>NC_082715.1:126792910-127092910 GCF_030144855.1 Hypanus sabinus | reverse complement strand
CTGCCCGTAGCCAAAAGGCCTATTGCAGTTACTTGGAAATCAGATTCATACTTAAGTATAGATCGTAAGAAGAATGAAATTTTTTAGCTGCATTACACCTGAACAAATTACTTATAATTTAATAGATAAATAGGAAATATTGTTTAACAGTTGGTGCTCTTATTTGCAAAAAATACGATTAAATATATAGGTGCTCCGAAGATAAATTTATTGGTTACCTGGGGAAAGAAATAAATATACATATTAAAGCAGTTATGAACACCATGGAGCATGTGGGGTTCATCTGATATCCAGGCATTCTTTCTTTCTTTCTTTCTTTCTTTTTTCTTTTTTTTCTATAGGGATATGTTGTGGGGGAGGGGTTAAGGGGAGGGGGAAAGGTTGATAATTTTTTTTTGCTTTCTGTAACCTACTTGAAAATTCAATAAATATATATTTTTTAAAAATGTTCATGACTCGGGGCGCTGTGACAAGATTTCATGAGTCATGATTTTGGGAGCTCTGAGACAAGAGTTCAGGAGTCAGGGAGCTCTGTGTCAAGGGTTCATGAGTCGGGTTCTACGAGAAAAGATTTCATGAGTCGGCGTCTCTGAGACAAGAGTTCCTGAGTTTGGGTCTCTGTGATAAGAGTTCATGAGTTGGGGAGATCTGAGACAAGAATTCAAGATTCGGGGAGCTCTGAGTCAAGAGTTCATCAGTCGGGGAGCACCGAGACAAGAGTTCATGAGTTGGGGAGATCTCTGACAAGAGTTCATGAGTCGGGGAGCTCAGTGTCAAGATATTATGAGTCCAGGAGCTATGAGTCAAGCGTTCATGAGACAGGGGAGCTCTGAGACAAGAGTTCATGAGTTGGGGAGCTCTGTGACAAGAGTTCATGAGTCGGGGAGGTCTCTGACCAGAGTTCATCAGTCGGGTAGATCTGAGACAAGAGTTCATGAGTTGGGGAACTCTGAGACAAGAGTTCATGAGTCGGGCAGCTCTGTGTCAAGATGTTATGAGTCCAGGAGCTCTGAGTCAAGAGTTCATGAGTCGGGGAGATCTCTGACAAGAGTTCATGAGTCGGGGAGCTCTGAGACAACAGTTCATGAGTCAGGGAGCTCTGAGACAAGAGTTTCTGAGTTTGGGTCTCTTTGATAAGGGTTCATTAGTCGGGGAGCTCTGAGACAAGAGTTCATGAGTTGGGGAGCTCTGAGTCAAGAGTTCATGAGTCGGGGAGCTCTGAGACAAGAGTTCATGAGTCGGGGAGATCTCTGACCAGAGTTCATCAGTCGGGTAGATCTGAGACAAGAGTTCATGAGTCGGGCAGCTCTGTATCAAGACTCAAAAGAGTCCAGGAGCTCTGAGTCAAGCGTTCATGAGTCGGCATCTCGAGACAAGAGTTTCTGAGTTTGGGTCTCTGTGATAAGAGTTCATGAGTCGGGGAGCTCTGAGACAAGAGTTCATGAGTTGGGGAGCTCTGAGTCAAGAGTTCATGAGTCGGGGAGATCTCTGACAAGAGTTCATGAGTCGGGGAGCTCTGAGACAACAGTTCATGAGTCAGGGAGCTCTGAGACAAGAGTTTCTGAGTTTGGGTCTCTTTGATAAGGGTTCATTAGTCGGGGAGCTCTGAGACAAGAGTTCATGAGTCGGGCAGCTCTGTGTCAAGATGTTATGAGTCCAGGAGCTCTGAGTCAAGAGTTCATGAGACAGGGGAGCTCTGAGACAAGAGTTTCTGAGTTTGGGTCTCTTTGATAAGAGTTCATGAGTTGGGGAGCTCTGAGTCAAGAGTTCATGAGTTGGGGAGCTCTGAGTCAAGAGTTCATGAATCGGGGGACTCTGAGACAAGAGTTCATGAATTGGGGAGCTCTGAGACAAGAGTTCATGAGTCGGGGAGCTCTGAGACATGAGTTCATGAGTCGGGGAGCTCTGAGTCAGGAGTTCATGAGTCATGTGTTGGGGAGCTCTGAGACAAGAGGTTATGAGTCGGGTTCTCTGAGACAGGTGTTCAGGAGTCAGGGAGCTCTGTGTCAAGGGTTCATGAGTCGGGTTCTCCGAGAAAAGATTTCATGAGTCGGGGAACTCTGAGATAAGAGTTCATGAGTCGGCGTCTCTGAGACAAGATTTCCTGAGTTTGGGTCTCTGTGATAGCAGTTCACAAGTTTGGGAGCTCTGAGACAAGAGTTCATGAGTCGGGCAGCTCTGTGTCAAGATATTATGAGTCCAGGAGCTCTGAGTCAAGAGTTCATGAGTCGAGGATCTCTGTGACAAGAGTTCATGAGTTGGGGAGCTCTGAGTCAAGAGTTCATGAATCATGAGTCGGAAAGGTCTGTGACTCTACTTGGTCTTGTTTTAAAATTCGACCTCTTTAGACAAATTTAAGAGTGCTACGGAAGCAAGTCATTGGAATACAACTTCCACATAATCGAACATTTTTCTTACTGGACGATATTGAAGGGATAAAATCTAAATCTAAATTGAATAAATATCAGAAAGAATTCATAAAAATTGCATTGACAGTATCCAAAAAGGCTATTGCGGTTACTTGGAAATCAGATTCATACTTACGTATAGATCATTAGAAGAATGAAATTTTTAGCTGCATTCCACTTGAACAAATTACTTATAATTTAAGAGATAAATATGAAATATTCCTTAAAATTTGTTGCACTTATTTGTAAAAAATTGGATTAAATATATAGGTGCTCTGAAGATAAATTTATTGGTCAGCTGGGGAAAGAAATAAGTATACATAGTAAAGCAATTATGAACACCATGGAGCATGTGGGGATATTCCAATATCCAGGCATTCTTTCTTTCCTTCTTTCTTTCTTTCTTTCGTTCTTTCTTTCTTTCTTTCTTTCTTTCTTTTTTCTTTTTCTTCTATAGGGATATGTTGTGTGGGAGGGGTTAAGGGGAGGGGGGAATGGTTGATCATTTTTTTTCTTTCTGTAACCTACTTGAAAATTCAATAAATATTTTTTTTAAAAAAAATGTACATGACTTGTGGCGCTGTGACAAGAGTTCATGAGTCATGTGTTGGGGAGCTCTGAGGCAGGAGGTTAGGAGTCAGGTTCTCTGAGACAAGAGTTCATGAGTCGGGGTCTCTGAGTCAAGAGTTCATGATTCGGGCAGCTCTGTGACTCTACTTGGTCCTGTTTTAAAATTCAACCTCTTTAGACAAATTTAAGAGTTTTACGGAAGCAAGTCATTGGAATACAACTTCCACGTAATCGAACATTTTTTTTACTAGGCGTTATTGAAGGGATAAAATCTAAATCTAAATTAAATAAATATCAGAAAGAATTCATAAAAATTGCATTGGCAGTAGCCAAAAAGGCTATTGCAGTTACTTGGAAATCAGATTCATACTTAAGTATAAATCGTAAGAAGAATGAAATTTTTTAGCTGCATTCCACCTGAACAAATTACTTATAATTTAATAGATAAATAGGAAATATTGTTTAACAGTTGGTGCGCTTATTTGCAAAAAATACGATTAAATATATAGGTGCTCCAAAGATAAATTTATTGGTTATCTGGGGAAAGAAATAAATATACATATTAAAGCAGTTATGAACACCATGGAGTATGTGGGGATCATCCGATATCCAGGCATTCTTTCTTTCATTCTTTCTTTCTTTCTTTTTTCTTTTTTTTCTATAGAGATATGTTGTGGGGGGAGGGGATTGGGGGGGAAGGGCTGATAATTTTTTTTCTTTCTGTAAACTACTTGAAAATTCAATAATTAATTTTTTTAAAAACATGTTCATGACTCTGGGCGCTATGACAAGATTTCATGAGTCATGATTTTGGGAGCTCTGTGACAAGAGTTCATGAGCCTGGCAACTCTGTATCAAGATATTATGAGTCCAGGAGCTCTGGGTCAAGAGTTCATGAGTCAGGGGAGCTTTCAGACATGAGTTCATGAGTCAGGGGCGCTCTGAGACAAGAGTTCATGAGTCACGGAACTCTGTGACAAGAGTTCATGAGTCGGGGAGCTCTGTGTCAAGAGTTCATGAATCGGGGAGTTCTGAGACAAGAATTCATGAGTCATGGAACTCTGTGACAAGATATTATGCGTCGGGGAGCTCTGAGTCAAGAGTTCATGAGTTGGGGAGCTCTGAGACAAGAGTTCATGAGTCACGGGACTCTGTGACAAGAGTTCATGAATCACGGGACTCTGTGACAAGAGTTCATGAATCACGGAACTCTGTCACAAGATTTCATGAGTCGGGGAGCTCTGTGTCAAGAGTTCATGAGTTGGGGTGCTCTGAGTCAAGAGTTCATGAGTTGGGGAGCTCTGAGACAAGAGTTCATGAGTCACGGGACTCTGTGACAAGAGTTCATGAGTCGGGGAACTCTGTGCCAAGAGTTCATGAGTCGGGGAACTCTGTGCCAAGAGTTCATGAGTCAGGGAACTCTGTGACAAGAGTTCATGAGTCGGGGTCTCTGAGACAAGAGTTCATGATTCGGGGATCTCTGAGAGAAGAGTTCATGTGTCGGCGTCTCTGAGTCAAGAGTTCCTGAGTTTGGGTCTCTGTGATAAGAGTTCATGATTTGGGGAGCTCTGAGTCAAGAGTTCATGAGTTGGGGAGCTCTGAGACAAGAGTTCATGAGTCACGGAACTCTGTGACAAGCGCTCATGAGTCGGGGAACTCTGTGACCAGAGTTCATGAGTCGGCGTCTCTGAGACACGAGTTACTGAGTTTGGGTCTCTGTGATAAGAGTTCATGAGTCGGGGAGCTCTGTGTCAAGATATTATGAGTCCAGGAGCTCTGGGTCAAGAGTTCATGAGTCAGGGGAGCTCTGAGACAAGAGTTCATGAGTCGGGGAGCTCTGAGTCAAGATATTATGTGTCCAGGAGCTCAGTTTCAAGATATTATGAGTCTAGGAGCTCTGGGTCAAGATTTCATGAGTCAGGGGAGCTCTGAGACAAGAGTTCATGAGTTGGGGAGCTCTGTGACACGAGTTCATGAGTCATGAGTCAGAAAGCTCTTTGACTCTACTTGGTCTTGTTTTAAAATTCAACCTCTTTAGACAAATTTAAGGATTTTACGGAAGCAAGTTATTGGAATACAACTTCCACATAATCGAACATTTTATTTACTGGGCGATATTGAAGGGATAAAATCTAAATCTAAATTGAATAAATATCAGAAAGAATTCATAAAAATTGCATTGGCAGTAGTTAAAACGGCTATTGCGGTTACTTGGAAATCACATTCATACTTAAGTATAGATCGTTAGAAGAATGAAATTTTTAGCTGCATTCCACTTGAACAAATTACTTATAATTTAATAGATAAATATGAAATATTCCTTAACAGTTGGTGCTCTTATTTGCAAAAAATAGGATTAAATATATAGGTGTTCCAAAGAAAAATTTATTTGTTATCTGGGGAAAGAAATAAATATACATATTAAAGCAGTTATGAACACCATGGAGCATGTGGGGATCATCCGATATCCAGGCATTCTTTCTTTCATTCTTTCTTTCTTTCTTCCTTTCTTTCATTCTTTTTTCTTTTTTCTCTATAGAGATATGTAGGGGGGAGGGGTTAAGGGGAGGGGGGAAGGGTTGATAATTTTATTTCTTTCAGTAACCTATTTGAAAAGTCAATAATAATTTTTTTTTTAAAAAATGTTCATGACTAGGGGGCTCTGTGACAGGATTTCAAGAGTCAGCAGTCGGAGAGCTCTGAGACAAGTGTTCAGAATTTGGGGAGCTCTGTGACAAGGGCTCATGAGTCGGGGAGCGCTGAGACAAGAGTTCATGAGTCGGGGAGCTCTGTGACAAGAGGTTATGAGTCGGGGAGCTCTAAGACAAGAGTTCATGAGTCGGGGAGCTCTGAGACAAGAATTCAAGATTCGGGGAGCTCTGAGTCAAGAGTTCATCATTCGGGGAGCACCGAGACAAGAGTTCATGAGTTGGGGAGATCTCTGACAAGAGTTCATGAGTCGGGGAGCTCAGTGTCAAGATATTATGAGTCCAGGAGCTATGAGTCAAGCGTTCATGAGACAGGGGAGCTCTGAGACAAGAGTTCATGAGTTGGGGAGCTCTGTGACAAGAGTTCATGAGTCAGGGGAGCTCTGAGTCAAGAGTTAATTAGTCAGGGGAACTCTGTGACAAGAGTTCATGAGTCGGGGAGCTCTGTGTTAAGAGCTCATGACACGGGGGCTCTGTGACAAGATTTCATGAGTCATGATTTGGGGAGCTCTGAGAAAAGAGGTTATGAGTCGGGTTCTCTGTTACAAGATTTCATGAGTCATGATTTGGGGAGCTCTGAGAGAAGAGGTTATGAGTCGGGTTCTCTGTGACAAGATTTCATGAGTCATGATTTGGGGAGCTCTGAGAGAAGAGGTTATGAGTCGGGTTCTCTGTGACAAGATTTCATGAGTCATGATTTGGGGAGCTCTGAGAGAAGAGTTCAGGATTCAGGGAGCTCTGTGTCAAGAGTTCATGAGTTGGATTCTCCCAGACAAGAGTTCATGAGTCCGGGAGCTCTGAGACAAGAGTTCATGAGTCAGGGAGCTCTGAGACAAGAGTTCATGAGTCAGGGAGCTCTGAGACAAGAGTTCATGAGTCGGTGAGCTCTGAGAAAAGAGTTCATGAGTCGGGCAGCTCTGTGTCAAGATATTATGAGTCCAGGAGCTCTGAGTCAAGAGTTCATGAGTCAGGGAGCTCTGTGTCAAGAGATCATGAGTCGGCGAGCTCTGAGACAATAGTTCATGAGTTGGGGAGCTCTGAGTCAAGAGTTAATTAGTCAGGGGAACTCTGTGACAAGAGTTCATGAGTCGGGGAGCTCTGTGTTAAGAGCTCATGACGCGGGGGCTCTGTGACAAGATTTCATGAGTCATGATTTGGGGAGCTCTGAGACAAGAGGTTATGAGTCGGGTTCTCTGTGACAAGATTTCATGAGTCATGATTTCGGGAGCTCTGAGAGAAGAGTTCAGGATTCAGGGAGCTCTGTGTCAAGAGTTCATGAGTTGGATTCTCCAACACAAGATTTCATGAGTCGGGGAGCACTGAGACAAGAGTTAATGAGACGAGGAGCTCTGAGACAAGAGTTCATGAGTCGGGCAGCTCTGTGTCAAGATATTATGAGACCAGGAGCTCTGAGTCAAGAGTTCATGAGGCAGGTGAGCTCTGAGACAAAAGTTCAGGAGTCAGGGAGCTCTGTGTCAAGAGTTCATGAGTTGGGTTCTCTGAGACAAGATTTCATGAGTTGGGGAGCTCTGAGACAAGAGTTCATGAGACGGGGAGCTCCGAGACAAGAGTTCATGTGTTGGGGACCTCTGAGTCAAGACTTCATGAGTGGGGGAGCTCGGAGTCAAGAGTTCATGAGTCGGGGAGCTTGGAGTCAAGGGTTCATGAGTCGGGGAGCTCTGAGACAAGAGTTCATGAGTCGGGGAGCTCTGAGACAAGAGTTCATGTGTTGGGGACCTCTGAGTCAAGACTTCATGAGTGGGGGAGCTCTGAGTCAAGAGTTCATGAGTCGAGGAGCTCTGAGTTAAGAGTTCATGAGTTGGGGAGCTCTGAGTCAAGAGTTCATGAGTTGGGGAGCTCTGTGACAAGAGTTCATCAGTCAGGGTGCTCTGAGAGAAGAATTCAGGAGTCCTGATTTGGGGAGCTCTGTGTCAAGAGTTCATGAGTCGGGGTGCTCTGAGGCAAGGGGTTATGAGTCGGGGAGCTCTGTGACAGGATTTCATGAGATGGGGAGCTCTAAGACAAGAGTTCATGAGTTGGGGAAATCTGAGACAGGAGTTCATGAGTCGGGGAGCTCTGAGTCAAGAGTTCATGAGTCATGAGTCGGAGAGCTCTTGTTTTAAAATTCAACCTCTTTGGACAAATTTAACAGTTTTACAGAAGCAAATTATTGGAATACAACTTCCACATATTCGAACATTTTTTTTACTGGGCGATATTGAAGGTATAAAATCTATATCTGCATTGAATAAATATCAGAAAAAATTCATAAAATTTGCATTGGCGGTAGCCAAAATGGCTAATCCAATTTCTTGGAAATCAGTTTCATAATTAAGTATAGATTGTTAGAAGAGTCATGAGTTGGGGAGCTCTGAGACAAGAGTTCATGAGTCCGAGAGTTCTGTGTCAAGAGTTCATGAGTCGGGGTCTCTGAGACAAGAGACAATGAGTCGGGGAGCTCTGAGACAAGAGTTAATGAGTCCGAGAGTTCTGTGTCAAGAGTTCATGAGTCGGGGTCTCTGAGACAAGAGTCCATGAGTTGGGGTCTCTGAGACAAGAGTCCATGAGTTGGGGAGCTCTGAGTCAAGAGTTCATGAGTCATGAGTCGGAGAGCTCAGTGACTCGACTTGGTCTTGTTTTAATATTCAACCTTTTTCGACAAATTTAAGAGTTTTAATGAAGCAAATTATTGGAATACAACTTCCACATTATCGAACATTTTTTTTTACTGGGCGATATTGAAGGGATAAAATCTAAATCTAAATTGAAAAAAATATCAGAAAGAATTCATAAAAATTGCATTGGCAGAAGCCAAAAATGCTATTGCAGTTACTTGGAAATCAGATTCATTCACCAGTATAGATCAGTAGAAGAATGAAATTTTTAGCTACATTCCACTTGAACAAATTAGTTATAATTTAAGAGATAAATATGAAATATTTCTGAAAATTTTGTGCCGTTATTTATAAAACTAGGATTAAAATATGTAGGTGTTCCAAAGATAAAATTATTGGTTATTGGGGAAAGAAATAAATATACCTATTAAAGCAATTATGAACTCCATGGAGCATGTGGGGATGTTTCGATATCCAGGCACTTTTTCTTTCATTCTTTCTTTCTTTTTTCTTTTTTTTCTATAGGGGTATGTTAGGGGGGAGGAGTTAAGGGGAGGGGGAAGGGTTGATAATGTTATTTCTTTCCTTAACCTACATGAAAATTCGATTAAAAATATTTTTTAAATGTTCATGACTCAGGGGCTCTGTGACAAGAGTTCATGAGTCATGAGTCTGAGTGCTCTGTGACTCTACTTGGTCCTGTTTTAAAATTCATCCTCTTTAGACAAATTTAGGAGTTTTACGGAAGCAAATTATTCAAATGCAATTTCCACATAATCGAACCTTTTTTTTACTGGGCGATATTGAAAGGATAAAATCTAAATCTAAATTGAATAAATAGGAGAAATAATTCATAAGAATTGCATTGGCAGTAGCCAAAAACGCTATTGCAGTTCTTTGGAAATAAGATTCATTCTTCAGTATAGGTTGTCAGAAGAATGAAATTTTTAGCTGCATTCCACTTGAACAAATTACTTATAATTTAAGAGATAAATATGAAATATTTCTGAAAATTTGGTGCCTTATTTACAAAAAATAGGATTAAAATATGTAGGTGCTCCAAAGATAAAATTATTGGTTATCGGGGAAAGAAATAAATATACATATTAAAGCAATTATGAACTCCATGGAGCATGTGGGGATGTTTCGATATCCAGGCACTTTTTCTTTCATTCTTTCTTTCTTTTTTCTTTTTTTTCTATAGGGGTATGTTAGGGGGGAGGAGTTAAGGGGAGGGGGAAGGGTTGATAATGTTATTTCTTTCCTTAACCTACATGAAAATTCGATTAAAAATATTTTTTAAATGTTCATGACTCAGGGGCTCTGTGACAAGAGTTCATGAGTCATGAGTCTGAGTGCTCTGTGACTCTACTTGGTCCTGTTTTAAAATTCATCCTCTTTAGACAAATTTAGGAGTTTTACGGAAGCAAATTATTCAAATGCAATTTCCACATAATCGAACCTTTTTTTTACTGGGCGATATTGAAAGGATAAAATCTAAATCTAAATTGAATAAATAGGAGAAATAATTCATAAAAATTGCATTGGCAGTAGCCAAAAACGCTATTGCAGTTACTTGGAAATCAGATTCATTCTTCAGTATAGGTTGTCAGAAGAATGAAATTTTTAGCTGCATTCCACTTGAACAAATTACTTATAATTTAAGAGATAAATAGGAAATATTTCTGAAAATTTGGTGCCCTTATTTACAGAAAATAGGATTAAAATATGTTGGTGCTCCGAAGATAAAATTATTGGTTATCTGGGGAAAGAAATCAATATACATATTAAAGCAATTATGAACTCCATGGAGCATGTGGGGATGTTCTGATATCCAGGCATTCTTTCTTTCATTCTTTCTTTCTTTCTTCCTTTCTTTCATTCTTTTTTCTTTTTTTTTTCTATAGGGATATGTTAGGGGGGAGGCGTTAAGGGAAGGGGGAAGGGTTGATAATGTTATTTCTTTCCGTAACCTACATGAAAATTCAATTAATTTTTTTTAATATTCATGACTCGGGTGCTCTGTGACTAGATTTCATGAGTCATGAGTTGGGGACCTCTGAGGCAAGAGTTCATGAGTCGGGGAGCTCTGCGTCAAGAATTCATGAGTCGGGGAGCTCTGAGACAAGAGGTTATGAGTCGGGGAGCTCTGAGTCAGGAGTTCATGAGTCGGGGAGCTCTGTGACAAGAGTTCATCAGTCAGGGAGCTCTGAGACAAGGGTTCATCAGTCAGGGAGCTCTGTGACAAGAGTTCATCAATCAGGGAGCTCTGAGACAAGAGTTCATCAGTCAGGGAGCTCTGTGAGAAGAGTTCAGGAGCCAGGGAGCTCTGTGAGAAGTTCATGAGTTGGGGAGCTCTGAGACAAGAGTTCATGAGTTGGGGAGTTATAAGGCAAGAGTTCATGAGTCATGAGTCGGGGAGCTCTGAGTCAAGAGTTCATCAGTCAGGGAGCTCTGTGACAAGAGTTCATCAATCAGTGAGCTCTGAGACAAGAGTTCATCAGTCAGGGAGCTCTGTGAGAAGTTCATGAGTTGGGGAGCTCTGAGACAAGAGTTCATCAGTCAGGGAGCTCTGTGACAAGAGTTCATCAATCAGTGAGCTCTGAGACAAGAGTTCATCAGTCAGGGAGCTCTGTGAGAAGAGTTCATCAATCAGTGAGCTCTGAGACAAGAGTTCATCAGTCAGGGAGCTCTGTGACAAGAGTTCATCAATCAGTGAGCTCTGAGACAAGAGTTCATCAGTCAGGGAGCTCTGTGAGAAGAGTTCAGGAGCCAGGGAGCTCTGTGAGAAGTTCATGAGCTGGGGAGCTCTGAGACAAGAGTTCATGAGTTGGGGAGTTATAAGGCAAGAGTTCATGAGTCATGAGTCGGGGAGCTCTGAGTCAAGAATTCATGAGTCATGAGTTGGAGAGCGCTGTGAGGCTACTTGGTCTTGTTTTAAAATTTAACCTTTTTGGACAAATAAAAGAGTTTTATGGAAGCAAATTATTGGAATACAACTTCCACATAATCGAACATTTTTTTTACTGTGCAATATTGAAGGGATAAAATCTAAATCTAAATTGAATAAATAGGAGAAATAATTCATAAGAATTGCATTGGCAGTAGCCAAAAACGCTATTGCAGTTCTTTGGAAATAAGATTCATTCTTCAGTATAGGTTGTCAGAAGAATGAAATTTTTAGCTGCATTCCACTTGAACAAATTACTTATAATTTAAGAGATAAATATGAAATATTTCTGAAAATTTGGTGTCCTTATTTACAGAAAATAGGATTAAAATATGTTGGTGCTCCGAAGATAAAATTATTGGTTATCTGGGGAAAGAAATAAATATAAATATTAAAGCAATTATGAACTCCATGGAGCATGTGGGGATCTTCCGATATGCAGGCATGCTTTCTTTCATTCTTTCTTTCTTCCTTCCTTTCTTTCTTTCTTTTTTCTTTTTTTTCTATAGAGATAAGTTGTGCGGGGAGGGGTTTAGGGGACGGGGGCAGGGTTGATTTTTTTTTCTTTCTGTAACCTACTTGAAAGTTCAATAATTAATTTTTTTTTTAAAGTGTTCATGACTCGGGGCGCTGTGACAAGATTTCATGAGTCATGAGTTGGGGAGCTCTGAGACAAGAGGTTATGAGTCGGGTTCTCCGTGACAAGAGTTCATGAGTTGGGCAGCACTGTGTCAAGATATTATGAGTCCATGAGCTCTGGGTCAAGAGTTCATCAATCAGGGAGCTCTGAGACAAGAGTTCATCAGTCAGGGAGCTCTGAGACAAGAGTTCAGGAGCCAGGGAGCTCTGTGAGAAGAGTTCATGAGTTGGGGAGCTCTGAGACAAGAGTTCATGAGTTGGGGAGTTATAAGGCAAGAGTTCATGAGTCATGAGTCGGGGAGCTCTGAGTCAAGAATTCATGAGTCATGAGTTGGAGAGCGCTGTGAGGCTACTTGGTCTTGTTTTAAAATTTAACCTTTTTGGACAAATAAAAGAGTTTTATGGAAGCAAATTATTGGAATACAACTTCCACATAATCGAACATTTTTTTTACTGTGCAATATTGAAGGGATAAAATCTAAATCTAAATTGAATAAATAGGAGAAATAATTCATAAAAATTGCATTGGCAGTAGCCAAAAACGCTATTGCAGTTACTTGGAAATCAGATTCATTCTTCAGTATAGGTTGTCAGAAGAATGAAATTTTTAGCTGCATTCCACTTGAACAAATTACTTATAATTTAAGAGATAAATAGGAAATATTTCTGAAAATTTGGTGCCCTTATTTACAGAAAATAGGATTAAAATATGTTGGTGCTCCGAAGATAAAATTATTGGTTATCTGGGGAAAGAAATCAATATACATATTAAAGCAATTATGAACTCCATGGAGCATGTGGGGATGTTCTGATATCCAGGCATTCTTTATTTCATTCTTTCTTTCTTTCTTCCTTTCTTTCATTCTTTTTTCTTTTTTTTTCTATAGGGATATGTTAGGGGGGAGGCGTTAAGGGGAGGGGAAAGGGTTGATAATGTTATTTCTTTCCGTAACCTACATGAAAATTCAATTAATTTTTTTTTAATATTCATGACTCGGGGGCTCTGTGACTAGATTTCATGAGTCATGAGTTGGGAACCTCTGAGGCAAGAGTTCATGAGTCGGGGAGCTCTGTGTCAAGAATTCATGAGTCGGGGAACTCTGTGACATGAGTTTATGGGTCAGGGAGATCTGAATCAAGAGGTTATGAGTCGGGGAGCTCTGAGTCAAGAGTTCATGAGTTGGGGAGCTCTGTGACAAGAGTTCATCAATCAGGGAGCTCTGAGACAAGAGTTCAGGAGCCAGGGAGCTCTGAGACAAGAGTTCATGAGTTGGGGAGCTCTGAGACAAGAGGTTATGAGTCGGGTTCTCCGTGACAAGAGTTCATGAGTTGGGCAGCACTGTGTCAAGATATTATGAGTCCATGAGCTCTGGGTCAAGAGTTCATCAATCAGGGAGCTCTGAGACAAGAGTTCATCAGTCAGGGAGCTCTGAGACAAGAGTTCAGGAGCCAGGGAGCTCTGTGAGAAGAGTTCATGAGTTGGGGAGCTCTGAGACAAGAGTTCATGAGTTGGGGAGTTATAAGGCAAGAGTTCATGAGTCATGAGTCGGGGAGCTCTGAATCAAGAGGTTATGAGTCGGGGAGCTCTGAGTCAAGAGTTCATGAGTTGGGGAGCTCTGTGACAAGAGTTCATCAATCAGGGAGCTCTGAGACAAGAGTTCAGGAGCCAGGGAGCTCTGAGACAAGAGTTCATGAGTTGGGGAGCTCTGAGACAAGAGTTCATGAGTTGGGGAGTTATAAGGCAAGAGTTCATGAGTCATGAGTCGGGGAGCTCTGAGTCAAGAATTCATGAGTCATGAGTTGGAGAGCGCTGTGAGGCTACTTGGACTTGTTTTAAAATTCAACCTTTTTGGACAAATAAAAGAGTTTTACGGAAGCAAATTATTGGAATACAACTTCCACATAATCGAACATTTTTTTTACTGTGCAATATTGAAGGGATAAAATCTAAATCTAAATTGAATAAATAGGAGAAATAATTCATAAAAATTGCATTGGCAGTAGCCAAAAACGCTATTGCAGTTACTTGGAAATCAGATTCATTCACCAGTATAGATCAGTAGAAGAATGAAATTTTTAGCTGCATTCCACTTGAACAAATTACTTATAATTTAAGAGATAAATATGAAATATTTCTGAAAATTTGGTGCCTTATTTACAGAAAATAGGATTAAAATATGTAGGTGCTCCAAAGATAAAATTATTGGTTATCGGGGAAAGAAAGAAATATACATATTAAAGCAATTATGAACTCCATGGAGCATGTGGGGATGTTCTGATATCCAGGCATTCTTTCTTTCATTCTTTCTTTCTTTTTTCTTTTCTTTCATTCTTTTTTCTTTTTTTTTCTATAGGGATATGTTAGGGGGGAGGCGTTAAGGGGAGGGGGAAGGGTTGATAATGTTATTTCTTTCCGTAACCTACATGAAAATTCAATTAATTTTTTTTTTAATATTCATGACTCGGGGGCTCTGTGACTAGATTTCATGAGTCATGAGTTGGGGACCTCTGAGGCAAGAGTTCATGAGTCGGGGAGCTCTGTGTCAAGAATTCATGAGTCGGGGAACTCTGTGACAAGAGTTTATGGGTCAGGGAGCTCTGAATCAAGAGGTTAGGAGTCGGGGAGCTCTGAGTCAAGAGTTCATGAGTTGGGGAGCTCTGTGACAAGAGTTCATCAATCAGGGAGCTCTGAGACAAGAGTTCATCAGTCAGGGAGCTCTGAGACAAGAGTTCAGGAGCCAGGGAGCTCTGAGACAAGAGTTCATGAGTTGGGGAGTTATAAGGCAAGAGTTCATGAGTCAGGGTCTAGGAGACAAGAGTTCATGAGTCATGAGTCGGGGAGCTCTGAGTCAAGAGTTCATGAGTCGGGGAGCTCTGAGTCAAGAGTTCATGAGCCGGGGAGCTCTGAGACAAGATTTCATGAGTCAGGGAGCTCTGAGACAATAGTTTATGAGTCAGGGTCTAGGAGACAAGAGTTCATGAGTCATGAGTCGTAGAGCTCTGTGACTCTACTTGGTCTTGTTTGAAAACTCAACCTTTTTGGACAAATAAAAGAGTTTTACGGATGCAAATTATTGGAATACAACTTCCACATAATCGAACATTTTTTTTACTGTGCAATATTGAAGGGATAAAATCTAAATCTAAATTGAATAAATAGGAGAAATAATTCATAAAAATTGCATTGGCAGTAGCCAAAAACGCTATTGCAGTTACTTGGAAATCAGATTCATACTTCAGTATAGATCGTTGGAAGAATGAAATTTTTAGCTGCATTCCACTTGCCCAAATTAGCTATAATTTAAGAGATAAATAGGAAATATTTCTGAAAATTTGGTGCCCTTATTTACAGAAAATAGGATTAAAATATGTTGGTGCTCCGAAGATAAAATTATTGGTTATCTGGGGAAAGAAATCAATATACATATTAAAGCAATTATGAACTCCATGGTGCATGTGGGGATCTTCCGATATTCAGGCAGTCTTTCTTTCTTTCTTTCTTTCATTCTTTTTTCTTTTTTTTCTATAGGGATATGTTAGGGGGAGGGGTTAAGGGGAGGGGGGAAGTGTTGATAATTTTTTTCTGTCAGTAACCTACTTGAAAATTCAAGGAATGAAAATTTTTTTAAAAAATGTTCATGACTCAGGGGCTCTGTGACAAGATTTCATGAGTCATGAGTGGGGAGTTCTGTGACAAGAGTTCATGAGTCTGGGGTCAAGTGTTTATGAGTCAGGGAGCTCTGAGTCAAGAGTTCATGAATTAGGGAGCTCTGTGACAAGAGTTTATGAGTTGGGGAGCTCTGTGACAAGAGTTTATCAGTCAGGGAGCTCTGAGACAAGAGTTCAGGAGTCATGAGTTTGGAGCTCTGAGGGGAGAATTCAGGAGTCATGACTTGGGGATCTCTGAGACTTGGGTGTCTCCGAGAGAAGAGTTCGTGAGTTGGGGAGCTCTGAGTCAAGAGTTCATGAGTCATAAGTCAGAGGGCGCTGTGAGGCTACTTGGTGTTGTTTTAAAATTCAACCTCTTTGGACAAATTTAACAGTTTTACGGAAGCAGGTTATTGGAATACAACTCCCACATATTCGAACATTTTTTTTCCTGGGCGGTATTGAAGATATAAAATCTAAATCTACATTGAATAAATATTAGAAAGAATTCATAAAAATTGCATTGGAGGTAGCCAAAATGGCTAATGCAGTTACTTGGAAATCAGATTCATACTTAAGTATAGATCGTTAGAAAAGTCATGAGTTGGGGAGCTCTGAGACAAGAGTTCATCAGTCAGGGAGCTCTGAGACAAGAGTTCAGAAGTCATGAGTTGGGAGCTCTGAGAGAAGAATTCAGGAGTCATAACTTGGGGATCTCTGAGACAAGAGTTCAGGAGTCGGGAAGCTCTGAGTCAGGAGTTCATGAGTAGAGGAGCTCTGAGACAAGAGTTCATGAGTTGGGGAGCTCTGTGACAAGAGTTTATGAGTCGGGGAGCTGTGAGTCATGTGTTCATGAATTGGGGAGCTCTGTGACAAGAGTTCATCAGTCAGGGAGCTCTGAGACAAAAGTTCAGGAGTCATGAGTTGGGAGCTCTGAGAGAAGAATTCAGGAGTCATGACTTGTGGATCTCTGAGACAAGAGTTCAGGAGCCAGGGAGTTCTGTGACAAGAGTTCATAAGTCGGGGGTCTCTGAGTCAAGCCTTCATGTGTTGGGGAGCACTGAGACAAGAGTTTATGAGTCGAAGAGCTCTGAGTCAAGAGTTCATGAGTCGAGGAGCTCTGAGACAAGAGTTCATGAGTCGGGGAGCTCTGCGTCAAGAGTTCATGAGTCAGGGAACTCTGTGACACGAGTTCATGAGTCAGGGAGCTCTGAGTCAAGAGTTCATGTTTTGAGGAGCTCTGTGACAAGAGTTTATGAGCCGGGGAGCTCTGGGTCAAGAGTTCATGAATTGGGGAGCTCTTTGACAAGAGTTTATCAGTCAGGGAGCTCTGAGACAAGAGTTCAGGAGTCATGAGTTGGGATCTCTGAGAGAATTCAGGAGTCATGACTTGGGGGTCTCTGAGACAAGAGTTCAGGAGTCATGAGTTGGGAGTTCTGAGTGAATAATTCAGGAGTCATGACTTAGGGATCTCTGAGACAAGAGCTCAGAAGCCAGGAAGTTCTGTGACAAGAGTTCATGAGTCAGAGAGCTCTGAGTCAAGAGTTCATGTGTTGGGGAGCTCTGAGACAAGAGTTTATGAGTTGGCGAGCTCTGAGACAAGAGTTCATGTGTTGGGGAGCACTGAGACAGGAGTTCAGGAGTCAAAGAGCTCTGAGTCAAGAGTTCATGAGTCGAGGAGCTCTGAGACAAGAGTTCATGAGTCGGGGAGCTCTGCGTCAAGAGTTCATGAGTCAGGGAACTCTGTGACACGAGTTCATGAGTCAGGGAGCTCTGAGTCAAGAGTTCATGTTTTGAGGAGCTCTGTGACAAGAGTTTATGAGCCGGGGAGCTCTGGGTCAAGTGTTTATGAGTCAGGGAGCTCTGAGTCAAGAGTTCATGAATTGGGGAGCTCTTTGACAAGAGTTTATCAGTCAGGGAGCTCTGAGACAAGAGTTCAGGAGTCATGAGTTGGGATATCTGAGAGAATTCAGGAGTCATGACTTGGGGGTCTCTGAGACAAGAGTTCAGGAGTCATGAGTTGGGAGCTCTGAGTGAATAATTCAGGAGTCATGACTTAGGGATCTCTGAGACAAGAGCTCAGAAGCCAGGAAGTTCTGTGACAAGAGTTCATGAGTCAGAGAGCTCTGAGTCAAGAGTTCATGTGTTGGGGAGCTCTGAGACAAGCGTTCCTGAGTCGGGGAGCACTGAGTCAAGAGTTCATGAGTTGGGGAGCTCTGTGATAAGAGTTTATGAGTTGGGGAGCTCTGTGACAAGAGTTTATCAGTCAGGAAGCTCTGAGACAAGAGTTCAGGAGTCATGAGTTGGGAGCTCTGAGAGGAGAATTCAGGAGTCATGACTTGGGGATCTGTGAGACAAGAGTTCAGGAGCCAGGGAGTTCTGTGACAAGAGTTCATGAGACTGGGGTCCCTGAGTCAAGAGTTCAGGTGTTGGGGAGCACTGAGACAAGAGTTCATGAGTCGGGGAGCTCTGCGTCAAGAGTTCATGAGTCAGGGAACTCTGTGACACGAGTTCATGAGTCAGGGAGCTCTGAGTCAAGAGTTCATGTTTTGAGGAGCTCTGTGACAAGAGTTTATGAGCCGGGGAGCTCTGGGTCAAGTGTTTATGAGTCAGGGAGCTCTGAGTCAAGAGTTCATGAGTCGAGGAGCTCTGAGACAAGAGTTCATGAGTCGGGGAGCTCTGCGTCAAGAGTTCATGAGTCAGGGAACTCTGTGACACGAGTTCATGAGTCAGGGAGCTCTGAGTCAAGAGTTCATGTTTTGAGGAGCTCTGTGACAAGAGTTTATGAGCCGGGGAGCTCTGGGTCAAGTGTTTATGAGTCAGGGAGCTCTGAGTCAAGAGTTCATGAGTCGAGGAGCTCTGAGACAAGAGTTCATGAGTCGGGGAGCTCTGCGTCAAGAGTTCATGAGTCAGGGAACTCTGTGACACGAGTTCATGAGTCAGGGAGCTCTGAGTCAAGAGTTCATGTTTTGAGGAGCTCTGTGACAAGAGTTTATGAGCCGGGGAGCTCTGAGTCAAGAGTTCATGAATTGGGGAGCTCTTTGACAAGAGTTTATCAGTCAGGGAGCTCTGAGACAAGAGTTCAGGAGTCATGAGTTGGGATCTCTGAGAGAATTCAGGAGTCATGACTTGGGGGTCTCTGAGACAAGAGTTCAGGAGTCATGAGTTGGGAGCTCTGAGTGAATAATTCAGGAGTCATGACTTAGGGATCTCTGAGACAAGAGCTCAGAAGCCAGGAAGTTCTGTGACAAGAGTTCATGAGTCAGAGAGCTCTGAGTCAAGAGTTCATGTGTTGGGGAGCTCTGAGACAAGCGTTCCTGAGTTGGGGAGCTCTGTGATAAGAGTTTATGAGTTGGGGAGCTCTGTGACAAGAGTTTATCAGTCAGGAAGCTCTGAGACATGAGTTCAGGAGTCATGAGTTGGGAGCTCTGAGAGGAGAATTCAGGAGTCATGACTTGGGGATCTGTGAGACAAGAGTTCAGGAGCCAGGGAGTTCTGTGACAAGAGTTCATGAGACTGGGGTCCCTGAGTCAAGAGTTCAGGTGTTGGGGAGCACTGAGACAAGAGTTCATGAGTCGGGGAGCTCTGCGTCAAGAGTTCATGAGTCAGGGAACTCTGTGACACAAGTTCATGAGTCAGGGAGCTCCGAGTCAAGAGTTCATGTGTTGGGGAGCTCTGTGACAAGAGTTTATGAGCCGGGGAGTTCTGGGTCAAGTGTTTATGAGTCAGGGAGCTCTGAGTCAAGAGTTCATGAATTGGGGAGTTCTTTGACAAGAGTTCATCAGTCAGGGAGCTCTGAGACAAGAGTTCAGAAGTCATGAGTTGGGAGCTCTGAGAGAAGAATTCAGGAGTCATAACTTGGGGATCTCTGAGACAAGAGTTCAGAAGCCAGGGAGTTCTGTGACAAGAGTTCATGAGTCGGGGGTCTCTGAGTCAAGCCTTCATGTGTTGGGGAGCACTGAGACAAGAGTTTATGAGTTGATAAGCTCTGAGACAAGAGTTCATGTTTTGGGGAGCATTGAGACAGGAGTTCAGGAGTCGGGGAGCTCTGAGTCAAGAGTTAATGAGTCGAGGAGCTCTGAGACAAGAGTTCATGAGTTGGGGAGCTCTGAGTCAGGAGTTTATGAATTGGGGAGTTCTGAGACAATAGTTCATGAGTCGGCGAGCTCTGACTCAAGAGTTCATGAGTCAGGGAGCTCTGAGACAGGAGTTCATGAGTCAGGGAGCTGAGTCAAGAGATCATGAGTTGAGGAGCTCTGAGTCAAGAGTTCATGAGACGGGGAGCTCTGAGACAAGAGTTCATGAATCAGGGAACTCTGAGTCAAGAGTTCATGAGTCTGGGACCTCTGAGGCAAGAGTTCATGAATTGGGGAGCTCTTTGACAAGAGTTTATCAGTCAGGGAGCTCTGAGACAAGAGTTCAGGAGTCATGAGTTGGGATCTCTGAGAGAAGAATTCAGGAGTCATGACTTGGGGGTCTCTGAGACAAGAGTTCAGGAGTCATGAGTTGGGAGCTCTGAGTGAATAATTCAGGAGTCATGACTTGGGGATCTCTGAGACAAGAGTTCAGAAGCCAGGAAGTTCTGTGACAAGAGTTCATGAGTCAGAGAGCTCTGAGTCAAGAGTTCATGTGTTGGGGAGAACTGAGACAAGAGTTCATGAGTTGGGGAGCTCTGAGTCAGGAGTTAATGAGTCGGGGAGCTCTGAGACAAGCGTTCATGAGTCGGGGAGCTCTGTGACAAGAGTTTATGAGTTGGGGAGCTCTGTGACAAGAGTTTATCAGTCAGGGAGCTCTGAGACAAGAGTTCAGGAGTCATGAGTTGGGAGCTCTGAGAGGAGAATTCAGGAGTCATGACTTGGGGATCTGTGAGACAAGAGTTCAGGAGCCAGGGAGTTCTGTGACAAGAGTACATGAGTCTGGGGTCCCTGAGTCAAGAGTTCAGGTGTTGGGGCGCACTGAGACAAGAGTTCATGAGTCGGGGAGCTCTGCGTCAAGAGTTCATGAGTCAGGGAGCTCTGAGTCAAGAGTTCATGAATTGGGGAGCTCTTTGACAAGAGTTCATCAGTCAGGGAGCTCTGAGACAAGAGTTCAGAAGTCATGAGTTGGGAGCTCTGAGAGAAGAATTCAGGAGTCATAACTTGGGGATCTCTGAGACAAGAGTTCAGGAGTCCGGAAGCTCTGAGTCAGGAGTTTATGAGTCAGGGAGCTCTGAGTCAAGAGTTCATGATTTGGGGAGCTCTGTGACAAGAGTTCATCCGTCAGGGAGCTCTGAGACAAGAGTTCAGGAGTCATGAGTTGGGAGCTCTGAGAGGAGAATTCAGGAGTCATGACTTGGGGATCTGTGAGACAAGAGTTCAGGAGCTAGGGAGTTCTGTGACAAGAGTTCATGAGTCTGGGGTCCCTGAGTCAAGAGTTCATGTGTTGGGGAGCACTGAGTCAAGAGTTCAGGAGTCTGGAAGCTCTGAGTCAGGAGTTCATGAGTCGAGGAGCTCTGAGACAAGAGTTCATGAGTTGGGGAGCTCTGTGACAAGAGTTTATGAGTTGGGGAGCTGTGAGTCAAGTGTTTATGAGTCAGGGAGCTCTGAGTCAAGAGTTCATGAATTGGGGAGCTCTGTGACAAGAGTTCAACCGTCAGGGAGCTCTGAGACAAGAGTTCAGGAGTCATTAGTTGGGAGCTCTGGGACAAGAGTTCATGAGTCGCGGAGCTTTGAGTCAAGAGTTCATGAGTCGGAGAGCAATGAGTCAAGATTTCATGAGTCGCTGAGTTCTGTGTCAAGAGTTCATGAGATGGGGAGCTCTGAGTCAAGAGTCCTGAGTTGGGGAGCTCTGTGACAATAGTTCACCAGTCACTGAACTCTGAGACAAGAGTTCAGGAGTCATTAGTTGGGATCTCAGAGAGAAGAATTCAGGAGTCATGGCTTGGGGATCTCTGAGACAAGAGTTCTGGAGCCAGGGAGCTCTGTGTCAAGAGTTCATGAGTCGGGGTCTCTGAGACAAGAGTCCATGGGTCGGGTTGCTCTGAGGAAAGAGGTTATGAGTCGGGGTGCTCTGAGTCAAGAGTTCATGAGTCGGAGAGCTCTGAGTCAAGAATTCATGAGTCGGGGAGCTCTGAGTCAAGAGTTCATGAGTTGGGGAGCTCTGAGACAAGAGTTCATCAGTCAGGGAGCTCTGAGAGAAGAGTTCAGGAGTCATGAGTTGGGAGCTCTGGGACAAGATTTCATGAGATGGGGAGCTCTGAGTCAAGGGTTCATGAGTTGGGGAGCTCTGTGACAAGAGTTCGTCAGTCAGGGAGCTCTGAGAGAAGAGTTCAGGAGTCATGAGTTGGGAGCTCTGAGAGGAGAATTCAGGAGTCATGACTTGGGGATCTGTGAGACAAGAGTTCAGGAGCTAGGGAGTTCTGTGACAAGAGTTCATGAGTCTGGGGTCCCTGAGTCAAGAGTTCATGTGTTGGGGAGCACTGAGTCAAGAGTTCAGGAGTCTGGAAGCTCTGAGTCAGGAGTTCATGAGTCGAGGAGCTCTGAGACAAGAGTTCATGAGTTGGGGAGCTCTGTGACAAGAGTTTATGAGTTGGGGAGCTGTGAGTCAAGTGTTTATGAGTCAGGGAGCTCTGAGTCAAGAGTTCATGAATTGGGGAGCTCTGTGACAAGAGTTCAACCGTCAGGGAGCTCTGAGACAAGAGTTCAGGAGTCATTAGTTGGGAGCTCTGGGACAAGAGTTCATGAGTCGCGGAGCTTTGAGTCAAGAGTTCATGAGTCGGAGAGCAATGAGTCAAGATTTCATGAGTCGGTGAGTTCTGTGCCAAGAGTTCATGAGATGGGGAGCTCTGAGTCAAGAGTCCTGAGTTGGGGAGCTCTGTGACAATAGTTCACCAGTCACTGAACTCTGAGACAAGAGTTCAGGAGTCATTAGTTGGGATCTCAGAGAGAAGAATTCAGGAGTCATGGCTTGGGGATCTCTGAGACAAGAGTTCTGGAGCCAGGGAGCTCTGTGTCAAGAGTTCATGAGTCGGGGTCTCTGAGACAAGAGTCCATGGGTCGGGTTGCTCTGAGGAAAGAGGTTATGAGTCGGGGTGCTCTGAGTCAAGAGTTCATGAGTCGGAGAGCTCTGAGTCAAGAATTCATGAGTCGGGGAGCTCTGAGTCAAGAGTTCATGAGTTGGGGAGCTCTGAGACAAGAGTTCATCAGTCAGGGAGCTCTGAGAGAAGAGTTCAGGAGTCATGAGTTGGGAGCTCTGGGACAAGATTTCATGAGATGGGGAGCTCTGAGTCAAGGGTTCATGTGTTGCGGAGCTCTGAGTCAGGAGTTTATGAGTTGGGGACCTCTGAGTCAGGAGTTCATGAGTTGGGGAGCTCTGTGACAAGTGTTCAGGAGCCAGGGAGCTCTCTGTCAAGAGCTCATGAGTCCGGGTCACTGAGACAAGAGTGCATGAGTCAGGGTGCTGTGAGGCAAGAGGTTATGAGTTGGAGAGCACTGAGACAAGAGTTCATGAGTCGGGGTGCTCTGACTCAAGAGTTCATGAGTCGGGGAGCTCTGAGACAAGAGTTTATGAGTTGGGGAGCTCTGAGTCAAGGGTTTATGAGTTGGGGAGCTCTGAGTCAAGAGTTCATGAGTTGGGGAGCTCTGAGACAATAGTTCATGAATCGGCGAGCTCTGACTCAAGAGTTCATGAGTCAGGGAGCTCTGAGACAGGAGTACATGAGCCAGAGAGCTGAGTCAAGAAATCATGAGTCGAGGAGCTCTGAGTCAACAGTTCATGAGACGGGGAGCTCTGAGACAAGAGTTCATGAGTCGGCGAGCTCTGACTCAAGGGTTCATGAGTCGGGGAGCTCTGAGTCAAGAGTTCATGTGTTGGGGAGCACAGAGACAAGAGTTCATGAGTTGGGGAGCTCTGAGTCAGGAGTTTATGAGTTGGGGAGTTCTGAGACAATAGTTCATGAATCGGCGAGCTCTGACTCAAGAGTTCATGAGTCAGGGAGCTCTGAGACAGGAGTACATGAGTCAGAGAGCTGAGTCAAGAAATCATGAGTCGAGGAGCTCTGAGTCAAGAGTTCATGAGACGGGGAGCTCTGAGACAAGAGTTCATGAGTCAGGGACCTCTGAGTCAAGAGTTCATGCGTCAGGGATCTCTGAGTCAAGAGTTCTTGAATCAGGGACCTCTGAGGGAAGAGTTCATGAGTCGGGGAGCAATGAGTCAAGGGTTCATGAGTTGGTGAGTTCTGTGTCAAGAGTTCATGAGATGGGGAGATCTGAGTCAAGAGTCCGGAGTTGGGGAGCTTTGTGACAAGAGTTCATCAGTCAGGGAACTCTGAGACAAGAGTTCAGGAGTCATTAGTTGGGATCTCAGAGAGAACAATTCAGGAGTCATGGCTTGGGGATCTCTGAGACAAGAGTTCAGGAGCCAGGGAGCTCTGTGTCAAGAGTTCATGAGTCGGGGTCTCTGAGACAAGAGTCCATGGGTCGGGTTGATCTGAGGAAAGAGGTTATGAGTCGGGGAGCTCTGTGACAAGAGTTCATGAGTCGTTGAACTCTGTGTCAAGAGTTCATGAGATGGGGAGCTCTGAGTCAAGAGTCCTGAGTTGGGGAGCTCTGTGACAATAGTTCACCAGTCACTGAACTCTGAGACAAGAGTTCAGGAGTCATTAGTTGGGATCTCAGAGACAAAAGTTCAGGAGCCAGGGAGCTCTGTGTCAAGAGTTCATGAGTCGGGGTCTCTGAGACAAGAGTCCATGGGTCGGGTTGCTCTGAGGAAAGAGGTTATGAGTCGGGGAGCTCTGAGTCAAGAGTTCATGAGTCGGAGAGCTCTGAGTCAAGATTCCATGAGATGGGGAGCTCTGAGTCAAGAGTTCATGAGTTGGGGAGCTCTGTGACAAGAGTTTATCAGTCAGGGAGCTCTGAGACAAGAGTTCAGAGGTCATGAGTTGTGGATCTCTGAGACAAGATTTCAGGAGCCAGGGAGCTCTGTGTGAAGAGTTCATGAGTAGGGGTCTCTGAGACAAGAGTGCATGAGTCGGGGAACTCTGAGACAAGAGTTCATGAGTCAGGGACCTCTGAGTCAAGAGTTCATGCGTCAGGGAACTCTGAGTCTAGAGTTCATGAATCAGGGAACTCTGAGGAAAGAGGTTATGAGTCGGGGAGCTCTGAGTCAAGAGTTCATGAGTCGGAGAGCTCTGAGTCAAGATTCCATGAGATGGGGAGCTCTGAGTCAAGAGTTCATGAGTTGGGGAGCTCTGTGACAAGAGTTTATCAGTCAGGGAGCTCTGAGACAAGAGTTCAGAGGTCATGAGTTGTGGATCTCTGAGACAAGATTTCAGGAGCCAGGGAGCTCTGTGTGAAGAGTTCATGAGTAGGGGTCTCTGAGACAAGAGTGCATGAGTCGGGGAGCTCTGAGACAAGAGTTCATGAGTCAGGGACCTCTGAGTCAAGAGTTCATGCGTCAGGGAACTTTGAGTCTAGAGTTCATGAATCAGGGAACTCTGAGGGAAGAGTTCATGAGTCGGGGAGCAATGAGTCAAGGGTTCATGAGTCGGTGAGTTCTGTGTCAAGAGTTCATGAGATGGGGAGCTCTGAGTCAAGAGTCCTGAGTTGGGGAGCTTTGTGACAAGAGTTCATCAGTCAGGGAACTCTGAGACAAGAGTTCAGGAGACATTAGTTGGGATCTCAGAGAGAAAAATTCAGGAGTCATGGCTTGGGGATCTCTGAGACAAGAGATCAGGAGCCAGGGAGCTCTGTGTCAAGAGTTCATGAGTCGGTGAGCTCTTACTTAAGAGTTCATGAGATGAGGAGCACTGAGACAAGAGTTCATGAGTCAGGGTGCTCTGACTCAAGAGTTCATGAGTTGGGGAGCTCTGAGACAAGAGTTTATGAGTTGGGGAGCTCTGAGTCAAGGGTTTATGAGTCGGGGAGCTCTGAGTCAAGAGTTCATGAGTTGGGGAGTTCTTTGACAAGAGTTCATCAGTCAGGGAGCTCTGAGACAAGAGTTCAGAAGTCATGAGTTGGGAGCTCTGAGAGAAGAATTCAGGAGTCATGACTTGTGGATCTCTGAGACAAGAGTTCAGGAGCAAGGGAGCTCTGTGTGAAGAGTTCATGAGTCGGGGTCTCTGAGACAAGAGTGCATGAGTCGGGGAGCTCTGAGACAAGAGTTCATGAGTCAGGGACCTCTGAGTCAAGAGTTCATGCGTCAGGGAACTTTGAGTCTAGAGTTCATGAATCAGGGAACTCTGAGGGAAGAGTTCATGAGTCGGGGAGCAATGAGTCAAGGGTTCATGAGTCGGTGAGTTCTGTGTCAAGAGTTCATGAGATGGGGAGCTCTGAGTCAAGAGTCCTGAGTTGGGGAGCTTTGTGACAAGAGTTCATCAGTCAGGGAACTCTGAGACAAGAGTTCAGGAGACATTAGTTGGGATCTCAGAGAGAAAAATTCAGGAGTCATGGCTTGGGGATCTCTGAGACAAGAGATCAGGAGCCAGGGAGCTCTGTGTCAAGAGTTCATGAGTCGGTGAGCTCTTACTTAAGAGTTCATGAGATGAGGAGCACTGAGACAAGAGTTCATGAGTCAGGGTGCTCTGACTCAAGAGTTCATGAGTTGGGGAGCTCTGAGACAAGAGTTTATGAGTTGGGGAGCTCTGAGTCAAGGGTTTATGAGTCGGGGAGCTCTGAGTCAAGAGTTCATGAGTTGGGGAGTTCTTTGACAAGAGTTCATCAGTCAGGGAGCTCTGAGACAAGAGTTCAGAAGTCATGAGTTGGGAGCTCTGAGAGAAGAATTCAGGAGTCATGACTTGTGGATCTCTGAGACAAGAGTTCAGGAGCAAGGGAGCTCTGTGTGAAGAGTTCATGAGTCGGGGTCTCTGAGACAAGAGTGCATGAGTCGGTGAGCTGTGAGACAGGATTTCATGTGTTGGGGAGCACTGAGACAAGATTTTATGAGTTGGGGAGCTCTGAGTCAGATGTTCATGAGTTGGGGAGCTCTAAGACAAGAGTCCATGAGTCGGGGAGCTCTGAGACAAGAGTTCAGAAGTCATGAGTTGGGATCTCAGAGAGAAGAATTCAGGAGTCATGGCTTGGGGATCTCTGAGACAAGAGTTCTGGAGCCAGGGAGCTCTGTGTCAAGAGTTCATGAGTCGGGGTCTCTGAGACAAGAGTCCATGGGTCGGGTTGCTCTGAGGAAAGAGGTTATGAGTCGGGGTGCTCTGAGTCAAGAGTTCATGAGTCGGAGAGCTCTGAGTCAAGAATTCATGAGTCGGGGAGCTCTGAGTCAAGAGTTCATGAGTTGGGGAGCTCTGAGACAAGAGTTCATCAGTCAGGGAGCTCTGAGAGAAGAGTTCAGGAGTCATGAGTTGGGAGCTCTGGGACAAGATTTCATGAGATGGGGAGCTCTGAGTCAAGGGTTCATGTGTTGCAGAGCTCTGAGTCAGGAGTTTATGAGTTGGGGACCTCTGAGTCAGGAGTTCATGAGTTGGGGAGCTCTGTGACAAGTGTTCAGGAGCCAGGGAGCTCTCTGTCAAGAGCTCATGAGTCCGGGTCACTGAGACAAGAGTGCATGAGTCGGGGTGCTGTGAGGCAAGAGGTTATGAGTTGGAGAGCACTGAGACAAGAGTTCATGAGTCGGGGTGCTCTGACTCAAGAGTTCATGAGTCGGGGAGCTCTGAGACAAGAGTTTATGAGTTGGGGAGCTCTGAGTCAAGGGTTTATGAGTTGGGGAGCTCTGAGTCAAGAGTTCATGAGTTGGGGAGCTCTGAGACAATAGTTCATGAATCGGCGAGCTCTGACTCAAGAGTTCATAGTCAGGGAGCTCTGAGACAGGAGTACATGAGCCAGAGAGCTGAGTCAAGAAATCATGAGTCGAGGAGCTCTGAGTCAACAGTTCATGAGACGGGGAGCTCTGAGACAAGAGTTCATGAGTCGGCGAGCTCTGACTCAAGGGTTCATGAGTCGGGGAGCTCTGAGTCAAGAGTTCATGTGTTGGGGAGCACAGAGACAAGAGTTCATGAGTTGGGGAGCTCTGAGTCAGGAGTTTATGAGTTGGGGAGTTCTGAGACAATAGTTCATGAATCGGCGAGCTCTGACTCAAGAGTTCATGAGTCAGGGAGCTCTGAGACAGGAGTACATGAGTCAGAGAGCTGAGTCAAGAAATCATGAGTCGAGGAGCTCTGAGTCAAGAGTTCATGAGACGGGGAGCTCTGAGACAAGAGTTCATGAGTCAGGGACCTCTGAGTCAAGAGTTCATGCGTCAGGGATCTCTGAGTCAAGAGTTCTTGAATCAGGGACCTCTGAGGGAAGAGTTCATGAGTCGGGGAGCAATGAGTCAAGGGTTCATGAGTTGGTGAGTTCTGTGTCAAGAGTTCATGAGATGGGGAGATCTGAGTCAAGAGTCCGGAGTTGGGGAGCTTTGTGACAAGAGTTCATCAGTCAGGGAACTCTGAGACAAGAGTTCAGGAGTCATTAGTTGGGATCTCAGAGAGAAAAATTCAGGAGTCATGGCTTGGGGATCTCTGAGACAAGAGTTCAGGAGCCAGGGAGCTCTGTGTCAAGAGTTCATGAGTCGGGGTCTCTGAGACAAGAGTTCATGGGTCGGGTTGATCTGAGGAAAGAGGTTATGAGTCGGGGAGCTCTGTGACAAGAGTTCATGAGTCGTTGAACTCTGTGTCAAAAGTTCATGAGATGGGGAGCTCTGAGTCAAGAGTCCTGAGTTGGGGAGCTCTGTGACAATAGTTCACCAGTCACTGAACTCTGAGACAAGAGTTCAGGAGTCATTAGTTGGGATCTCAGAGACAAAAGTTCAGGAGCCAGGGAGCTCTGTGTCAAGAGTTCATGAGTCGGGGTCTCTGAGACAAGAGTCCATGGGTCGGGTTGCTCTGAGGAAAGAGGTTATGAGTCGGGGAGCTCTGAGTCAAGAGTTCATGAGTCGGAGAGCTCTGAGTCAAGATTCCATGAGATGGGGAGCTCTGAGTCAAGAGTTCATGAGTTGGGGAGCTCTGTGACAAGAGTTTATCAGTCAGGGAGCTCTGAGACAAGAGTTCAGAGGTCATGAGTTGTGGATCTCTGAGACAAGATTTCAGGAGCCAGGGAGCTCTGTGTGAAGAGTTCATGAGTAGGGGTCTCTGAGACAAGAGTGCATGAGTCGGGGAGCTCTGAGACAAGAGTTCATGAGTCAGGGACCTCTGAGTCAAGAGTTCATGCGTCAGGGAACTTTGAGTCTAGAGTTCATGAATCAGGGAACTCTGAGGGAAGAGTTCATGAGTCGGGGAGCAATGAGTCAAGGGTTCATGAGTCGGTGAGTTCTGTGTCAAGAGTTCATGAGATGGGGAGCTCTGAGTCAAGAGTCCTGAGTTGGGGAGCTTTGTGACAAGAGTTCATCAGTCAGGGAACTCTGAGACAAGAGTTCAGGAGACATTAGTTGGGATCTCAGAGAGAAAAATTCAGGAGTCATGGCTTGGGGATCTCTGAGACAAGAGATCAGGAGCCAGGGAGCTCTGTGTCAAGAGTTCATGAGTCGGTGAGCTCTTACTTAAGAGTTCATGAGATGAGGAGCACTGAGACAAGAGTTCATGAGTCAGGGTGCTCTGACTCAAGAGTTCATGAGTTGGGGAGCTCTGAGACAAGAGTTTATGAGTTGGGGAGCTCTGAGTCAAGGGTTTATGAGTCGGGGAGCTCTGAGTCAAGAGTTCATGAGTTGGGGAGTTCTTTGACAAGAGTTCATCAGTCAGGGAGCTCTGAGACAAGAGTTCAGAAGTCATGAGTTGGGAGCTCTGAGAGAAGAATTCAGGAGTCATGACTTGTGGATCTCTGAGACAAGAGTTCAGGAGCAAGGGAGCTCTGTGTGAAGAGTTCATGAGTCGGGGTCTCTGAGACAAGAGTTCATGAGTCGGTGAGCTGTGAGACAGGATTTCATGTGTTGGGGAGCACTGAGACAAGATTTTATGAGTTGGGGAGCTCTGAGTCAGGAGTTCATGAGTTGGGGAGCTCTAAGACAAGAGTCCATGAGTCGGGGAGCTCTGAGACAAGAGTTCAGAAGTCATGAGTTGGGATCTCAGAGAGAAGAATTCAGGAGTCATGGCTTGGGGATCTCTGAGACAAGAGTTCAGGAGCCAGGGAGCTCTGTGTCAAGAGTTCATGAGTCGGTGTCTCTGAGTCAAGAGTCCATGGGTCGGGTTGCTCTGAGGAAAGAGGTTATGAGTCGGGAGCTCTGTGACAAGAGTTCATGAGTCGTTGAGCTCTGAGTCAGGAGTTCATGAGTTGGGGAGCTCTAAGACAAGAGTCCATGAGTCGGGGAGCTCTGATTCAAGCGTTCATGTGTTAGGGTGCTCTGAGTCAGGAGCTTATGAGTTGGGGATCTCTGAGTCAGGATTTTATGAGTTGGGGTGCTGTGAGGCAAGAGTTTATGAGGGGGGTCTCTGAGACAAACGTTTATGTGTCGGGGAGCTCTGAGTCAAGAGTTCATGAGTTGGGGAGCACTGAGTCAAGATTTCATGAGTTGGGGAGCTCTGAGTCAGGGGTTTATGAGTTGGAGAGCTCTGAGACAATAGGTCATGAGTCAGTGAGCTCTGACTCAAAAGTTCATGAGTCGGGGAGCTCTGAGACAAGAGTTCATGAGTCGAGGAGCTCTGAGTCAAGAGTTCATGAGACGGGGAGCTCTGAGACAAGAGTTCATGAGTCAGGGACCTCTGAGTCAAGAGTTCATGACTCGGGAAGCTCTGAGTCAAGAGTTCAGAAATCCTGAGTTGGGAGCTCTGGGACAAGAGGTCATGAGTCGGCGAGCTCTTACTCAAGATTTCATGAGATGGGGAGCACTGAGACAAGATTTCATGAGTCAGGGTGCTCTGACTCAAGAGTTCATGAGTCGGGGAGCTCTGAGTCAAGAGTTCATGCATCAGGGAACTCTGAGGGAAGAGTTCATGACTCGGGAAGCTCTGAGTCAAGAGTTCAGAAATCCTGAGTTGGGAGCTCTGGGACAAGAGGTCATGAGTCGGCGAGCTCTTACTCAAGATTTCATGAGACGGGGAGCACTGAGACAAGATTTCATGAGTCGGGGTGCTCTGACTCAAGAGTTCATGAGTCGGGGAGCTCTGAGACAAGAGTTTATGAGTTGGGGAGCTCTGAGTCAAGAGTTCATGCATCAGGGAACTCTGAGGGAAGAGTTCATGAGTCGGGGAGCAATGAGTCAAGGGTTCATGAGTCGGTGAGTTCTGTGTCAAGAGTTCATGAGATGGGGAGCTTTGTGACAAGAGTTCATCAGTCAGGGAACTCTGAGTCAAGAGTTCAAAAGTCATTAGTTGGGATTTCAGAGAGAAAAATTCAGGAGTCATGGCTTGGGGATCTCTGAGACAAGAGTTCAGGAGCCAGGGAGCTCTGAGTCAGGAGTTCATGAGTTGGGGAGCTCTAAGACAAGAGTCCATGAGTCGGGGAGCTCTGATTCAAGCGTTCATGTGTTGGGGTGCTCTGAGTCAGGAGCTTATGAGTTGGGGATCTCTGAGTCAGGATTTTATGAGTTGGGGTGCTGTGAGGCAAGAGTGTATGAGTCGGGGGTCTCTGAGTCAAGCCTTCATGTGTTGGGGAGCACTGAGACAAGAGTTTATGAGTTGGTGAGCTCTGAGACAAGAGTTCATGTGTTGGGGAGCACTGAGACAGAAGTTCAGGAGTCGGGGAGCTCTGAGTCAAGAGTTCATGAGTCGAGGAGCTCTGAGACAAGAGTTCATGAGTTGGGGAGCTCTGAGTCAGGAGTTTATGAATTGGGGAGTTCTGAGACAATAGTTCATGAGTCTGGGACCTCTGAGGCAAGAGTTCATGAGTCGGGGAGCAATGAGTCAACATTTCATGAGTTGGGGAGCTCTGTGTCAAGAGTTCATGAGATGGGGAGCTCTGAGTCAAGAGTCCTGAGTTGGGGAGCTCTGTGACAATAGTTCACCAGTCACTGAACTCTGAGACAAGAGTTCAGGAGTCATTAGTTGGGATCTCAGAGACAAAAGTTCAGGAGCCAGGGAGCTCTGTGTCAAGAGTTCATGAGTCGGGGTCTCTGAGACAAGAGTCCATGGGTCGGGTTGCTCTGAGGAAAGAGGTTATGAGTCGGGGAGCTCTGAGTCAAGAGTTCATGAGTCGGAGAGCTCTGAGTCAAGATTCCATGAGATGGGGAGCTCTGAGTCAAGAGTTCATGAGTTGGGGAGCTCTGTGACAAGAGTTTATCAGTCAGGGAGCTCTGAGACAAGAGTTCAGAGGTCATGAGTTGTGGATCTCTGAGACAAGATTTCAGGAGCCAGGGAGCTCTGTGTGAAGAGTTCATGAGTAGGGGTCTCTGAGACAAGAGTGCATGAGTCGGGGAACTCTGAGACAAGAGTTCATGAGTCAGGGACCTCTGAGTCAAGAGTTCATGCGTCAGGGAACTCTGAGTCTAGAGTTCATGAATCAGGGAACTCTGAGGGAAGAGTTCATGAGTCGGGGAGCAATGAGTCAAGGGTTCATGAGTCGGTGAGTTCTGTGTCAAGAGTTCATGAGATGGGGAGCTCTGAGTCAAGAGTCCTGAGTTGGGGAGCTTTGTGACAAGAGTTCATCAGTCAGGGAACTCTGAGACAAGAGTTCAGGAGTCATTAGTTGGGATCTCAGAGAGAAAAATTCAGGAGTCATGGCTTGGGGATCTCTGAGACAAGAGATCAGGAGCCAGGGAGCTCTGTGTCAAGAGTTCATGAGTCGGGGTCTCTGAGACAAGAGTCCATGGGTCGGGTTGCTCTGAGGAAAGAGGTTATGAGTCGGGGAGCTCTGTGACAAGAGTTCATGAGTCGTTGATCTCTGAGTCAGGAGTTCATGAGTTGGGGAGCTCTGAGTCAGGAGTTTATGAATTGGGGAGTTCTGAGACAATAGTTCATGAGTCTGGGACCTCTGAGGCAAGAGTTCATGAGTCGGGGAGCAATGAGTCAACATTTCATGAGTTGGGGAGCTCTGTGTCAAGAGTTCATGAGATGGGGAGCTCTGAGTCAAGAGTCCTGAGTTCGGGAGCTCTGTGACAATAGTTCACCAGTCACTGAACTCTGAGACAAGAGTTCAGGAGTCATTAGTTGGGATCTCAGAGACAAAAGTTCAGGAGCCAGGGAGCTCTGTGTCAAGAGTTCATGAGTCGGGGTCTCTGAGACAAGAGTCCATGGGTCGGGTTGCTCTGAGGAAAGAGGTTATGAGTCGGGGAGCTCTGTGACAAGAGTTCATGAGTCGTTGATCTCTGAGTCAGGAGTTCATGAGTTGGGGAGCTCTAAGACAAGAGTACATGAGTCGGGGAGCTCTGATTCAAGCGTTCATGTGTTGGGGTGCTCTGAGTCAGGAGCTTATGAGTTGGGGATCTCTGAGTCAGGATTTTAAGAGTTGGGGTGCTCTGTGTCAAGAGTTCATGAGTCAGGGTCTCTGAGACAAGAGTGCATGAGTCGGGGTGCTGTGAGGCAAGAGGTTATGAGTTGGGGAGCTCTGAGACAAGAGTTCATGAGTCGGTGAGCTCTTACTTAAGAGTTCATGAGATGAGGAGCACTGAGACAAGAGTTCATGAGTCAGGGTGCTCTGACTCAAGAGTTCATGAGTTGGGGAGCTCTGAGTCAAGGGTTTATGAGTCGGGGAGCTCTGAGTCAAGAGTTCATGAGTTGGGGAGTTCTTTGACAAGAGTTCATCAGTCAGGGAGCTCTGAGACAAGAGTTCAGAAGTCATGAGTTGGGAGCTCTGAGAGAAGAATTCAGGAGTCATGACTTGTGGATCTCTGAGACAAGAGTTCAGGAGCAAGGGAGCTCTGTGTGAAGAGTTCATGAGTCGGGGTCTCTGAGACAAGAGTGCATGAGTCGGTGAGCTGTGAGACAGGATTTCATGTGTTGGGGAGCACTGAGACAAGATTTTATGAGTTGGGGAGCTCTGAGTCAGGAGTTCATGAGTTGGGGAGCTCTAAGACAAGAGTCCATGAGTCGGGGAGCTCTGAGACAAGAGTTCAGAAGTCATGAGTTGGGATCTCAGAGAGAAGAATTCAGGAGTCATGGCTTGGGGTTCTCTGAGACAAGAGTTCAGGAGCCAGGGAGCTCTGTGTCAAGAGTTCATGAGTCGGGGTCTCTGAGACAAGAGTCCATGGGTCGGGTTGCTCTGAGGAAAGAGGTTATGAGTCGGGGAGCTCTGTGACAAGAGTTCATGAGTCGTTGAGCTCTGAGTCAGGAGTTCATGAGTTGGGGAGCTCTAAGACAAGAGTCCATGAGTCGGGGAGCTCTGATTCAAGCGTTCATGTGTTGGGGTGCTTTGAGTCAGGAGCTTATGAGTTGGGGATCTCTGAGTCAGGATTTTATGAGTTGGGGTGCTGTGAGGCAAGAGTTTATGAGGGGGGTCTCTGAGACAAAAGTTTATGTGTCGGGGAGCTCTGAGTCAAGAGTTCATGAGTTGGGGAGCACTGAGTCAAGATTTCATGAGTTGGGGAGCTCTGAGTCAGGGGTTTATGAGTTGGAGAGCTCTGAGACAATAGGTCATGAGTCAGTGAGCTCTGACTCAAAAGTTCATGAGTCGGGGAGCTCTGAGACAAGAGTTCATGAGTCGAGGAGCTCTGAGTCAAGAGTTCATGAGACGGGGAGCTCTGAGACAAGAGTTCATGAGTCAGGGACCTCTGAGTCAAGAGTTCATGACTCGGGAAGCTCTGAGTCAAAAGTTCAGAAATCCTGAGTTGGGAGCTCTGGGACAAGAGGTCATGAGTCGGCGAGCTCTTACTCAAGATTTCATGAGATGGGGAGCACTGAGACAAGATTTCATGAGTCAGGGTGCTCTGACTCAAGAGTTCATGAGTCGGGGAGCTCTGAGTCAAGAGTTCATGCATCAGGGAACTCTGAGGGAAGAGTTCATGACTCGGGAAGCTCTGAGTCAAGAGTTCAGAAATCCTGAGTTGGGAGCTCTGGGACAAGAGGTCATGAGTCGGCGAGCTCTTACTCAAGATTTCATGAGACGGGGAGCACTGAGACAAGATTTCATGAGTCGGGGTGCTCTGACTCAAGAGTTCATGAGTCGGGGAGCTCTGAGACAAGAGTTTATGAGTTGGGGAGCTCTGAGTCAAGAGTTCATGCATCAGGGAACTCTGAGGGAAGAGTTCATGAGTCGGGGAGCAATGAGTCAAGGGTTCATGAGTCGGTGAGTTCTGTGTCAAGAGTTCATGAGATGGGGAGCTTTGTGACAAGAGTTCATCAGTCAGGGAACTCTGAGTCAAGAGTTCAAAAGTCATTAGTTGGGATTTCAGAGAGAAAAATTCAGGAGTCATGGCTTGGGGATCTCTGAGACAAGAGTTCAGGAGCCAGGGAGCTCTGAGTCAGGAGTTCATGAGTTGGGGAGCTCTAAGACAAGAGTCCATGAGTCGGGGAGCTCTGATTCAAGCGTTCATGTGTTGGGGTGCTCTGAGTCAGGAGCTTATGAGTTGGGGATCTCTGAGTCAGGATTTTATGAGTTGGGGTGCTGTGAGGCAAGAGTGTATGAGTCGGGGGTCTCTGAGTCAAGCCTTCATGTGTTGGGGAGCACTGAGACAAGAGTTTATGAGTTGGTGAGCTCTGAGACAAGAGTTCATGTGTTGGGGAGCACTGAGACAGAAGTTCAGGAGTCGGGGAGCTCTGAGTCAAGAGTTCATGAGTCGAGGAGCTCTGAGACAAGAGTTCATGAGTTGGGGAGCTCTGAGTCAGGAGTTTATGAATTGGGGAGTTCTGAGACAATAGTTCATGAGTCTGGGACCTCTGAGGCAAGAGTTCATGAGTCATTAGTTGGGATCTCAGAGAGAAGAATTCAGGAGTCATGGCTTGGGGATCTCTGAGACAAGAGTTCAGGAGCCAGGGAGCTCTGTGTCAAGAGTTCATGAGTCGGGGTCTCTGAGACAAGAGTCCATGGGTCGGGTTGCTCTGAGGAAAGAGGTTATGAGTCGGGGAGCTCTGAGTCAAGAGTTCATGAGTCGGAGAGCTCTGAGTCAAGATTCCATGAGATGGGGAGCTCTGAGTCAAGAGTGCATGAGTTGGGGAGCTCTGTGACAAGGGTTTATCAGTCAGGGAGCTCTGAGACAAGAGTTCAGAGGTCATGAGTTGGGAGCTCTGAGAGAAGAAGTCAGAAGTCATGACTTGTGGATCTCTGAGACAAGATTTCAGGAGCCAGGGAGCTCTGTGTGAAGCGTTCATGAGTAGGGGCCTCTGAGACAAGAGTGCATGAGTCGGGGAGCTCTGAGACAAGAGTTCATGAGTCAGGGACCTCTGAGTCAAGAGCTCATGCGTCAGGGAACTCTGAGTCAAGAGTTCATGAATCAGGGACCTCTGAGGGAAGAGTTCGTGAGTCGGGGAGCAATGAGTCAAGGGTTCATGAGTCGGTGAGTTCTGTGTCAAGAGTTCATGAGATGGGGAGCTCTGAGTCAAGAGTTCAGGAGCCAGGGAGCTCTGTGTCAAGAGTTCATGATCAGGGTCTCTGAGACAAGAGTGCATGAGTCGGGGTGCTGTGAGGCAAGAGGTTATGAGTTGGGGAGCACTGAGACAAGAGTTCATGAGTCGGGGTGCTCTGACTCAAGAGTTCATGAGTTGGGGAGATCTGAGACAAGGGTTTATGAGTTGGGGAGCTCTGAGTCAAGGGTTTATGAGTCGGGGAGCTCTGAGTCAAGAGTTCATGAGTTGCGGAGCTCTGTGACAAGAGTTCATCAGTCAGGGAGCTCTGAGACAAGAGTTCAGAAGTCATGAGTTGGGAGCTCTGAGAGAAGAATTCAGGAGTCATGACTTGTGGATCTCTGAGACAAGAGTTCAGGAGCAAGGGAGCTCTGTGTGAAGAGTTCATGAGTCGGGGTCTCTGAGACAAGAGTGCATGAGTCGGTGAGCTGTGAGACAGGATTTCATGTTTTGGGGAGCACTGAGTCAAGATTTCATGAGTTGGGGAGCTCTGAGTCAAGGGTTTATGAGTTGGGGAGCTCTGAGACAATAGGTCATGAGTCAGTGAGCTCTGACTCAAAAGTTCATGAGTCGGGGAGCTCTGAGACAAGAGTTCATGAGTCGAGGAGCTCTGAGTCAAGAGTTCATGAGACGGGGAGCTCTGAGACAAGAGTTCATGAGTCAGGGACCTCTGAGTCAAGAGTTCATGACTCGGGAAGCTCTGAGTCAAGAGTTCAGAAATCCTGAGTTGGGAGATCTGGGACAAGAGGTCATGAGTCGGCGAGCTCTTACTCAAGATTTCATGAGATGGGGAGCACTGAGACAAGATTTCATGAGTCGGGGTGCTCTGACTCAAGAGTTCATGAGTCGTGGAGCTCTGAGACAAGAGTTTATGAGTTGGGGAGCTCTGAGTCAAGAGTTCATGCATCAGGGAACTCTGAGGGAAGAGTTCATGAGTCGGGGAGCAATGAGTCAAGGGTTCATGAGTCGGTGAGTTCTGTGTCAAGAGTTCATGAGATGGGGAGCTTTGTGACAAGAGTTCATCAGTCAGGGAACTCTGAGACAAGAGTTCAGGAGTCATTAGTTGGGATTTCAGAGAGAAAAATTCAGGAGTCATGGCTTGGGGATCTCTGAGACAAGAGTTCAGGAGCCAGGGAGCTCTGAGTCAGGAGTTCATGAGTTGGGGAGCTCTAAGACAAGAGTCCATGAGTCGGGGAGCTCTGATTCAAGCGTTCATTTGTTGGGGTGCTCTGAGTCAGGAGCTTATGAGTTGGGGATCTCTGAGTCAGGATTTTATGAGTTGGAGTGCTGTGAGGCAAGAGTTTATGAGTCGGGGGTCTCTGAGTCAAGCCTTCATGTGTTGGGGAGCACTGAGACAAGAGTTTATGAGTTGGTGAGCTCTGAGACAAGAGTTCATGTGTTGGGGAGCACTGAGACAGGAGTTCAGGAGTCGGGGAGCTCTGAGTCAAGTGTTCATGAGTCGAGGAGCTCTGAGACAAGAGTTCATGAGTTGGGGAGCTCTGAGTCAGGAGTTTATGAATTGGGGAGTTCTGAGACAATAGTTCATGAGTCTGGGACCTCTGAGGCAAGAGTTCATGAGTCGGGGAGCAATGAGTCAACATTTCATGAGTTGGGGAGCTCTGTGTCAAGAGTTCATGAGATGGGGAGCTCTGAGTCAAGAGTCCTGAGTTCGGGAGCTCTGTGACAATAGTTCACCAGTCACTGAACTCTGAGACAAGAGTTCAGGAGTCATTAGTTGGGATCTCAGAGACAAAAGTTCAGGAGCCAGGGAGCTCTGTGTCAAGAGTTCATGAGTCGGGGTCTCTGAGACAAGAGTCCATGGGTCGGGTTGCTCTGAGGAAAGAGGTTATGAGTCGGGGAGCTCTGAGTCAAGAGTTCATGAGTCGGAGAGCTCTGAGTCAAGATTCCATGAGATGGGGAGCTCTGAGTCAAGAGTTCATGAGTTGGGGAGCTCTGTGACAAGAGTTTATCAGTCAGGGAGCTCTGAGACAAGAGTTCAGAGGTCATGAGTTGTGGATCTCTGAGACAAGATTTCAGGAGCCAGGGAGCTCAGTGTGAAGAGTTCATGAGTAGGGGTCTCTGAGACAAGAGTGCATGATTCGGGGAGCTCTGAGACAAGAGTTCATGTGTTGGGGAGCACTGAGACAGGAGTTCAGGAGTCGGGGAGCTCTGAGTCAAGAGTTCAGGAGTCGAGGAGCTCTGAGACAAGAGTTCATGAGTTGGGGAGCTCTGAGTCAGGAGTTTATGAATTGGGGAGTTCTGAGACAATAGTTCATGTGTCTGGGACCTCTGAGGCAAGAGTTCATGAGTCGGGGAGCAATGAGTCAACATTTCATGAGTTGGGGAGCTCTGTGACAATAGTTCACCAGTCACTGAACTCTGAGACAAGAGTTCAGGAGTCATTAGTTGGGATCTCAGAGAGAAGAATTCAGGAGTCATGGCTTGGGGATCTCTGAGACAAGAGTTCAGGAGCCAGGGAGCTCTGTGTCAAGAGTTCATGAGTCGGGGTCTCTGATACAAGAGTCCATGGGTCGGGTTGCTCTGAGGAAAGAGGTTATGAGTCGGGGAGCTCTGATTCAAGAGTTCATGAGTCGGAGAGCTCTGAGTCAAGATTCCATGAGATGGGGAGCTCTGAGTCAAGAGTGCATGAGTTGGGGAGCTCTGTGACAAGGGTTTATCAGTCAGGGAGCTCTGAGACAAGAGTTCAGAGGTCATGAGTTGGGAGCTCTGAGAGAAGAAGTCAGAAGTCATGACTTGTGGATCTCTGGGACAAGATTTCCGGAGCCAGGGAGCTCTGTGTGAAGAGTTCATGAGTAGGGGCCTCTGAGTCAAGAGTTCATGAGTCGGTGAGCTCTTTCTTAAGAGTTCATGAGATGAGGAGCACTGAGACAAGAGTTCATGAGTCGGGGTGCTCTGACTCAAGAGTTCATGAGTTGGGGAGCTCTGAGACAAGGGTTTATGAGTTGGGGAGCTCTGAGTCAAGGTTTTATGAGTCGGGGAGCTCTGAGTCAAGAGTTCATGAGTTGCGGAGCTCTGTGACAAGAGTTCATCAGTCAGGGAGCTCTGAGACAAGAGTTCAGAAGTCATGAGTTGGGAGCTCTGAGAGAAGAATTCAGGAGTCATGACTTGTGGATCTCTGAGACAAGAGTTCAGGAGCAAGGGAGCTCTGTGTGAAGAGTTCATGAGTCGGGGTCTCTGAGACAAGAGTGCATGAGTCGGTGAGCTGTGAGACAGGATTTCATGTTTTGGGGAGCACTGAGTCAAGATTTCATGAGTTGGGGAGCTCTGAGTCAAGGGTTTATGAGTTGGGGAGCTCTGAGACAATAGGTCATGAGTCAGTGAGCTCTGACTCAAAAGTTCATGAGTCGGGGAGCTCTGAGACAAGAGTTCATGAGTCGAGGAGCTCTGAGTCAAGAGTTCATGAGACGGGGAGCTCTGAGACAAGAGTTCATGAGTCAGGGACCTCTGAGTCAAGAGTTCATGACTCGGGAAGCTCTGAGTCAAGAGTTCAGAAATCCTGAGTTGCGGAGCTCTGTGACAAGAGTTCATCAGTCAGGGAGCTCTGAGACAAGAGTTCAGAAGTCATGAGTTGGGAGCTCTGAGAGAAGAATTCAGGAGTCATGACTTGTGGATCTCTGAGACAAGAGTTCAGGAGCAAGGGAGCTCTGTGTGACGAGTTCATGAGTCGGGGTCTCTGAGACAAGAGTGCATGAGTCGGTGAGCTGTGAGACAGGATTTCATGTTTTGGGGAGCACTGAGACAAGATTTTATGAGTTGGGGAGCTCTGAGTCATGAGTTTATGAGTTGGGGAGCACGGAGACAAGAGTTCATGAGTTGGGGAGCTCTGAGCCAAGAGTTCATGAGTCAGGGAGCTCTGAGACAGGAGTACATGAGCCCGAGAGCTGAGTCAAGAAATCATGAGTCGAGGAGCTCTGAGTCAAGAGTTCATGAGACGGGGAGCTCTGAGACAAGAGTTCATGAGTCAGGGACCTCTGAGTCAAGAGTGCATGAGTCAGGGACCTCTGAGTCAAGAGTTCATGCAGCAGGGAACTCTGAGTCAAGAGTTCATGAATCAGGGACCTCTGAGGGAAGAGTTCATGAGTCGGGGAGCAATGAGTCAAGGGTTCATGAGTCGGTGAGTTCTGTGTCAAGAGTTCATGAGATGGGGAGCTCTGAGTCAAGAGTTCATGAGTCAGGGTCTCTGAGACAAGAGTGCATGAGTCGGGGTGCTGTGAGGCAAGAGGTTATGAGTTGGGGAGCTCTGAGACAAGAGTTCATGAGTCGGTGAGCTCTTACTTAAGAGTTCATGAGATGAGGAGCACTGAGACAAGAGTTCATGAGTCGGGGTGCTCTGACTCAAGAGTTCATGAGTTGGGGAGCTCTGAGACAAGAGTTCATGAGTCGGGGAGCAATGAGTCAAGGGTTCATGAGTTGGTGAGTTCTGTGTCAAGAGTTCATGAGATGGGGAGCTCTGAGACAAGAGTTCAGGAGTCATTAGTTGGGATCTCAGAGAGAAAAATTCAGGAGTCATGGCTTGGGGATCTCTGAGACAAGAGTTCATGTGTTGGGGAGCACTGAGACAAGAGTTCATGAGTCGGGGAGCTCTGAGTCATGAGTTTATGAGTTGGGGAGCTCTGTGAGAAGAGTTCATCAGTCAGGGAGCTCTGAGACAAGAGTTCAGGAGTCATTAGTTGTGATTTCTGAGACAAGATTTCAGATCCAGGGAGCTCTGTGTCAAGAGTTCATGAGTCGGGGTCACTGAGACAAGAGTCCATGGGTCGGGATGCTCTGAGGAATGAGGTTATAAGTCGGGGAGCTCTGTGAGAGGAGTTCATGAGTCGCTGAGCTCTGAGTCAGGTGTTCATGAGTTGGGGAGCTCTGAGACAAGAGTCCATGAGTCAGGGAGCTCTGATTCAAAAGATCATGTGTTGGGGAGCTCTGAGTCAGGGTTTGATGAGTCGGGGAGCTCTGAGACAAGGGTTTATGAGTCGGGGATCTCTGAGTCAAGAGTTCATGCGTCAGGGAACTCTGAGTCAAGAGTTCATGAATCAGGACCTCTGAGGGAAGAGTTCATGAGTCGGGGAGCAATGAGTCAAGGGTTCATGAGTCGGTGAGTTCTGTGTCAAGAGTTCATGAGATGGGGAGCTCTGAGTCAAGAGTTCATGAGTCAGGGTCTCTGAGACAAGAGTGCATGAGTCGGGGTGCTGTGAGGCAAGAGGTTATGAGTTGGGGAGCTCTGAGACAAGAGTTCATGAGTCGGTGAGCTCTTACTTAAGAGTTCATGAGATGAGGAGCACTGAGACAAGAGTTCATGAGTCGGGGTGCTCTGACTCAAGAGTTCATGAGTTGGGGAGCTCTGAGACAAGAGTTTATGAGTTGGGGAGCTCTGAGTCAAGGTTTTATGAGTCGGGGAGCTCTGAGTCAAGAGTTCATGAGTTGCGGAGCTCTGTGACAAGAGTTCATCAGTCAGGGAGCTCTGAGACAAGAGTTCAGAAGTCATGAGTTGGGAGCTCTGAGAGAAGAATTCAGGAGTCATGACTTGTGGATCTCTGAGACAAGAGTTCAGGAGCAAGGGAGCTCTGTGTGAAGAGTTCATGAGTCGGGGTCTCTGAGACAAGAGTGCATGAGTCGGTGAGCTGTGAGACAGGATTTCATGTTTTGGGGAGCACTGAGACAAGATTTTATGAGTTGGGGAGCTCTGAGTCATGAGTTTATGAGTTGGGGAGCACGGAGACAAGAGTTCATGAGTTGGGGAGCTCTGAGTCAAGAGTTCATGAGTCAGGGAGCTCTGAGACAGGAGTACATGAGTCAGAGAGCTGAGTCAAGAAATCATGAGTCGAGGAGCTCTGAGTCAAGAGTTCATGAGACGGGGAGCTCTGAGACAAGAGTTCATGAGTCAGGGACCTCTGAGTCAAGAGTTCATGAGTCAGGGACCTCTGAGTCAAGAGTTCATGCAGCAGGGAACTCTGAGTCAAGAGTTCATGAATCAGGGACCTCTGAGGGAAGAGTTCATGAGTCGGGGAGCAATGAGTCAAGGGTTCATGAGTTGGTGAGTTCTGTGTCAAGAGTTCATGAGATGGGGAGCTCTGAGACAAGAGTTCAGGAGTAATTAGTTGGGATCTCAGAGAGAAAAATTCAGGAGTCATGGCTTGGGGATCTCTGAGACAAGAGTTCAGGAGCCAGGGAGCTCTGTGTCAAGAGTTCATGAGTCGGTGTCTCTGAGACAAGAGTCCATGGGTCGGGTTGCTCTGAGGAAAGAGGTTATGAGTCGGGGAGCTCTGTGACAAGAGTTCATGAGTCGTTGAGCTCTGAGTCAGGAGTTCATGAGTTGGGGAGCTCTAAGACAAGAGTCCATGAGTCGGGGAGCTCTGATTCAAGCGTTCATGTGTTGGGGTGCTCTGAGTCAGGAGCTTATGAGTTGGGGATCTCTGAGTCAGTATTTTATGAGTTGGGGTGCTGTGAGGCAAGAGTTTATGAGTCGGGGGTCTCTGAGACAAAGGTTTATGTGTCGGGGAGCTCTGAGTCAAGAGTTCATGTGTTGGGGAGCACTGAGTCAAGATTTCATGAGTTGGGGAGCTCTGAGTCAGGGGTTTATGAGTCAGGGAGCTCTGAGACAAGAGTTCATGAGTCAGGGACCTCTGAGTCAAGAGTTCATGACTCGGGAAGCTCTGAGTCAAGAGTTCAGAAATCCTGAGTTGGGAGCTCTGGGACAAGAGGGCATGAGTCGGCGAGCTCTTACTCAAGATTTCATGAGATGGGGAGCACTGAGACAAGATTTCATGAGTCGGGGTGCTCTGACGCAAGAGTTCATGAGTCGGGGAGGTCTGAGTCAAGAGTTCATGCATCAGGGAACTCTGAGGGAAGAGTTCATGAGTCGGGGAGCAATGAGTCAAGGGTTCATGAGTCGGTGAGTTCTGTGTCAAGAGTTCATGAGATGGGGAGCTTTGTGACAAGAGTTCATCAGTCAGGGAACTCTGAGACAAGAGTTCAGGAGTCATTAGTTGGGATTTCAGAGAGAAAAATTCAGGAGTCATGACTTGGGGATCTCTGAGACAAGAGTTCAGGAGCCAGGGAGCTCTGAGTCAGGAGTTCATGAGTTGGGGAGCTCTAAGACAAGAGTCCATGAGTCGGGGAGCTCTGATTCAAGCATTCATGTGTTGGGGTGCTCTGAGTCAGGAGCTTATGAGTTAGGGATCTCTGAGTCAGGATTTTATGAGTTGGGGTGCTGTGAGGCAAGAGTGTATGAGTCGGGGGTCTCTGAGTCAAGCCTTCATGTGTTGGGGAGCACTGAGACAAGAGTTTATGAGTTGGTGAGCTCTGAGATAAGAGTTCATGTGTTGGGGAGCACTGAGACAGGAGTTCAGGAGTCTGGGAGCTCTGAGTCAAGAGTTCATGAGTCGAGGAGCTCTGAGACAAGAGTTCATGAGTTGGGGAGCTCTGAGTCAGGAGTTTATGAATTGGGGAGTTCTGAGACAATAGTTCATGAGTCTGGGACCTCTGAGGCAAGAGTTCATGAGTCGGGGAGCAATGAGTCAAGATTTCATGAGTTGGGGAGCTCTGTGACAATAGTTCACCAGTCACTGAACTCTGAGACAAGAGTTTAGGAGTCATTAGTTGGGATCTCAGAGAGAAGAATTCAGGAGTCATGGCTTGGGGATCTCTGAGACAAGAGTTCAGGAGCCAGGGAGCTCTGTGTCAAGAGTTCATGAGTCGGGGTCTCTGAGACAAGAGTCAATGGGTCGGGTTGCTCTGAGGAAAGAGGTTATGAGTCGGGGAGCCCTGTGACAAGAGTTCATGAGTCGTTGAGCTCTGAGTCAGGAGTTCATGAGTTGGGGAGCTCTAAGACAAGAGTCCATGAGTCAGGGAGCTCTGATTCAAGCGTTCATGTGTTGGGGTGCTCTGAGTCAGGAGCTTATGAGTTGGGGATCTCTGAGTCAGGATTTTATGAGTTGGGGTGCTGTGAGGCAAGAGTTTATGAGTCGGGGGTCTCTGAGACAAACGTTTATGTGTCGGGGAGCTCTGAGTCAAGAGTTCATGAGTTGGGGAGCTCTGAGTCAGGGGTTTATGAGTTGGGGAGCTCTGAGACAATAGGTCATGAGTCAGTGAGCTCTGACTCACGAGTTCATGAGTCGGGGAGCTCTGAGACAAGAGTTTATGAGTTGGGGAGCTCTGAGTCAAGGGTTTATGAGTCGGGGAGCTTTGAGTCAAGAGGTCATGCGTCAGGGAACTCTGAGTCAAGAGTTCATGAATCAGGGACCTCTGAGGGAAGAGTTCATGAGTCGGGGAGCAATGAGTCAAGGGTTCATGAGTCGGTGAGTTCTGTGTCAAGAGTTCATGAGATGGGGAGCTCTGAGTCAAGAGTCCTGAGTTGGCAGCTTTGTGACAAGAGTTCATCAGTGAACTCTGAGACAAGAGTTTAGGAGTCATTAGTTGGGATCTCAGAGAGAAAAATTCAGGAGTCATGGCTTGGGGATCTCTGAGACAAGAGTTCAGGAGCCAGGGAGCTCTGTGTCAAGAGTTCATGAGTCGGGGTCTCTGAGACAAGAGTCAATGGGTCGGGTTGCTCTGAGGAAAGAGGTTATGAGTCGGGGAGCTCTGTGACAAGAGTTCATGAGTCGTTGAGCTCTGAGTCAGGTGTTCATGAGTTGGGGAGCTCTAAGACAAGAGTCCATGAGCCGGGGAGCTCTGATTCAAGAGTTCATGTGTTGGGGTGCTCTGAGTCAGGAGCTTATGAGTTGGGGAGCTCTGAGTCAGGAGTTTATGTGTTGGGGTGCTGTGAGGCAAGCGTTTATGAGTCGGGGGTCTCTGAGACAAAGGTTTATGCGTCGGGGAGCTCTGAGTCAAGAGTTCATGAGTTGTGGAGCTCTGAGTCAGGAGTTTATGAGTTGGGGAGCTCTGAGACAGTGAGCTCTGACTCAAGAGTTCATGAGTCGGGGAGCTCTGAGACAAGAGTTCATGAGTCAGGGAGCTCTGAGTCAAGAGTTCATGAGTTGGGGAGCTCTGAGTCAGGGGTTTAAGAGTTGGGGAGCTCTGAGACAATAGGTCATGAGTCAGTGAGCTCTGACTCAAGAGTTCATGAGACGAGGAGCACTGAGACAAGAGTTCATGAGTTGGGGAGCTCCGAGTCAAGGGTTCATGAGTCAGGGACCTCTGAGGGAAGGGTTCATGAGTCGGGGAGCGATGAGTCAAGGGTTCATGAGTTGGTGAGTTCTGTGTCAAGAGTTCATGAGATGGGGAGCTCTGAGTCAAGAGACCTGAGTTGGGGAGCTTTGTGACAAGTGTTCATCAGTCAGGGAACTCTGAGACAAGAGTTCAGGAGTCATTAGTTGGGATCTCAGAGAGAACAATTCAGGAGACATGGCTTGGGGATCTCTGAGACAAGAGTTCAGGAGCCAGGGAGCTCTGTGTCAAGAGTTCATGAGTCGGGGTCTCTGAGACAAGAGTTCATGAGTCAGGGAGCTCTGAGTCAAGAGTTCATGAGTTGGGGAGCTCTGAGTCAGGGGTTTATGAGTTGGGGAGCTCTGAGACAATAGGTCATGAGTCAGTGAGCTCTGACTCAAAAGTTCATGAGTCGGGGAGCTCTGAGACAAGAGTTCATGAGTCGAGGAGCTCTGAGTCAAGAGTTCATGAGTCGAGGAGCTCTGAGTCAAGAGTTCAGAAATCCTGAATTGGGAGCTCTGGGACAAGAGGTCATGAGTCGGCGAGCTCTTACTCAGGAGTTCATGAGACGGGGAGCACTGAGACAATATTTCATGAGTCGGGGTGCTCTGACTCACGAGTTCATGAGTCGGGGAGCTCTGAGACAAGAGTTTATGAGTTGGGGAGCTCTGAGTCAAGGGTTTATGAGTCGGGGAGCTCTGAGACAAGAGTTTATGAGTTGGGGAGCTCTGAGTCAAGGGTTTATGAGTCGGGGAGCTCTGAGTCAAGGGTTTATGAGTCGGGGAGCAATGAGTCAAGGGTTCATGAGTCGGTGAGTTCTGCGTCAAGAGTTCATGAGATGGGGAGCTCTGAGTCAAGAGTCCTGAGTTGGCAGCTTTGTGACAAGAGTTCATCAGTCAGTGAACTCTGAGACAAGAGTTTAGGAGTCATTAGTTGTGATCTCAGAGAGAAAAATTCAGGAGTCATGGCTTGGGGATCTCTGAGACAAGAGTTCAGGAGCCAGGGAGCTCTGTGTCAAGAGTTCATGAGTCGGGGTCTCTGAGACAAGAGTCAATGGGTCGGGTTGCTCTGAGGAAAGAGGTTATGAGTCGGGGAGCTCTGTGACAAGAGTTCATGAGTCGTTGAGCTCTGAGTCAGGAGTTCATGAGTTGGGGAGCTCTAAGACAAGAGTCCATGAGCCGGGGAGCTCTGATTCAAGAGTTCATGTGTTGGTGTGCTCTGAGTCAGGAGCTTATGAGTTGGGGAGCTCTGAGTCAGGAGTTTATGAGTTGGGGAGCTCTGAGACAATAGGTCATGAGTCACTGAGCTCTGACTCAAGAGTTCATGAGTCGGGGGTCTCTGAGACAAAGGTTTATGTGTCGGGGAGCTCTGAGTCAAGAGTTCATGAGTTGGGGAGCTCTGAGTCAGGAGTTTAAGAGTTGGGGAGCTCTGAGAAAACAGGTCATGATTCAGTGAGTTCTGACTCAAGAGTTCATGAGTCGGGGAGTTCTGAGACAAGAGTTCATGAGTCAGGGAGCTCTGAGACAAGAGTTCATGAGTCGGGGAGCACAAAGACAAGAGTTCATGAGTTGGGGAGCTCTGAGTCAGGAGTTTATGAGTTGGGGAGTTCTGAGACAACATTTCATGAATCGGCGAGCTCTGACTCAAGAGTTCATGAGTTGGGGAGCTCTGAGACAGGAGTTCATGAGTCAGAGAGCTGAGTCAGGAAATCATGAGTCAAGGAGCTCTGAGTCAAGAGTTCATGAGACGGGGAGCTCTGAGACAAGAGTTCATGACTCAGGGACCTCTGAGTCAAGAGTTCATGCGTCAGGGAACTCTGAGTAAAGAGTTCATGAGTCAGGGACCTCTGAGGGAAGAGTTCATGAGTCGGGGAGCAATGAGTCAAGGGTTCATGCGTCGGTGAGTTGTGTGTCAAGAGTTCATGAGATGGGGAGCTCTGAGTCAAGAGTCCTGAGTTGGAGAGCTCTGTGACAAGAGTTCATCAGTCAGGGAACTCTGAGACAAGAGCTCAAGAGTCATTAGTTGGGATCTCAGAGAGAAAAATTCAGGAGTCATGGCTTGGGAATCACTGAGACAAGAGATCAGGAGCCAGGGAGTTCTGTGTCAAGAGTTCATGAGTCGGGGTCTCTGAGACAAGAGTCCATGGGTCGGGTTGCTCTGAGGAAAGAGGTTATGAGTCGGGGAGCTCTGTGACAAGAGTTCATGAGTCATTGAGCTCTGAGTCAGGAGTTCATGAGTTGGGGAGCTCTAAGACAAGAGTCCATGAGTCGGGGAGCTCTAATTCAAGCGTTCATGTGTCGGGGTGCTCTGAGTCAGGAGCTTATGAGTTGGGGAGCTCTGAGTCAGGATTTTATGAGTTGGGGTGCTGTGAGGCAAGAGTTCATGAGACGGGGGTCTCTGAGACAAAGGTTTATGTGTCGGGGACCTCTGAGTCATGAGTTCATGAGTCGGGGACCTCTGAGTCAAGAGTTCATGAGTCGGGGAGTTCAAAGTCAAGAGTTCATGAGTCGAGGAGCGCTGAGACAAGAGTTCATCCGTCAGGGAGCTCTGAGACAAGAGTTCAGAAGTCATGAGTTGGTAGCTCTGAGACAAGAGTTCAGAAGCCAGGGAGCTCTGTGTCAAGAGTTCATGAGTCAGGGTCTCTGAGACAAGAGTGCATGAGTTGGGGTGCTGAGAGGCAAGATGTTATGAGTTGGAGAGCTCTGAGACAAGAGTTCATGAGTCGGTGAGCTCTTACTCAAGAGTTCATGAGTTGGGGAGCTCTGAGTCAGGGGTTTATGAGTTGGGGAGCTCTGAGACAATAGGTCATGAGTCAGTGAGCTCTGACTCAAAAGTTCATGAGTCGGGGAGCTCTGAGACAAGAGTTCATGAGTCAAGGAGCTCTGAGTCAAGAGTTCATGAGACGGGGAGCTCTGAGGCAAGAGTTCATGAGTCAGGGACCTCTGAGTCAAGAGTTCATGACTCGGGAAGCTCTGAGTCAAGAGTTCAGAAATCCTGAGTTGGGAGCTCTGGGACAAGAGGTCATGAGTCGGCGAGCTCTTACTCAAGATTTCATGAGACGGGGAGCACTGAGACAAGATTTCATGAGTCGGGGTGCTCTGACTCAAGAGTTCATGAGTCGGGGAGCTCTGAGACAAGAGTTTATGAGTTGGGGAGCTCTGAGTCAAGAGTTCATGCATCAGGGAACTCTGAGGGAAGAGTTCATGAGTCGGGGAGCAATGAGTCAAGGGTTCATGAGTCGGTGAGTTCTGTGTCAAGATTTCATGAGATGGGGAGCTTTGTGACAAGAGTTTATGAGTTGGGGAGCTCTGAGTCAAGAGTTCATGAGTTGGGGAGCTCTGTGACAAGAGTTCATCAGTCAGGGAGCTCTGAGAGAAGAGTTCAGAAGTCATGAGTTGGGAGCTCTGGGACAAGAGGTCATGAGTCGGCGAGCTCTTACTCAGGTGTTCATGAGACGGGGAGCACTGAGACAATATTTCATGAGTCGGGGTGCTCTGACTCACGGGTTCATGAGTCGGGGAGCTCTGAGACAAGAGTTTATGAGTTGGGGAGCTCTGAGTCAAGGGTTTATGAGTCGGGGAGCTCTGAGACAAGAGTTTATGAGTTGGGGAGCTCTGAGTCAAGGGTTTATGAGTCGGGGAACTCTGAGTCAAGAGTTCATGAATCAGGGACCTCTGAGGGAAGAGTTCATGAGTCGGGGAGCAATGAGTCAAGGGTTCATGAGTCGGTGAGTTCTGTGTCAAGAGTTCATGAGATGGGGAGCTCTGTGTCAAGAGTCCTGAGTTGGCAGCTCTGTGACAAGAGTTCATCAGTCAGTGAACTCTGAGACAAGAGTTTAGGAGTCATTAGTTGTGATCTCAGAGAGAAAAATTCAGGAGTCATGGCTTGGGGATCTCTGAGACAAGAGTTCAGGAGCCAGGGAGCTCTGTGTCAAGAGTTCATGAGTCGGGGTCTCTGAGACAAGAGTCAATGGGTCGGGTTGCTCTGAAGAAAGAGGTTATGAGTCGGGGAGCTCTGTGACAAGAGTTCATGAGTCGTTGAGCTCTGAGTCAGGAGTTCATGAGTTGGGGAGCTCTAAGACAAGAGTCCATGAGCCGGGGAGCTCTGATTCAAGAGTTCATGTGTTGGGGTGCTCTGAGTCAGGAGCTTATGAGTTGGGGAGCTCTGAGTCAGAAGTTTATGAGTCGGGGTCTCTGAGACAAGAGTGCATGAGTCGGTGAGCTGTGAGACAAGATTTCATGTGTTGGGGAGCACTGAGACAAGATTTTATGAGTTGGGGAGCTCTGAGTCATGAGTTTATGAGTTGGGGAGCTCTGAGACAAGAGTACATGAGTCGGCGAGCTCTGACTCAAGGGTTCATGAGTCGGGGAGCTCTGAGTCAAGAGTTCATGTGTTGGGGAGCACAGAGACAAGAGTTCATGAGTTGGGGAGCTCTGAGTCAGGAGTTTATGAGTTGGGGAGTTCTGAGACAATAGTTCATGAATCAGCGAGCTCTGACTCAAGAGTTCATGAGTCGGGGAGTTCAAAGTCAAGAGTTCATGAGTCGAGGAGCGCTGAGACAAGAGTTCATCCGTCAGGGAGCTCTGAGACAAGAGTTCAGAAGTCATGAGTTGGTAGCTCTGAGAGAAGAATTCAGGAGTCATGAGTTGGGGATCTCTGAGACAAGAGTTCAGAAGCCAGGGAGCTCTGTGTCAAGAGTTCATGAGTCAGGGTCTCTGAGACAAGAGTGCATGAGTTGGGGTGCTGAGAGGCAAGATGTTATGAGTTGGAGAGCTCTGAGACAAGAGTTCATGAGTCGGTGAGCTCTTACTCAAGAGTTCATGAGACTGGGAGCACTGAGACAAGAGTTCATGAGTCAGGGTGCTGTGACTCAAGAGCTCATGAGTCGGGGAGCTCTGAGACAAGAGTTTATGAGTTGGGGAGCTCTGAGTCAAGGGTTTATGAGTTGGGGAGCTCTGAGTCAAGAGTTCATGAGTTGGGGAGCTCTGTGACAAGAGTTCATCAGTCAGGGAGCTCTGAGAGAAGAGTTCAGAAGTCATGAGTTGGGAGCTCTGAGAGAAGAATTCAGGAGTCATGACTTGTGGATCTCTGAGTCAAGAGTTCATGAGTTGGGGAGCTCTGAGTCAGGGGTTTATGAGTTGGGGAGCTCTGAGACAATAGGTCATGAGTCAGTGAGCTCTGACTCAAAAGTTCATGAGTCGGGGAGCTCTGAGTCAAGAGTTCATGAGACGGGGAGCTCTGAGGCAAGAGTTCATGAGTCAGGGACCTCTGAGTCAAGAGTTCATGTCTCGGGAAGCTCTGAGTCAAGAGTTCAGAAATCCTGAGTTGGGAGCTCTGGGACAAGAGGTCATGAGTCGGCGAGCTCTTACTCAAGATTTCATGAGACGGGGAGCACTGAGACAAGATTTCATGAGTCGGGGTGCTCTGACTCAAGAGTTCATGAGTCGGGGAGCTCTGAGACAAGAGTTTATGAGTTGGGGAGCTCTGAGTCAAGAGTTCATGCATCAGGGAACTCTGAGGGAAGAGTTCATGAGTCGGGGAGCAATGAGTCAAGGGTTCATGAGTCGGTGAGTTCTGTGTCAAGAGTTCATGAGATGGGGAGCTTTGTGACAAGAGTTTATGAGTTGGGGAGCTCTGAGTCAAGAGTTCATGAGTTGGGGAGCTCTGTGACAAGAGTTCATCAGTCAGGGAGCTCTGAGAGAAGAGTTCAGAAGTCATGAGTTGGGAGCTCTGGGACAAGAGGTCATGAGTCGGCGAGCTCTTACTCAGGAGTTCATGAGACGGGGAGCACTGAGACAATATTTCATGAGTCGGGGTGCTCTGACTCACGGGTTCATGAGTCGGGGAGCTCTGAGACAAGAGTTTATGAGTTGGGGAGCTCTGAGTCAAGGGTTTATGAGTCGGGGAGCTCTGAGACAAGAGTTTATGAGTTGGGGAGCTCTGAGTCAAGGGTTTATGAGTCGGGGAACTCTGAGTCAAGAGTTCATGAATCAGGGACCTCTGAGCGAAGAGTTCATGAGTCGGGGAGCAATGAGTCAAGGGTTCATGAGTCGGTGAGTTCTGTGTCAAGAGTTCATGAGATGGGGAGCTCTGAGTCAAGAGTCCTGAGTTGGCAGCTCTGTGACAAGAGTTCATCAGTCAGTGAACTCTGAGACAAGAGTTTAGGAGTCATTAGTTGTGATCTCAGAGAGAAAAATTCAGGAGTCATGGCTTGGGGATCTCTGAGACAAGAGTTCAGGAGCCAGGGAGCTCTGTGTCAAGAGTTCATGAGTCGGGGTCTCTGAGACAAGAGTCAATGGGTCGGGTTGCTCTGAGGAAAGAGGTTATGAGTCGGGGAGCTCTGTGACAAGAGTTCATGAGTCGTTGAGCTCTGAGTCAGGAGTTCATGAGTTGGGGAGCTCTAAGACAAGAGTCCATGAGCCGGGGAGCTCTGATTCAAGAGTTCATGTGTTGGGGTGCTCTGAGTCAGGAGCTTATGAGTTGGGGAGCTCTGAGTCAGGAGTTTATGAGTCGGGGTCTCTGAGACAAGAGTGCATGAGTCGGTGAGCTGTGAGACAAGATTTCATGTGTTGGGGAGCACTGAGACAAGATTTTATGAGTTGGGGAGCTCTGAGTCATGAGTTTATGAGTTGGGGAGCTCTGAGACAAGAGTACATGAGTCGGCGAGCTCTGACTCAAGGGTTCATGAGTCGGGGAGCTCTGAGTCAAGAGTTCATGTGTTGGGGAGCACAGAGACAAGAGTTCATGAGTTGGGGAGCTCTGAGTCAGGAGTTTATGAGTTGGGGAGTTCTGAGACAATAGTTCATGAATCGGCGAGCTCTGACTCAAGAGTTCATGAGTCGGGGAGTTCAAAGTCAAGAGTTCATGAGTCGAGGAGCGCTGAGACAAGAGTTCATCCGTCATGGAGCTCTGAGACAGGAGTACATGAGTCAGTGAGCTGAGTCAAGAAATCATGAGTCGAGGATCTCTGAGTCAAGAGTTCATGAGACGGGGAGCTCTGAGACAAGAGTTCATGAGTCAGGGACCTCTGAGTCAAGAGTTCATGAGTCGGGGAGTTCAAAGTCAAGAGTTCATGAGTCGAGGAGCGCTGAGACAAGAGTTCGTCCGTCAGGGAGCTCTGAGACAAGAGTTCAGAAGTCATGAGTTGGTAGCTCTGAGAGAAGAATTCAGGAGTCATGAGTTGGGGATCTTTGAGACAAGAGTTCAGGAGCCAGGGAGCTCTGTGTCAAGAGTTCATGAGTCAGGGTCTCTGAGACAAGAGTGCATGAGTCGGGGTGCTGTGAGGCAAGAGGTTATGAGTTGGGGAGCTCTGAGACAAGAGTTCATGAGTTGGGGAGCTCTGACTCAAGGGTTCATGAGTCGGGGAGCTCTGAGACAAGAGTTCATGTGTTGGGGAGCACAGAGACAAGAGTTCATGAGTTGGGGAGCTCTGAGTCAGGAGTTTATGAGTTGGGGAGTTCTGAGACAATAGTTCATGAATCGGCGAGCTCTGACTCAAGAGTTCATGAGTCAGGGAGCTCTGAGACAGGAGTACATGAGTCAGGGAGCTCTAAGTCAAGTGTTCATGAGTCGAGGAGCTGTGAGTCAAGAGTTCATGAGTCAGGGAACTCTGAGTCAAGAGTTCATGAATCGGGAAGCTCTGAGTCAAGAGTTCAGAAATCCTGAGATGGGAGCTCTGGGACAAGAGGTCATGAGTCGGCGAGCTCTTACTCAAGAGTTACTGAGACGGGGAGCACTGAGACAAGAGTTCATGAGTCGGGGTGCTCTGACTCAAGAGTTCATGAGTCGGGGAGCTCTGAGACAAGAGTTTATGAGTTGGGGCGCTCTGAGTCAAGGGTTTATGAGTCGGGGAGCTCTGAGTCAAGAGTTCATGCGTCAGGGACCTCTGAGTCAAGAGTTCATGAGTTGGTGAGCTCTGAGTCAGGAGTTTATGAGTTGGGGAGCTCTGAGACAAGAGTTCATGAGTCGGCGAGCTCTGACTCAAGTGTTCATGAGTCGGGGAGCTCTGAGACAAGAGTTCATGTGTTGGGGAGCACTGAGACAAGAGTTCATGAGTCGGGGAGCTCTGAGTCATGAGTTTATGAGTTGGGGAGCTCTGACTCAAGAGTTCATGAGTCAGCGAGCTCTGAGACAGGAGTACATGAGTCAGAGAGCTGAGTCAAGAAAGCATGAGTCGAGGAGCTCTGAGTCAAGAGTTCATGAGATGGAGAGCTCTGAGACAAGAGTTCATGATTCAGGGACCTCTGAGTCAAGAGTTCATGCGTCAGGGAACTCTGAGTCAAGAGTTCATGAGTCGGGGAGTTCAAAGTCAAGAGTTCATGAGTCGAGGAGCGCTGAGACAAGAGTTCATCCGTCAGGGAGCTCTGAGACAAGAGTTCAGAAGTCATGAGTTGGGAGCTCTGAGAGAAGAATTCAGGAGTCATGAGTTGGGGATCTTTGAGACAAGAGTTCAGGAGCCAGGGAGCTCTGTGTCAAGGGTTCATGATTCAGGGTCTCTGAGACAAGAGTGCATGAGTCGGGGTGCTGTGAGGCAAGAGGTTATGAGTTGGGGAGCTCTGAGACAAGAGTTCATGTGTCGGCAAGCTCTGACTCAAGTGTTCATGAGTCGGGGAGCTCTGAGACAAGAGTTCATGTGTTGGGGAGCTCTGAGACCAGAGTTCATGAGCTGGGGAGCTCTGAGTCATGGGTTTATGAGTCGGGGAGGTCTGAGACAAGAGTTCATTAGTCAGGGAGCTCTGAGTCAAGAGTTCATGAGTCGAGGAACTCTGAGTCAAGAGTTCATGAGTTGGGGAGCTCTGAGTCAGGGGTTTATGAGTTGGGGAGCTCTGAGACAATAGGTCATGAGTCAGTGAGCTCTGACTCAAAAGTTCATGAGTCGGGGAGCTCTGAGACAAGAGTTCATGAGTCAGCGACCTCTGAGTCAAGAGTTGATGAGACGGTGAGCTCTGAGTCAAGAGTTTATGAGTTGGGGAGCTCTGACTCAAGTGTTCATGAGTCGGGGAGCTCTAAGACAAGAGTTCATGTGTTGGGGCGCACTGAGACAAGAGTTCATGAGCTGGGGAGCTCTGAGTCATGAGTTTATGAGTTGGGGAGCTCTGTGAGAAGAGTTCATCAGTCACGGAGCTCTGAGACAAGAGTTCAGGAGTCATTAGTTGTGATTTCTGAGACAAGAGTTCAGATCCAGGGAGCTCTGTGTCAAGAGTTCATGAGTCGGGGTCACTCAGACAAGAGTCCATGGGTCGGGATGTTCTGAGGAATGAGGTTATAAGTCGGGGAGCTCTGTGAGAGGAGTTCATGAGTCGGTGAGCTCTGAGTCAGGTGTTCATGAGTTGGGGAGCTCTGAGACAAGAGTCCATGAGTCAGGGAGCTCTGATTCAAAAGATCATGTGTTGGGGAGCTCTGAGTCAGGGTTTGATGAGTCGAGGAGCTCTGAGTCAAGAGTTCATGAGACGGGGATCTCTGAGTCAAGAGTCCATGAGTTGGGGAGCTCTGAGTCAGGATGTTATGTGTTGGGGTGCTGTGAGGCAAGCGTTTATGAGTCGGGGGTCTCTGAGACAAAAGTTTATGTGTCGGGGAGCTCTGAGTCAAGAGTTCATGAGTTGGGGAGCTCTGAGTCTGGGGTTTATGAGTTGGGGAGCTCTGAGACAATAGGTCATGAGTCAGTGCGCTCTGACTCAAACGTTCATGAGTCGGGGAGCTCTGAGACAAGAGTTCATGAGTCAGGGACCTCTGAGTCAAGAGTTCATGACTCGGGAAGCTCTGACTCAAGAGTTCAGAATTCCTGAGTTGGGAGCTCTGGGACATGAGTTCATGAGTCGGTGAGCTCTTACTCAAGAGTTCATGAGACGGGGAGCACTGAGACAAGAGTTCATGAGTCGGGGTGCTCTGACTCAGGAGTTCATGAGTCGGGGAGCTCTGAGACAAGAGTTTATGAGTTGGGGAGCTCTGAGTCAAAGGCTTATGAGTCGGGGAGCTCTGAGTCAAGAGTTCATGAGTTGGGGAACTCTGTGACAAGAGTTCATCTTTCAGGGAGCTCTGAGACAAGAGTTCAGAAGTCATGAGTTGGGAGCTCTGAGAGAAGAATTCAGGAGTCATGACTTGTTGAGCTCTGAGACAAGAGTTCAGGAGCAAGGGAGCTCTGTGTAAAGAGTTTATGAGTCGGGGTCTCTGAGACAAGAGTGCATGAGTCGGAGAGCTGTGAGACAAGATTTCATGTGTTGGGGAGCACTGAGACAAGATTTTATGAGTTGGGGATCTCTGAGTCATGAGTTTATGAGTTGGGGAGCTCTGAGACAAGAGTACATGAGTCGGCGAGCTCTGACTCAAGGGTTCATGAGTCGGGGAGCTCTGAGTCAAGAGTTCATGTGTTGGGGAGCACAGAGACAAGAGTTCATGAGTTGGGGAGCTCTGAGTCAGGAGTTTATGAGTTGGGGAGTTCTGAGACAATAGTTCATGAATCGGCGAGCTCTGACTCAAGAGTTCATGAGTCAGGGAACTCTGAGTCAAGAGTTCATGAGTCGGGGAGTTCAAAGTCAAGAGTTCATGAGTCGAGGAGCGCTGAGACAAGAGTTCATCCGTCAGGGAGCTCTGAGACAAGAGTTCAGAAGTCATGAGTTGGGAGCTCTGAGAGAAGAATTCAGGAGTCATGAGTTGGGGATCTTTGAGACAAGAGTTCAGGAGCCAGGGAGCTCTGTGTCAAGAGTTTATGAGTCAGGGTCTCTGAGACAAGAGTGCATGAGTCGGGGTGCTGTGAGGCAAGAGGTTATGAGTTGGGGAGCTCTGAGACAAGAGTTCATGAGTTGGGGAGCTCTGACTCAAGTGTTCATGAGTCGGGGAGCTCTGAGTCAAGAGTTCATGTGTTGGGGAGCACAGAGACAAGAGTTCATGAGTTGGGGAGCTCTGAGTCAGGAGTTTATGAGTTGGGGAGTTCTGAGACAATAGTTCATGAATCGGCGAGCTCTGACTCAAGAGTTCATGAGTCATGGAGCTCTGAGACAGGAGTACATGAGTGAGAGAGCTGAGTCAAGAAATCATGAGTCGAGGAGCTCTGAGTCAAGAGTCCTGAGTTGGGGAGCTCTGAGTCAAGGGTTTATGAGTCGGGGAGCTCTGAGTCAAGAGTTCATGAATCAGGGACCTCTGAGTCAAGAGTTCATGAATCAGGGACCTCTGAGGGAAGAGTTCATGAGTCGGGGAGCAATGAGTCAAGGGTTCATGAGTCGGTGAGTTCTGTGTCAAGAGTTCATGAGATGGGGAGCTCTGAGACAAGAGTTCATGAGTTGGGGAGCTCTGACTCAAGTGTTCATGAGTCGGGGAGCTCTGAGTCAAGAGTTCATGTGTTGGGGAGCACAGAGACAAGAGTTCATGAGTTGGGGAGCTCTGAGTCAGGAGTTTATGAGTTGGGGAGTTCTGAGACAATAGTTCATGAATCGGCGAGCTCTGACTCAAGAGTTCATGAGTCATGGAGCTCTGAGACAGGAGTACATGAGTGAGAGAGCTGAGTCAAGAAATCATGAGTCGAGGAGCTCTGAGTCAAGAGTCCTGAGTTGGGGAGCTCTGAGTCAAGGGTTTATGAGTCGGGGAGCTCTGAGTCAAGAGTTCATGAATCAGGGACCTCTGAGTCAAGAGTTCATGAATCAGGGACCTCTGAGGGAAGAGTTCATGAGTCGGGGAGCAATGAGTCAAGGGTTCATGAGTCGGTGAGTTCTGTGTCAAGAGTTCATGAGATGGGGAGCTCTGAGTCAAGAGTCCTGAGTTGGGGAGCTTTGTGACAAGAGTTCATCAGTCAGGGAACTCTGAGACAAGAGTTCAAGAGTCATTAGTTGGGATCTCAGAGAGAAAAATTCAGGAATCATGGCTTGGGGATCTCTGAGACAAGAGTTCAGGAGCCAGGGAGCTCTGTGTCAAGAGTTCATGAGTCGGGGTCTCTGAGACAAGAGTCCATGGGTCGGGTTGCTCTGAGGAAAGAGGTTATGAGTCGGGGAGCTCTGTGACAAGAGTTCATGAGTTGGGGAGCTCTAAGACAAGAGTCCATGAGTCGGGGAGCTCTGATTCAAGCGTTCATGTGTTGGGGTGCTCTGAGTCAGGAGCTTATGAGTTGGGGATCTCTGAGTCAGGATTTTATGAGTTGGGGTGCTGTGAGGCAAGAGTTTATGAGGGGGGTCTCTGAGACAAAAGGTTATGTGTCGGGGAGCTCTGAGTCAAGAGTTCATGAGTTGGGGAGCTCTGAGTCAGGGGTTTATGCATTGGGGAGCTCTGAGACAATAGGTCATGAGTCAGTGAGCTCTGACTCAAAAGTTCATGAGTCAGGGAGCTCTGAGTCAAGTGTTCATGAGTCGAGGAGCTCTGAGTCAAGAGTTCATGAGACGGGGAGCTCTGACACAAGAGTTCAGAATTCCTGAGTTGGGAGCTCTGGGACAAGAGGTCATGAGTCGGCGAGCTCTTACTCAAGAGTTCATGAGACGGGGAGCACTGAGACAAGAGTTCATGAGTCTGGGTGCTCTGACTCAAGAGTTTATGAGTTGGGGAGCTCTGAGACAAGGGTTTATGAGTCGGGGAGCTCTGAGTCAAGAGTTCACGCGTCAGGGACCTCTGAGGGAAGAGTTCATGAGTCGGGAAGCAATGAGTCAAGGGTTCATGAGTCGGTGAGTTCTGTGTCAAGAGTGCATGTGTTGGGGAGCACTGAGTCAAGATTTCATGAGTTGGGGAGCTCTGAGTCAGGGGTTTATGAGTTGGGGTGCTCTGAGACAATATGTCATGAGTCAGTGAGCTCTGACTCAAGAGTTCATGAGTCGCGGAGCTCTGAGACAAGAGTTCATGAGTCGGGGAGCACAGAGACAAGAGTCCATGGGTCGGGTTGCTCTGAGGAAAGAGGTTATGAGTCGGGGAGCTCTGTGACAAGAGTTCATGAGTCGTTGAGCTCTGAGTCAGGAGTTCATGAGTTGGGGAGCTCTAAGACAAGAGTCCATGAGTCGGGGAGCTCTGATTCAAGCGTTCATGTGTTGGGGTGCTCTGAGTCAGGAGCTTATGAGTTGGGGAGCTCTGAGTCAGGATTTTATGAGTTGGGGTGCTGTGAGGCAAGAGTTCATGAGACGGGGAGCTCTGAGACAAGAGTTCATGAGTCAGGGACCTCTGAGTCAAGAGTTCATGACTCGGGGAGCTCTGAGTCAAGAGTACAGAAATCCTGAGTTGGGAGCTCTGGGACAAGAATCATGAGTCGGGGAGCTCCGTGACAAGAGTTCATGTATTGGGGAGCTCTGAGACAAGAGTTCATGAGTCAAGTTCCTCTGCGTCAAGAGTTCATGAGACAGGGACCTCTGAGTCAAGAGTTCATGAGACGTGGATCTCTGAGTCAAGAGTCCATGAGTTGGGGAGCACTGAGAGAAGAGTTCATGAGTTGGCGTGCTCTGTCTCAAGGGTTCATGAGTCGGGGAGCTCTGAGACAAGAGTTCATGTGTTGGGGAGCACAGAGTCAGGAGATTATGAGTTGGGGAGCTCTGAGACAAGAGTTCATGAGTCAGGGACATCTGAGTCAAGAGTTCATGAGTTAGGGAGCTCTGAGTCAAGGGTTTATGAGTCGGGGAGCTCTGAGTCAAGAGTTCATGAGTTGGGGAGCTCTGTGACAAGAGTTCATCAGTCAGGGAGCTCTGAGACAAGAGTTCAGAAGTCATGAGTTGGGAGCTCTGAGACAAGAGTTCACGAGTCAGGGACATCTGAGTCAAGAGTTCATGAGTTAGGGAGCTCTGAGTCAAGGGTTCATGAGTTGGGGAGCTCTGAGTCAAGGGTTTATGAGTCGGGGAGCTCTGAGTCAAGAGTTCATGAGTTGGGGAGCTCTGTGACAAGAGTTCATCAGTCAGGGTGCTCTGAGACAAGAGTTCAGAAGTCATGAGTTGGGAGCTCAGAGAGAAGAATTCAGGAGTCATGACTTGTGGATCTCTGAGACAAGAGTTCAGGAGCAAGGGAGCTCTGTGTAAAGAGTATATGAGTCGGGGTCTCTGAGACAAGAGTGCATGAGTCGGTGAGCTGTGAGACAAGATTTCATGTGTTGGGGAGCACTGAGACAAGATTTTATGAGTTGGGGAGCTCTGAATCATGAGTTTATGAGTTGGGGAGCTCTGAGTCAGGATTTTATGAGTTGGGGTGCTGTGAGGCAAGAGTTCATGAGACGGGGGTCTCTGAGACAATGGTTTATGTGTCGGGGACCTCTGAGTTAAGAGTTCATGAGTCGGGGAGTTCAAAGTCAAGAGTTCATGAGTCGAGGAGCGCAGAGACAAGAGTGCATGAGTCGGGGTGCTGTGAGGCAAGAGGTTATGAGTTGGGGAGCTCTGAGACAAGAGTTCATGAGTCGGTGAGCTCTGAATCAAGAGTTCATGAGACGGGGAGCTCTGACACAAGAGTTCAGAATTCCTGAGTTGGGAGCTCTGGGACAAGAGGTCATGAGTCGGCGAGCTCTTACTCAAGAGTTCATGAGACGGGGAGCTCTGAGACAAGAGTTCATGAATCAGGGACCTCTGAGGGAAGAGTTCATGAGTCGGGGAGCAATGAGTCAAGGGTTCATGAGTCGGTGAGTTCTGTGTCAAGCGTTCATGAGATGGGGAGCTCTGAGTCAAGAGTCCTGAGTTGGGGAGCTTTGTGACAAGAGTTCATCAGTCAGGGAACTCTGAGACAAGAGTTCATGAGTCGGCGAGCTCTGACTCAAGGGTTCATGAGTCGGGGAGCTCTGAGTCAAGAGTTCATGTGTTGGGGAGCACAGAGACAAGAGTTCATGAGTTGGGGAGCTCTGAGTCAGGAGTTCATGAGTCGGGGAGCAATGAGTCAAGGGTTCATGAATCGGCGAGCTCTGACTCAAGAGTTCATGAGTCAGGGAGCTCTGAGACAGGAGTACATGAGTCAGAGAGCTGAGTCAAGAAATCATGAGTCGAGGAGCTCTGAGTCAAGAGTTCATGAGACGGGGAGCTCTGAGACAAGAGTTCATGAGTCAGGGACCTCTGAGTCAAGAGTTCATGCGTCAGGGATCTCTGAGTCAAGAGTTCTTGAATCAGGGACCTCTGAGGGAAGAGTTCATGAGTCGGGGAGCAATGAGTCAAGGGTTCATGAGTTGGTGAGTTCTGTGTCAAGAGTTCATGAGATGGGGAGATCTGAGTCAAGAGTCCGGAGTTGGGGAGCTTTGTGACAAGAGTTCATCAGTCAGGGAACTCTGAGACAAGAGTTCAGGAGTCATTAGTTGGGATCTCAGAGAGAAAAATTCAGGAGTCATGGCTTGGGGATCTCTGAGACAAGAGTTCAGGAGCCAGGGAGCTCTGTGTCAAGAGCTCATGAGTCGGGGTCTCTGAGACAAGAGTCCATGGGTCGGGTTGATCTGAGGAAAGAGGTTATGAGTCGGGGAGCTCTGTGACAAGAGTTCATGAGTCGTTGAGCTCTGAGTCAGGAGTTCATGAGTTGGGGAGCTCTAAGACAAGAGTCCATGAGTCGGGGAGCTCTGATTCAAGCGTTCATGTGTTGGGGTGCTCTGAGTCAGGAGCTTATGAGTTGGGGATCTCTGAGTCAGGATTTTATGAGTTGGGGTGCTGTGAGGCAAGAGTTTATGAGGGGGGTCTCTGAGACAAAAGGTTATGTGTCGGGGAGCTCTGAGTCAGTAGTTTATGAGTTGGGGAGGTCTGAGACAAGAGTCCATGAGTCAGGGAGCTCTGATTCAAAAGATCATGTGTTGGGGAGCTCTGAGTCAGGGGTTGATGAGTCGGGGAGCTCTGAGACAAGAGTTCATGAGTCGAGGAGCTCTGAGTCAAGAGTTCATGAGACGTGGATCTCTGAGTCAAGAGTCCATGAGTTGGGGAGCTCTGTGACAAGAGTTCATCAGTCAGGGAACTCTGAGACAAGAGTTCAAGAGTCATTAGTTGGGATCTCAGAGAGAAAAATTCAGGAGTCATGGCTTGGGGATCTCTGAGACAAGAGTTCAGGAGCCAGGGAGCTCTGTGTCAAGAGTTCATGAGTCGGGGTCTCTGAGACAAGAGTCCATGGGTCGGGTTGCTCTGAGGAAAGAGGTTATGAGTCGGGGAGCTCTGTGACAAGAGTTCATGAGTTGGGGAGCTCTGAGTCAGGGGTTTATGAGTTGGAGAGCTCTGAGACAATAGGTCATGAGTCAGTGAGCTCTGACTCAAAAGTTCATGAGTCGGGGAGCTCTGAGACAAGAGTTCATGAGTCAGGGAGCTCTGAGTCAAGTGTTCATGAGTCGAGGAGCTCTGAGTCAAGAGTTCATGAGACGGAGAGCTCTGACACAAGAGTTCATGAGTCTGGGTGCTCTGACTCAAGAGTTTATGAGTTGGGGAGCTCTGAGACAAGGGTTTATGAGTCGGGGAGCTCTGAGTCAAGAGTTCATGAAACAGGGAACTCTGAGGGAAGAGTTCATGAGTCGGGGAGCAATGAGTCAAGGGTTCATGAGTCGGTGAGTTCTGTGTCAAGAGTTCATGTGTTGGGGAGCACTGAGTCAAGATTTCATGAGTTGGGGAGCTCTGAGACAAGAGTTCATGAGTCAGGGAGCTCTGAGACAAGAGTTCATGAGTCGGGGAGCAGAGAGACAAGAGTTCATGAGTTGGGGAGCTCTGAGTCAGGGGTTTATGAGTTGGGGTGTTCTGAGACAATAGTTCATGAATCGGCGAGCTCTGACTCAACAGTTCATGAGTCGGGGAGCTCTGAGACAAGAGTTCATGAGTCAGGGACATCTGAGTCAAGAGTTCATGAGTTAGGGAGCTCTGAGTCAAGGGTTTATGAGTCGCGGAGCTCTGAGACAAGAGTTCAGAAGTCATGAGTTGGGAGCTCTGAGAGAAGAATTCAGGAGTCATGACTTGTGGATCTCTGAGACAAGAGTTCAGGAGCAAGGGTGCTCTGTGTAAAGAGTTTATGAGTCGGGGTCTCTGAGACAAGAGTGCATGAGTCGGTGAGCTGTGAGACAGGATTTCATGTGTTGGGGAGCACTGAGACAAGATTTTATGAGTTGGGGAGCTCTGAGTCATGAGTTTATGAGTTGGGGAGCTCTGAGTCAGGATTTTATGAGTTGGGGTGCTGTGAGGCAAGAGTTCATGAGACGGGGGTCTCTGAGACAATGGTTTATGTGTCGGGGACCTCTGAGTCAAGAGTTCATGAGTCGGGGAGTTCAAAGTCAAGAGTTCATGAGTCGAGGAGCGCTGAGACAAGAGTTCATCCGTCAGGGAGCTCCGAGACAAGAGTTCAGAAGTCATGAGTTGGGAGCTCTGAGAGAAGAATTCAGGAGTCATGAGTTGGGGATCTTTGAGACAAGAGTTCAGGAGCCAGGGAGCGCTGTGTCAAGAGTTCATGAGTCAGGGTCTCTGAGACAAGAGTGCATGAGTCGGGGTGCTGTGAGGCAAGAGGCTATGAGTTGGGGAGCTCTGACTCAAGGGTTCATGAGTCGGGGAGCTCTGAGTCAAGAGTTCATGTGTTGGGGAGCACAGAGACAAGAGTTCATGAGTTGGGGAGCTCTGAGTCAGGAGTTTATGAGTTGGGGAGTTCTGAGACAATAGTTCATGAATCGGCGAGCTCTGACTCAAGAGTTCATGAGTCAGGGAGCTCTGAGACAGGAGTACATGAGTCAGAGAGCTGAGTCAAGAAATCATGAGTCGAGGAGCTCTGAGTCAAGAGTCCTGAGTTGGGGAGCTCTGAGTCAAGGGTTTATGAGTCGGGGAGCTCTGAGTCAAGAGTTCATGAGTCGGTGAGTTCTGTGTCAAGAGTTCATGAGATGGGGAGCTCTGAGTCAAGAGTCCTGAGTTGGGGAGCTTTGTGACAAGAATTCATCAGTCAGGGAACTCTGAGACAAGAGTTCAAGAGTCATTAGTTGGGATCTCAGAGAGAAAAATTCAGGAGTCATGGCTTGGGGATCTCTGAGACAAGAGTTCAGGAGCCAGGGAGCTCTGTGTCAAGAGTTCATGAGTCGGGGTCTCTGAGACAAGAGTCCATGGGTCGGGCTGCTCTGAGGAAAGAGGTTATGAGTCGGGGAGCTCTGTGACAAGAGTTCATGAGTCGTTGAGCTCTGAGTCAGGAGTTCATGAGTTGGGGAGCTCTAAGACAAGAGTCCATGAGTCGGGGAGCTCTGATTCAAGCATTCATGTGTTGGGGTGCTCTGAGTCAGGAGCTTATGAGTTGGGGATCTCTGAGTCAGGATTTTATGAGTTGGGGTGCTGTGAGGCAAGAGTTTATGAGGGGGGTCTCTGAGACAAAAGGTTATGTGTCGGGGAGCTCTGAGTCAAGTGTTCATGAGTCGAGGAGCTCTGAGTCAAGAGTTCATGAGACGGGGAGCTCTGACACAAGAGTTCAGAATTCCTGAGTTGGGAGCTCTGGGACAAGAGGTCATGAGTCGGCGAGCTCTTACTCAAGAGTTCATGAGACGGGGAGCACTGAGACAAGAGTTCATGAGTCTGGGTGCTCTGACTCAAGAGTTTATGAGTTGGGGAGCTCTGAGCCAAGGGTTTATGAGTCGGGGATCTCTGAGTCAAGAGTTCATGAATCAGGGACCTCTGAGGGAAGAGTTCAGGAGTCGGGGAGCAATGAGTCAAGGGTTCATGAGTCGGTGAGTTCTGTGTCAAGAGTTCATGAGATGGGGAGCTCTGAGTCAAGAGTCCTGAGTTGGGGAGCTTTGTGACAAGAGTTCATCAGTCAGGGAACTCTGAGACAAGAGTTCATGAGTCGGCGAGCTCTGACTCAAGGGTTCATGAGTCGGGGAGCTCTGAGTCAAGAGTTCATGTGTTGGGGAGCACAGAGACAAGAGTTCATGAGTTGGGGAGCACTGAGTCAAGATTTCATGAGTTGGGGAGCTCTGAGACAAGAGTTCATGAGTCAGGGAGCTCTGAGACAAGAGTTCATGAGTCGGGGAGCAGAGAGACAAGAGTTCATGAGTTGGGGAGCTCTGAGTCAGGGGTTTATGAGTTGGGGTGTTCTGAGACAATAGTTCATGAATCGGCGAGCTCTGACTCAACAGTTCATGAGTCGGGGAGCTCTGAGACAAGAGTTCATGAGTCAGGGACATCTGAGTCAAGAGTTCATGAGTTAGGGAGCTCTGAGTCAAGGGTTTATGAGTCGCGGAGCTCTGAGACAAGAGTTCAGAAGTCATGAGTTGGGAGCTCTGAGAGAAGAATTCAGGAGTCATGACTTGTGGATCTCTGAGACAAGAGTTCAGGAGCAAGGGTGCTCTGTGTAAAGAGTTTATGAGTCGGGGTCTCTGAGACAAGAGTGCATGAGTCGGTGAGCTGTGAGACAGGATTTCATGTGTTGGGGAGCACTGAGACAAGATTTTATGAGTTGGGGAGCTCTGAGTCATGAGTTTATGAGTTGGGGAGCTCTGAGTCAGGATTTTATGAGTTGGGGTGCTGTGAGGCAAGAGTTCATGAGACGGGGGTCTCTGAGACAATGGTTTATGTGTCGGGGACCTCTGAGTCAAGAGTTCATGAGTCGGGGAGTTCAAAGTCAAGAGTTCATGAGTCGAGGAGCGCTGAGACAAGAGTTCATCCGTCAGGGAGCTCCGAGACAAGAGTTCAGAAGTCATGAGTTGGGAGCTCTGAGAGAAGAATTCAGGAGTCATGAGTTGGGGATCTTTGAGACAAGAGTTCAGGAGCCAGGGAGCGCTGTGTCAAGAGTTCATGAGTCAGGGTCTCTGAGACAAGAGTGCATGAGTCGGGGTGCTGTGAGGCAAGAGGCTATGAGTTGGGGAGCTCTGACTCAAGGGTTCATGAGTCGGGGAGCTCTGAGTCAAGAGTTCATGTGTTGGGGAGCACAGAGACAAGAGTTCATGAGTTGGGGAGCTCTGAGTCAGGAGTTTATGAGTTGGGGAGTTCTGAGACAATAGTTCATGAATCGGCGAGCTCTGACTCAAGAGTTCATGAGTCAGGGAGCTCTGAGACAGGAGTACATGAGTCAGAGAGCTGAGTCAAGAAATCATGAGTCGAGGAGCTCTGAGTCAAGAGTCCTGAGTTGGGGAGCTCTGAGTCAAGGGTTTATGAGTCGGGGAGCTCTGAGTCAAGAGTTCATGAGTCGGTGAGTTCTGTGTCAAGAGTTCATGAGATGGGGAGCTCTGAGTCAAGAGTCCTGAGTTGGGGAGCTTTGTGACAAGAATTCATCAGTCAGGGAACTCTGAGACAAGAGTTCAAGAGTCATTAGTTGGGATCTCAGAGAGAAAAATTCAGGAGTCATGGCTTGGGGATCTCTGAGACAAGAGTTCAGGAGCCAGGGAGCTCTGTGTCAAGAGTTCATGAGTCGGGGTCTCTGAGACAAGAGTCCATGGGTCGGGCTGCTCTGAGGAAAGAGGTTATGAGTCGGGGAGCTCTGTGACAAGAGTTCATGAGTCGTTGAGCTCTGAGTCAGGAGTTCATGAGTTGGGGAGCTCTAAGACAAGAGTCCATGAGTCGGGGAGCTCTGATTCAAGCATTCATGTGTTGGGGTGCTCTGAGTCAGGAGCTTATGAGTTGGGGATCTCTGAGTCAGGATTTTATGAGTTGGGGTGCTGTGAGGCAAGAGTTTATGAGGGGGGTCTCTGAGACAAAAGGTTATGTGTCGGGGAGCTCTGAGTCAAGTGTTCATGAGTCGAGGAGCTCTGAGTCAAGAGTTCATGAGACGGGGAGCTCTGACACAAGAGTTCAGAATTCCTGAGTTGGGAGCTCTGGGACAAGAGGTCATGAGTCGGCGAGCTCTTACTCAAGAGTTCATGAGACGGGGAGCACTGAGACAAGAGTTCATGAGTCTGGGTGCTCTGACTCAAGAGTTTATGAGTTGGGGAGCTCTGAGCCAAGGGTTTATGAGTCGGGGATCTCTGAGTCAAGAGTTCATGAATCAGGGACCTCTGAGGGAAGAGTTCAGGAGTCGGGGAGCAATGAGTCAAGGGTTCATGAGTCGGTGAGTTCTGTGTCAAGAGTTCATGAGATGGGGAGCTCTGAGTCAAGAGTCCTGAGTTGGGGAGCTTTGTGACAAGAGTTCATCAGTCAGGGAACTCTGAGACAAGAGTTCATGAGTCGGCGAGCTCTGACTCAAGGGTTCATGAGTCGGGGAGCTCTGAGTCAAGAGTTCATGTGTTGGGGAGCACAGAGACAAGAGTTCATGAGTTGGGGAGCTCTGAGTCAGGAGTTTATGAGTTGGGGAGTTCTGAGACAATAGTTCATGAATCGGCGAGCTCTGACTCAAGAGTTCATGAGTCAGGGAGCTCTGAGACAGGAGTACATGAGTCAGAGAGCTGAGTCAAGAAATCATGAGTCGAGGAGCTCTGAGTCAAGAGTTCATGAGACGGGGAGCTCTGAGACAAGAGTTCATGAGTCAGGGACCTCTGAGTCAAGAGTGCATGCGTCAGGGATCTCTGAGTCAAGAGTTCTTGAATCAGGGACCTCTGAGGGAAGAGTTCAAGAGTCGGGGAGCAATGAGTCAAGGGTTCATGAGTTGGTGAGTTCGGTGTCAAGAGTTCATGAGATGGGGAGATCTGAGTCAAGAGTCCGGAGTTGGGGAGCTTTGTGACAAGAGTTCATCAGTCAGGGAACTCTGAGACAAGAGTTCAGGAGTCATTAGTTGGGATCTCAGAGAGAAAAATTCGGGAGTCATGGCTTGGGGATCTCTGAGACAAGAGTTCAGGAGCCAGGGAGCTCTGTGTCAAGAGCTCATGAGTCGGGGTCTCTGAGACAAGAGTCCATGGGTCGGGTTGATCTGAGGAAAGAGGTTATGAGTCGGGGAGCTCTGTGACAAGAGTCCATGAGTTGGGGAGCTCTAAGACAAGAGTCCATGAGTCGGGGAGCTCTGATTCAAGCGTTCATGTGTTGGGGTGCTCTGAGTCAGGAGCTTATGAGTTGGGGATCTCTGAGTCAGGATTTTATGAGTTGGGGTGCTGTGAGGCAAGAGTTTATGAGGGGGGTCTCTGAGACAAAAGGTTATGTGTCGTGGAGCTCTGAGTCAGGAGTTTATGAGTTGGGGAGGTCTGAGACAAGAGTCCATGAGTCAGGGAGCTCTGATTCAAAAGATCATGTGTTGGGGAGCTCTGAGTCAGGGGTTGATGAGTCGGGGAGCTCTGAGACAAGAGTTCATGAGTCGAGGAGCTCTGAGTCAAGAGTTCATGAGACGTGGATCTCTGAGTCAAGAGTCCATGAGTTGGGGAGCTCTGTGACAAGAGTTCATCAGTCAGGGAACTCTGAGACAAGAGTTCAAGAGTCATTAGTTGGGATCTCAGAGAGAAAAATTCAGGAGTCATGGCTTGGGGATCTCTGAGACAAGAGTTCAGGAGCCAGGGAGCTCTGTGTCAAGAGTTCATGAGTCGGGGTCTCTGAGACAAGAGTCCATGGGTCGGGTTGCTCTGAGGAAAGAGGTTATGAGTCGGGGAGCTCTGTGACAAGAGTTCATGAGTCGTTGAGCTCTGAGTCAGGAGTTCATGAGTTGGGGAGCTCTAAGACATGAGTCCATGAGTCGGGGAGCTCTGATTCAAGCGTTCATGTGTTGGGGTGCTCTGAGTCAGGAGCTTATGAGTTGGGGATCTCTGAGTCAGGATTTTATGAGTTGGGGTGCTGTGAGGCAAGAGTTTATGAGGGGGGTCTCTGAGACAAAAGTTTATGTGTCGGGGAGCTCTGAGTCAAGAGTTCATGAGTCGAGGAGCTCTGAGTCAAGAGTTCATGAGACGGGGAGCTCTGACACAAGAGTTCAGAATTCCTGTGTTGGGAGCTCTGGGACAAGAGGTCATGAGTCGGCGAGCTCTTACTCAAGAGTTCATGAGACGGGGAGCACTGAGACAAGAGTTCATGAGTCTGGGTGCTCTGACTCAAGAGTTTATGAGTTGGGGAGCTCTGAGACAAGGGTTTATGAGTCGGGGAGCTCTGAGTCAAGAGTTTATGAGTTGGGGAGCTCTGAGTCAAGAGTTCATGCATCAGGGAACTCTGAGGGAAGAGTTCATGAGTCGGGGAGCAATGAGTCAAGGGTTCATGAGTCGGTGAGTTCTGTGTCAAGAGTTCATGAGATGGGGAGCTTTGTGACAAGAGTTCATCAGTCAGGGAACTCTGAGTCAAGAGTTCAAAAGTCATTAGTTGGGATTTCAGAGAGAAAAATTCAGGAGTCATGGCTTGGGGATCTCTGAGACAAGAGTTCAGGAGCCAGGGAGCTCTGAGTCAGGAGTTCATGAGTTGGGGAGCTCTAAGACAAGAGTCCATGAGTCGGGGAGCTCTGATTCAAGCGTTCATGTGTTGGGGTGCTCTGAGTCAGGAGCTTATGAGTTGGGGATCTCTGAGTCAGGATTTTATGAGTTGGGGTGCTGTGAGGCAAGAGTTTATGAGGGGGGTCTCTGAGACAAAAGTTTATGTGTCAGGGACCTCTGAGTCAAGAGTTCATGCGTCAGGGATCTCTGAGTCAAGAGTTCTTGAATCAGGGACCTCTGAGGGAAGAGTTCATGAGTCGGGGAGCAATGAGTCAAGGGTTCATGAGTCGGTGAGTTCTGTGTCAAGAGTTCATGAGATGGGGAGATCTGAGTCAAGAGTCCGGAGTTGGGGAGCTTTGTGACAAGAGTTCATCAGTCAGGGAACTCTGAGACAAGAGTTCAGGAGTCATTAGTTGGGATCTCAGAGAGAAAAATTCAGGAGTCATGGCTTGGGGATCTCTGAGACAAGAGTTCAGGAGCCAGGGAGCTCTGTGTCAAGAGCTCATGAGTCGGGGTCTCTGAGACAAGAGTCCATGGGTCGGGTTGATCTGAGGAAAGAGGTTATGAGTCGGGGAGCTCTGTGACAAGAGTTCATGAGTCGTTGAGCTCTGAGTCAGGAGTTCATGAGTTGGGGAGCTCTAAGACAAGAGTCCATGAGTCGGGGAGCTCTGATTCAAGCGTTCATGTGTTGGGGTGCTCTGAGTCAGGAGCTTATGAGTTGGGGATCTCTGAGTCAGGATTTTATGAGTTGGGGTGCTGTGAGGCAAGAGTTTATGAGGGGGGTCTCTGAGACAAAAGTTTATGTGTCGGGGAGCTCTGAGTCAAGAGTTCATGAGTCGAGGAGCTCTGAGTCAAGAGTTCATGAGACGGGGAGCTCTGACACAAGAGTTCAGAATTCCTGTGTTGGGAGCTCTGGGACAAGAGGTCATGAGTCGGCGAGCTCTTACTCAAGAGTTCATGAGACGGGGAGCACTGAGACAAGAGTTCATGAGTCTGGGTGCTCTGACTCAAGAGTTTATGAGTTGGGGAGCTCTGAGACAAGGGTTTATGAGTCGGGGAGCTCTGAGTCAAGAGTTTATGAGTTGGGGAGCTCTGAGTCAAGAGTTCATGCATCAGGGAACTCTGAGGGAAGAGTTCATGAGTCGGGGAGCAATGAGTCAAGGGTTCATGAGTCGGTGAGTTCTGTGTCAAGAGTTCATGAGATGGGAAGCTTTGTGACAAGAGTTCATCAGTCAGGGAACTCTGAGTCAAGAGTTCAAAAGTCATTAGTTGGGATTTCAGAGAGAAAAATTCAGGAGTCATGGCTTGGGGATCTCTGAGACAAGAGTTCAGGAGCCAGGGAGCTCTGAGTCAGGAGTTCATGAGTTGGGGAGCTCTAAGACAAGAGTCCATGAGTCGGGGAGCTCTGATTCAAGCGTTCATGTGTTGGGGTGCTCTGAGTCAGGAGCTTATGAGTTGGGGATCTCTGAGTCAGGATTTTATGAGTTGGGGTGCTGTGAGGCAAGAGTTTATGAGGGGGGTCTCTGAGACAAAAGTTTATGTGTCGGGGAGCTCTGGGTCAAGAGTTCATGAGTCGAGGAGCTCTGAGTCAAGAGTTCATGAGACGGGGAGCTCTGACACAAGAGTTCAGAATTCCTGAGTTGGGAGCTCTGGGACAAGAGGTCATGAGTCGGCGAGCTCTTACTCAAGAGTTCATGAGACGGGGAGCACTGAGACAAGAGTTCATGAATCAGGGACCTCTGAGGGAAGAGTTCATGAGTCGGGGAGCAATGAGTCAAGGGTTCATGAGTCGGGGAGCTCTGAGTCAAGAGTTCATGAATCAGGGACCTCTGAGGGAAGAGTTCATGAGTCGGGGAGCAATGAGTCAAGGGTTCATGAGTCGGTGAGTTCTGTGTCAAGAGTTCATGTGTTGGGGAGCACTGAGTCAAGATTTCATTAGTTGGGGAGCTCTGAGTCAGGAGTTTATGAGTTGGGGAGCTCTGAGACAATATGTCATGAGTCAGTGAGCTCTGACTCAAGAGTTCATGTGTCGGGGAGCTCTGAGACAAGAGTTCATGAGTCAGGGAGCTCTGAGACAAGAGTTCATGAGTCATGAGCTGGGAGCTCTGGGACAAGAGGTCATGAGTCGGGGAGCTCTGTGACAATAGTTCATGTGTTGGGGAGCACTGAGACAAGAGTTCATGAGTTGGGGAGCTCTGAGTCAGGAGTTTATGAGTTGGGGAGGTCTGAGACAAGAGTTCATGTGTCGGCAAGCTCTGACTCAAGTGTTCATGAGTCGGGGAGCTCTAAGTCAAGAGTTCATGAGACGGGGAGCTCTGAGTCAAGAGTTGATGAGACGGTGAGCTCTGAGTCAAGAGTTGATGAGACGGTGAGCTCTGAGTCAAGAGTTCATGAGTCGGTGAGCTCTGAGTCAGGAGTTTATGAGTTGGGGAGCTCTGAGTCAAGGGTTTATGAGTCGGGGAGCTCTGAGTCAAGAGTTCATGAGTTGGGGAGTTCTTTGATAAGAGTTCATCAGTCAGGGATCTCTGAGACAAGAGTTCAGAAGTCATGAGTTGGGAGCTCTGAGAGAAGAATTCAGGAGTCATGACTTGTGGATCTCTGAGACAAGAGTTCAGGAGCAAGGGAGCTCTGTGTAAAGAGTTTATGAGTCGGGGTCTCTGAGACAAGAGTGCATGAGTCGGTGAGCTGTGAGACAAGATTTCATGTGTTGGGGAGCACTGAGACAAGATTTTATGAGTTGGGGTGCTCTGAGTCATGAGTTTATGAGTTGGGGAGCTCTGAGTCAGGATTTTATGAGTTGGGGTGCTGTGAGGCAAGAGTTCATGAGACGGGGGTCTCTGAGACAATGGTTTATGTGTCGGGGACCTCTGAGTCAAGAGTTCATGAGTCGGGGAGTTCAAAGTCAAGAGTTCATGAGTCGAGGAGCGCTGAGACAAGAGTTCATCCGTCAGGGAGCTCCGAGACAAGAGTTCAGAAGTCATGAGTTGGGAGCTCTGAGAGAAGAATTCAGGAGTCATGAGTTGGGGATCTTTGAGACAAGAGTTCAGGAGCCAGTGAGCTCTGTGTCAAGAGTTCATGAGTCAGGGTCTCTGAGACAAGAGTGCATGAGTCGGGGTGCTGTGAGGCAAGAGGTTATGAGTTGGGGAGCTCTGACTCAAGGGTTCATGAGTCGGGGAGCTCTGAGTCAGAAGTTTATGAGTTGGGGAGTTCTGAGACAATAGTTCATGAATCGGCGAGCTCTGACTCAAGAGTTCATGAGTCAGGGAGCTCTGAGACAGGAGTACATGAGTCAGAGAGCTGAGTCAAGAAATCATGAGTCGAGGAGCTCTGAGTCAAGAGTCCTGAGTTGGGGAGCTCTGAGTCAAGGGTTTATGAGTCGGGGAGCTCTGAGTCAAGAGTTCATGCGTCAAGGAACTCTGAGTCAAGAGTTCATGAATCAGGGACCTCTGAGGGAAGAGTTCATGAGTCGGGGAGCAATGAGTCAAGGGTTCATGAGTCGGTGAGTTCTGTGTCAAGAGTTCATGAGATGGGGAGCTCTGAGTCAAGAGTCCTGAGTTGGGGAGCTTTGTGACAAGAGTTCATCAGTCAGGGAACTCTGAGACAAGAGTTCAAGAGTCATTAGTTGGGATCTCAGAGAGAAAAATTCAGGAGTCATGGCTTGGGGATCTCTGAGACAAGAGTTCAGGAGCCAGGGAGCTCTGTGTCAAGAGTTCATGAGTCGGGGTCTCTGAGACAAGAGTCAATGGGTCGGGTTGCTCTGAGGAAAGAGGTTATGAGTCGGGGAGCTCTGTGACAAGAGTTCATGAGTCGTTGAGCTCTGAGTCAGGGGTTCATGAGTTGGGGAGCTCTAAGACAAGAGTCCATGAGTCGGGGAGCTCTGATTCAAGCGTTCATGTGTTGGGGTGCTCTGAGTCAGGAGCTTATGAGTTGGGGATCTCTGAGTCAGGATTTTATGAGTTGGGGTGCTGTGAGGCAAGAGTTTATGAGGGGGGTCTCTGAGACAAAAGTTTATGTGTCGGGGAGCTCTGAGTCAAGAGTTCATGAGTTGGGGAGCTCTGAGTCAGGAGTTTATGAGTTGGGGAGCTCTGAGACAATATGTCATGAATCAGTGAGCTCTGACTCAAGAGTTCATGAGTCGGGGAGCTCTGAGACAAGAGTTCATGAGTCAGGGAGCTCTGAGACAAGAGTTCATGAGTTGGGGAGCACAGAGACAAGAGTTCATGAGTTGGGGAGCTCTGAGTCAGGAGTTTATGAGTTGGGAAGTTCTGAGACAATAGTTCATGAATCGGCGAGCTCTGACTCAACAGTTCATGAGTCAGGGAGCTCTGAGACAGGAGTTCATGAGTCAGAGAGCTGAGTCAAGAAATCATGAGTCGAGGAGCTCTGAGTCAAGAGTTCATGAGTCGGGGAGCTCTGAGACCAGAGTTCATGAGTCGGGGTCTCTGAGACAAGAGCCCATGGGTCGGGTTGCTCTGAGGAAAGATGTTATGAGTCGGGGAGCTCTGTGACAAGAGTTCATGAGTCGTTGAGCTCTGAGTCAGGAGTTCATGAGTTGGGGAGCTCTAAGACAAGAGTCCATGAGTCGGGGAGCTCTGATTCAAGCGTTCATGTGTCGGGGTGCTCTGAGTCAGGAGCTTATGAGTTGGGGAGCTCTGAGTCAGGAGTTTATGAGTTGGGGTGCTGTGAGGCAAGAGTTCATGAGACGGGGAGCTCTGAGACAAGAGTTCATGAGTCTGGGACCTCTGAGTCAAGAGTTCATGACTCGGGGAGCTCTGAGTCAAGAGTACAGAAATCCTGAGTTGGGAGCTCTGGGACAAGAATCATGAGTCGGGGAGCTCCGTGACAAGAGTTCATGTATTGGGGAGCTCTGAGACAAGAGTTCATGAGTCAAGTACCTCTGCATCAGGAGTTCATGAGTCAGGGACCTCTGAGTCAAGAGTTCATGATTCGGGGAGCTCTGAGTCAAGAGTTCAGGAGTCATGAGCTGGGAGCTCTGGGACAAGAGGTCATGAGTCGGGGAGCTCTGTGACAATAGTTCATGTGTTGGGGAGCACTGAGACAAGAGTTCATGAGTTGGGGAGCTCTGAGTCAGGAGTTTATGAGTTGGGGAGGTCTGAGACAAGAGTTCATGTGTCGGCAAGCTCTGACTCAAGTGTTCATGAGTCGGGGAGCTCTAAGTCAAGAGTTCATGAGACGGGGAGCTCTGAGTCAAGAGTTGATGAGACGGTGAGCTCTGAGTCAAGAGTTCATGAGTCGGTGAGCTCTGAGTCAGGAGTTTATGAGTTGGGGAGCTCTGAGTCAAGGGTTTATGAGTCGGGGAGCTCTGAGTCAAGAGTTCATGAGTTGGGGAGTTCTTTGACAAGAGTTCATCAGTCAGGGATCTCTGAGACAAGAGTTCAGAAGTCATGAGTTGGGAGCTCTGAGAGAAGAATTCAGGAGTCATGACTTGTGGATCTCTGAGACAAGAGTTCAGGAGCAAGGGAGCTCTGTGTAAAGAGTTTATGAGTCGGGGTCTCTGAGACAAGAGTGCATGAGTCGGTGAGCTGTGAGACAAGATTTCATGTGTTGGGGAGCACTGAGACAAGATTTTATGAGTTGGGGTGCTCTGAGTCATGAGTTTATGAGTTGGGGAGCTCTGAGTCAGGATTTTATGAGTTGGGGTGCTGTGAGGCAAGAGTTCATGAGACGGGGGTCTCTGAGACAATGGTTTATGTGTCGGGGACCTCTGAGTCAAGAGTTCATGAGTCGGGGAGTTCAAAGTCAAGAGTTCATGAGTCGAGGAGCGCTGAGACAAGAGTTCATCCGTCAGGGAGCTCCGAGACAAGAGTTCAGAAGTCATGAGTTGGGAGCTCTGAGAGAAGAATTCAGGAGTCATGAGTTGGGGATCTTTGAGACAAGAGTTCAGGAGCCAGTGAGCTCTGTGTCAAGAGTTCATGAGTCAGGGTCTCTGAGACAAGAGTGCATGAGTCGGGGTGCTGTGAGGCAAGAGGTTATGAGTTGGGGAGCTCTGACTCAAGGGTTCATGAGTCGGGGAGCTCTGAGTCAGAAGTTTATGAGTTGGGGAGTTCTGAGACAATAGTTCATGAATCGGCGAGCTCTGACTCAAGAGTTCATGAGTCAGGGAGCTCTGAGACAGGAGTACATGAGTCAGAGAGCTGAGTCAAGAAATCATGAGTCGAGGAGCTCTGAGTCAAGAGTCCTGAGTTGGGGAGCTCTGAGTCAAGGGTTTATGAGTCGGGGAGCTCTGAGTCAAGAGTTCATGCGTCAAGGAACTCTGAGTCAAGAGTTCATGAATCAGGGACCTCTGAGGGAAGAGTTCATGAGTCGGGGAGCAATGAGTCAAGGGTTCATGAGTCGGTGAGTTCTGTGTCAAGAGTTCATGAGATGGGGAGCTCTGAGTCAAGAGTCCTGAGTTGGGGAGCTTTGTGACAAGAGTTCATCAGTCAGGGAACTCTGAGACAAGAGTTCAAGAGTCATTAGTTGGGATCTCAGAGAGAAAAATTCAGGAGTCATGGCTTGGGGATCTCTGAGACAAGAGTTCAGGAGCCAGGGAGCTCTGTGTCAAGAGTTCATGAGTCGGGGTCTCTGAGACAAGAGTCAATGGGTCGGGTTGCTCTGAGGAAAGAGGTTATGAGTCGGGGAGCTCTGTGACAAGAGTTCATGAGTCGTTGAGCTCTGAGTCAGGGGTTCATGAGTTGGGGAGCTCTAAGACAAGAGTCCATGAGTCGGGGAGCTCTGATTCAAGCGTTCATGTGTTGGGGTGCTCTGAGTCAGGAGCTTATGAGTTGGGGATCTCTGAGTCAGGATTTTATGAGTTGGGGTGCTGTGAGGCAAGAGTTTATGAGGGGGGTCTCTGAGACAAAAGTTTATGTGTCGGGGAGCTCTGAGTCAAGAGTTCATGAGTTGGGGAGCTCTGAGTCAGGAGTTTATGAGTTGGGGAGCTCTGAGACAATATGTCATGAATCAGTGAGCTCTGACTCAAGAGTTCATGAGTCGGGGAGCTCTGAGACAAGAGTTCATGAGTCAGGGAGCTCTGAGACAAGAGTTCATGAGTTGGGGAGCACAGAGACAAGAGTTCATGAGTTGGGGAGCTCTGAGTCAGGAGTTTATGAGTTGGGAAGTTCTGAGACAATAGTTCATGAATCGGCGAGCTCTGACTCAACAGTTCATGAGTCAGGGAGCTCTGAGACAGGAGTTCATGAGTCAGAGAGCTGAGTCAAGAAATCATGAGTCGAGGAGCTCTGAGTCAAGAGTTCATGAGTCGGGGAGCTCTGAGACCAGAGTTCATGAGTCGGGGTCTCTGAGACAAGAGCCCATGGGTCGGGTTGCTCTGAGGAAAGATGTTATGAGTCGGGGAGCTCTGTGACAAGAGTTCATGAGTCGTTGAGCTCTGAGTCAGGAGTTCATGAGTTGGGGAGCTCTAAGACAAGAGTCCATGAGTCGGGGAGCTCTGATTCAAGCGTTCATGTGTCGGGGTGCTCTGAGTCAGGAGCTTATGAGTTGGGGAGCTCTGAGTCAGGAGTTTATGAGTTGGGGTGCTGTGAGGCAAGAGTTCATGAGACGGGGAGCTCTGAGACAAGAGTTCATGAGTCTGGGACCTCTGAGTCAAGAGTTCATGACTCGGGGAGCTCTGAGTCAAGAGTACAGAAATCCTGAGTTGGGAGCTCTGGGACAAGAATCATGAGTCGGGGAGCTCCGTGACAAGAGTTCATGTATTGGGGAGCTCTGAGACAAGAGTTCATGAGTCAAGTACCTCTGCATCAGGAGTTCATGAGTCAGGGACCTCTGAGTCAAGAGTTCATGATTCGGGGAGCTCTGAGTCAAGAGTTCAGGAGTCATGAGCTGGGAGCTCTGGGACAAGAGGTCATGAGTCGGGGAGATCTGTGACAATAGTTCATGTGTTGGGGAGCACTGAGACAAGAGTTCATGAGTTGGGGAGCTCTGAGTCAGGAGTTTATGAGTTGGGGAGGTCTGAGACAAGAGTTCATGTGTCGGCAAGCTCTGACTCAAGTGTTCATGAGTCGGGGAGCTCTAAGTCAAGAGTTCATGAGACGGGGAGCTCTGAGTCAAGAGTTGATGAGACGGTGAGCTCTGAGTCAAGAGTTCATGAGTCGGTGAGCTCTGAGTCAGGAGTTTATGAGTTGGGGAGCTCTGAGTCAAGGGTTTATGAGTCGGGGAGCTCTGAGTCAAGAGTTCATGAGTTGGGGAGTTCTTTGACAAGAGTTCATCAGTCAGGGATCTCTGAGACAAGAGTTCAGAAGTCATGAGTTGGGAGCTCTGAGAGAAGAATTCAGGAGTCATGACTTGTGGATCTCTGAGACAAGAGTTCAGGAGCAAGGGAGCTCTGTGTAAAGAGTTTATGAGTCGGGGTCTCTGAGACAAGAGTGCATGAGTCGGTGAGCTGTGAGACAAGATTTCATGTGTTGGGGAGCACTGAGACAAGATTTTATGAGTTGGGGTGCTCTGAGTCATGAGTTTATGAGTTGGGGAGCTCTGAGTCAGGATTTTATGAGTTGGGGTGCTGTGAGGCAAGAGTTCATGAGACGGGGGTCTCTGAGACAATGGTTTATGTGTCGGGGACCTCTGAGTCAAGAGTTCATGAGTCGGGGAGTTCAAAGTCAAGAGTTCATGAGTCGAGGAGCGCTGAGACAAGAGTTCATCCGTCAGGGAGCTCCGAGACAAGAGTTCAGAAGTCATGAGTTGGGAGCTCTGAGAGAAGAATTCAGGAGTCATGAGTTGGGGATCTTTGAGACAAGAGTTCAGGAGCCAGTGAGCTCTGTGTCAAGAGTTCATGAGTCAGGGTCTCTGAGACAAGAGTGCATGAGTCGGGGTGCTGTGAGGCAAGAGGTTATGAGTTGGGGAGCTCTGACTCAAGGGTTCATGAGTCGGGGAGCTCTGAGTCAGAAGTTTATGAGTTGGGGAGTTCTGAGACAATAGTTCATGAATCGGCGAGCTCTGACTCAAGAGTTCATGAGTCAGGGAGCTCTGAGACAGGAGTACATGAGTCAGAGAGCTGAGTCAAGAAATCATGAGTCGAGGAGCTCTGAGTCAAGAGTCCTGAGTTGGGGAGCTCTGAGTCAAGGGTTTATGAGTCGGGGAGCTCTGAGTCAAGAGTTCATGCGTCAAGGAACTCTGAGTCAAGAGTTCATGAATCAGGGACCTCTGAGGGAAGAGTTCATGAGTCGGGGAGCAATGAGTCAAGGGTTCATGAGTCGGTGAGTTCTGTGTCAAGAGTTCATGAGATGGGGAGCTCTGAGTCAAGAGTCCTGAGTTGGGGAGCTTTGTGACAAGAGTTCATCAGTCAGGGAACTCTGAGACAAGAGTTCAAGAGTCATTAGTTGGGATCTCAGAGAGAAAAATTCAGGAGTCATGGCTTGGGGATCTCTGAGACAAGAGTTCAGGAGCCAGGGAGCTCTGTGTCAAGAGTTCATGAGTCGGGGTCTCTGAGACAAGAGTCAATGGGTCGGGTTGCTCTGAGGAAAGAGGTTATGAGTCGGGGAGCTCTGTGACAAGAGTTCATGAGTCGTTGAGCTCTGAGTCAGGGGTTCATGAGTTGGGGAGCTCTAAGACAAGAGTCCATGAGTCGGGGAGCTCTGATTCAAGCGTTCATGTGTTGGGGTGCTCTGAGTCAGGAGCTTATGAGTTGGGGATCTCTGAGTCAGGATTTTATGAGTTGGGGTGCTGTGAGGCAAGAGTTTATGAGGGGGGTCTCTGAGACAAAAGTTTATGTGTCGGGGAGCTCTGAGTCAAGAGTTCATGAGTTGGGGAGCTCTGAGTCAGGAGTTTATGAGTTGGGGAGCTCTGAGACAATATGTCATGAATCAGTGAGCTCTGACTCAAGAGTTCATGAGTCGGGGAGCTCTGAGACAAGAGTTCATGAGTCAGGGAGCTCTGAGACAAGAGTTCATGAGTTGGGGAGCACAGAGACAAGAGTTCATGAGTTGGGGAGCTCTGAGTCAGGAGTTTATGAGTTGGGAAGTTCTGAGACAATAGTTCATGAATCGGCGAGCTCTGACTCAACAGTTCATGAGTCAGGGAGCTCTGAGACAGGAGTTCATGAGTCAGAGAGCTGAGTCAAGAAATCATGAGTCGAGGAGCTCTGAGTCAAGAGTTCATGAGTCGGGGAGCTCTGAGACCAGAGTTCATGAGTCGGGGTCTCTGAGACAAGAGCCCATGGGTCGGGTTGCTCTGAGGAAAGATGTTATGAGTCGGGGAGCTCTGTGACAAGAGTTCATGAGTCGTTGAGCTCTGAGTCAGGAGTTCATGAGTTGGGGAGCTCTAAGACAAGAGTCCATGAGTCGGGGAGCTCTGATTCAAGCGTTCATGTGTCGGGGTGCTCTGAGTCAGGAGCTTATGAGTTGGGGAGCTCTGAGTCAGGAGTTTATGAGTTGGGGTGCTGTGAGGCAAGAGTTCATGAGACGGGGAGCTCTGAGACAAGAGTTCATGAGTCTGGGACCTCTGAGTCAAGAGTTCATGACTCGGGGAGCTCTGAGTCAAGAGTACAGAAATCCTGAGTTGGGAGCTCTGGGACAAGAATCATGAGTCGGGGAGCTCCGTGACAAGAGTTCATGTATTGGGGAGCTCTGAGACAAGAGTTCATGAGTCAAGTACCTCTGCATCAGGAGTTCATGAGTCAGGGACCTCTGAGTCAAGAGTTCATGATTCGGGGAGCTCTGAGTCAAGAGTTCAGGAGTCATGAGCTGGGAGCTCTGGGACAAGAGGTCATGAGTCGGGGAGCTCTGTGACAATAGTTCATGTGTTGGGGAGCACTGAGACAAGAGTTCATGAGTTGGGGAGCTCTGAGTCAGGAGTTTATGAGTTGGGGAGGTCTGAGACAAGAGTTCATGTGTCGGCAAGCTCTGACTCAAGTGTTCATGAGTCGGGGAGCTCTAAGTCAAGAGTTCATGAGACGGGGAGCTCTGAGTCAAGAGTTGATGAGACGGTGAGCTCTGAGTCAAGAGTTCATGAGTCGGTGAGCTCTGAGTCAGGAGTTTATGAGTTGGGGAGCTCTGAGACAAAAGTTCATGAGTCGGCGAGCTCTGAGACAAGAGTTCATGTGTTGGGGAGCACTGAGACAAGAGTTCATGAGCTGGGGAGCTCTGAGTCATGAGTTTATGAGTTGGGGAGCTCTGTGAGAAGAGTTCATCAGTCAGGGAGCTCTGAGACAAGAGTTCAGCAGTCATTAGTTGGGATCTCTGAGACAAGAGTTCAGATCCAGGGAGCTCTGTGTCAAGAGTTCATGAGTCGGGGTCACTGAGACAAGAGTCCATGGGTCGGGATGCTCTGAGGAATGAGGTTATAAGTCGGGGAGCTCTGTGAGAGGAGTTCATGAGTCGGTGAGCTCTGAGTCAGGTGTTCATGAGTTGGGGAGCTCTGAGACAAGAGTCCATGAGTCAGGGAGCTCTGATTCAAAAGATCATGAGTTGGGGAGCTCTGAGACAAGAGTCCATGAGTCAGGGAGCTCTGATTCAAAAGATCATGTGTTGGGGAGCTTTGAGTCAGGGGTTGATGAGTCGGGGAGCTCTGAGACAAGAGTTCATGAGTCGAGGAGCTCTGAGTCAAGTGTTCATGAGACGTGGATCTCTGAGTCAAGAGTCCATGAGTTGGGGAGCTCTGTGACAAGAGTTCATCAGTCAGGGAGCTCTGAGACAAGAGTTCATAAGTTGGGGAGCACTGAGAGAAGAGTTCATGAGTTGGCGTGCTCTGTCTCAAGGGTTCATGAGTCGGGGAGCTCTGAGACAAGAGTTCATGTGTTGGGGAGCACAGAGTCAGGAGATTATGAGTTGGGGAGCTCTGAGACAAGAGTTCATGAGTCAGGGACATCTGAGTCAAGAGTTCATGAGTTAGGGAGCTCTGAGTCAGGGGTTTATGTGTTGGGGAGCTCTGAGACAATAGGTCATGAGTCAGTGAGCTCTGAGTCAAGTGTTCATGAGACGGGGAGCTCTGACACAAGAGTTCATGAGTCAGGGAGCTCTGAGTCAGGGGTTTATGTGTTGGGGAGCTCTGAGACAATAGGTCATGAGTCAGGGACCTCTGAGTCAAGAGTTCATGACTGGGGAAGCTCTGACTCAAGAGTTCAGAATTCCTGAGTTGGGAGCTCTGGGACATGAGTTCATGAGTCGGGGAGCTCTGAGACAAGAGTTCATGTGTTGGGGAGCACTGAGACAAGAGTTCATGAGCTGGGGAGCTCTGAGTCATGAGTTTATGAGTTGGGGAGCTCTGTGAGAAGAGTTCATCAGTCAGGGAGCTCTGAGACAAGATTTCAGGAGTCATTAGTTGTGATTTCTGAGACAAGAGTTCAGATCCAGGGAGCTCTGTGTCAAGAGTTCATGAGTCGGGGTCACTGAGACAAGAGTCCATGGGTCGGGATGCTCTGAGGAATGAGGTTATAAGTCGGGGAGCTCTGTGAGAGGAGTTCATGAGTCGTTGAGCTCTGAGTCAGGTGTTCATGAGTCAAGGAGCTCTGAGTCAAGAGTTCATGAGACGGGGATCTCTGAGTCAAGAGTCCATGAGTTGGGGAGCTCTGTGACAAGAGTTCATTAGTCAGGGAGCTCTGAGACAAGAGTTCATAAGTTGGGGAGCACTGAGAGAAGAGTTCATGAGTTGTCGTGCTCTGTCTCAAGGGTTCATGAGTCGGGGAGCTCTGAGACAAGAGTTCATGTGTTGGGGAGCACAGAGTCAGGAGATTATGAGTTGGGGAGCTCTGAGACAAGAGTTCATGAGTCAGGACATCTGAGTCAGGAGTTCATGAGACGGGGAGCTCTGAGTCAAGAGTTCATGAGACAGGGACCTCTGAGTCAAGAGTTGATGAGACGGTGAGCTCTGAGTCAAGAGTTCATGAGTCGGTGAGCTCTGAGTCAGGAGTTTATGAGTTGGGGAGCTCTGAGACAAGAGTTCATGAGTCGGCGAGCTCTGACTCAAGTGTTCATGAGTCGGGGAGCTCTGAGACAAGAGTTCATGTGTTGGGGAGCACTGAGACAAGAGTTCATGAGCTGGGGAGCTCTGTGACAAGAGTTCATTAGTCAGGGAGCTCTGAGACAAGAGTTCATAAGTTGGGGAGCACTGAGAGAAGAGTTCATGAGTTGTCGTGCTCTGTCTCAAGGGTTCATGAGTCGGGGAGCTCTGAGACAAGAGTTCATGTGTTGGGGAGCACAGAGTCAGGAGATTATGAGTTGGGGAGCTCTGAGACAAGAGTTCATGAGTCAGGACATCTGAGTCAAGAGTTCATGAGACGGGGAGCTCTGAGTCAAGATTTCATGAGACGGGGAGCTCTGTGTCAAGAGTTCATGAGTCAGCGACCTCTGAGTCAAGAGTTCATGAGTCAGGGACCTCTGAGTGAAGAGTTCATGAGTAAGTGAGCTCTGAGTCAAGAGTTCATGAGTTGGGGAGCTCTGTGACAAGAGTTCATGAGACGGGGAGCTCTGAGTCAAGAGTTCATGAGTCAGGAACCTCCGAGTTAAGAGTTCATGAGTCGGGGAGCTCTAAGTCAAGAGTTCATGAGACGGGGAGCTCTTGAGTCAAGAGTTGATGAGACGGTGAGCTCTGAGTCAAGAGTTGATGAGACGGTGAGCTCTGAGTCAAGAGTTCATGAGTCGGTGAGCTCTGAGTCAGGAGTTTATGAGTTGGGGAGCTCTGAGACAAAAGTTCATGAGTCGGCGAGCTCTGAGACAAGAGTTCATGTGTTGGGGAGCACTGAGACAAGAGTTCATGAGCTGGGGAGCTCTGAGTCATGAGTTTATGAGTTGGGGAGCTCTGTGAGAAGAGTTCATCAGTCAGGGAGCTCTGAGACAAGAGTTCAGCAGTCATTAGTTGGGATCTCTGAGACAAGAGTTCAGATCCAGGGAGCTCTGTGTCAAGAGTTCATGAGTCAGGGTTACTGAGACAAGAGTCCATGGGTCGGGATGCTCTGAGGAATGAGGTTATAAGTCGGGGAGCTCTGTGAGAGGAGTTCATGAGTCGGTGAGCTCTGAGTCAGGTGTTCATGAGTTGGGGAGCTCTGAGACAAGAGTCCATGAGTCAGGGAGCTCTGATTCAAAAGATCATGAGTTGGGGAGCTCTGAGACAAGAGTCCATGAGTCAGGGACCTCTGAGTGAAGAGTTCATGAGTAAGTGAGCTCTGAGTCAAGAGTTCATGAGTTGGGGAGCTCTGTGACAAGAGTTCATGAGACGGGGAGCTCTGAGTCAAGAGTTCATGAGTCAGCAACCTCCGAGTTAAGAGTTCATGAGTCGGGGAGCTCTGAGTCAAGAGTTCATGAGTCAGGAACCTCTGAGTGAAGAGTTCATGAGTAAGTGAGCTCTGAGTCAAGAGTTCATGAGTTGGGGAGCTCTGAGTCAAGAGTTCATGAGTCAGCAACCTCTGAGACTAGAGTTCATGAGTCAGCAACCTCCGAGTTAAGAGTTCATGAGTCGGGGAGCTCTGAGTCAAGAGTTCATGAGTCAGGAACCTCTGAGTGAAGAGTCCATGAGTAAGTGAGCTCTGAGTCAAGAGTTCATGAGTCGAGGAGCTCTGAGTCAAGAGTTCATGAGTCGAGGAGCTCTGAGTCAAGAGTTCATGAGACGGGGAGCTCTGTGACAAGAGTTCATGAGTCGGGGAGCTCTGAGTCAAGAGTTCATGTGTCAGGAACCTCTGAGTGAAGAGTCCATGAGTAAGTGAGCTCTGAGTCAAGAGTTCATGAGTCGAGGAGCTCTGAGTCAAGAGTTCATGAGACGAGGAGCTCTGAGTCAAGAGTTCATGAGACGGGGAGCTCTGAGTCAAGAGTTCATGAGACGAGGAGCTCTGTGTCAAGAGTTCATGAGTCGAGGAGCTCTGAGTCAAGAGTTCATGAGTCAGGAACCTCTGAGTGAAGAGTTCATGAGTAAGTGAGCTCTGAGTCAAGAGTTCATGAGTCGGGGAGCTCTGTGACAAGAGTTCAGGAGTCGGTGAGCTCTGAGTCAGGAGTTCATGAGTCAGGAACCTCTGAGTGAAGAGTTCATGAGTAAGTGAGCTCTGAGTCAAGAGTTCATGAGTCGGTGAGCTCTGATTCAAGAGTTCATGTGTTGGGGAGCTCTGAGTCAGGGGTTTATGAGTCGGGGTGCTGTGAGGCAAGAGGTTATGAGACAGGGGTCTCTGAGACAAGAGCTTATGAGCCTGGGAGCTCTGAGTCAAGAGTTCATGAGTCAGGGAGCTCTGAGTCAAGAGTTCATGAGACGGGGAGCTCTGAGACAAGAGTTCATGAGTCAGGTACCTCTGCGTCAAGAGTTCATGAGGTAGGGACCACCGAGTCAAGAGTTCATGAGTCGGGGAGCTCTGAGTCAAGAGTTCAGGAGTCATGAGCTGGGAGTTCTGGGACAAGAGGTCATGAGTCGGGGAGCTCTGTGACAAGAGGTCATGAGTCGGGGAGCTCTGAGACAAGAGTTCATGTGTTGGGGAGCACTGAGACAAGAGTTCATGAGTTGGGGAGCTCTGAGTCAGGAGTTTATGAGTTGGGGAGCTCTGAGACAAGAGTTCATGAGTCGGGGAGCTCTAAGTCAAGAGTTCATGAGACTGGGAGCTCTGAGTCAAGAGTTGATGAGACGGTGAGCTCTGAGTCAAGAGTTGATGAGACGGTGAGCTCTGAGTCAAGAGTTCATGTGTCGAGGAACTCTGAGTCAGGAGTTCATGAGACGGGGAGCTCTGAGTCAAGAGTTCATGAGACAGGGACCTCTGAGTCAAGAGTTGATGAGACGGTGAGCTCTGAGTCAAGAGTTCATGAGTCGGTGAGCTCTGAGTCAGGAGTTTATGAGTTGGGGAGCTCTGAGACAAAAGTTCATGAGTCGGCGAGCTCTGACACAAGAGTTCATGAGTCGGGGAGCTCTGAGACAAGAGTTCATGTGTTGGGGAGCACTGAGACAAGAGTTCATGAGCTGGGGAGCTCTGAGTCATGAGTTTATGAGTTGGGGAGCTCTGTGAGAAGAGTTCATCAGTCAGGGAGCTCTGAGACAAGATTTCAGGAGTCATTAGTTGTGATTTCTGAGACAAGAGTTCAGATCCAGGGAGCTCTGTGTCAAGAGTTCATGAGTCGGGGTCACTGAGACAAGAGTCCATGGGTCGGGATGCTCTGAGGAATGAGGTTATAAGTCGGGGAGCTCTGTGAGAGGAGTTCATGAGTCGTTGAGCTCTGAGTCAGGTGTTCATGAGTCAAGGAGCTCTGAGTCAAGAGTTCATGAGACGGGGATCTCTGAGTCAAGAGTCCATGAGTTGGGGAGCTCTGTGACAAGAGTTCATTAGTCAGGGAGCTCTGAGACAAGAGTTCATAAGTTGGGGAGCACTGAGAGAAGAGTTCATGAGTTGTCGTGCTCTGTCTCAAGGGTTCATGAGTCGGGGAGCTCTGAGACAAGAGTTCATGTGTTGGGGAGCACAGAGTCAGGAGATTATGAGTTGGGGAGCTCTGAGACAAGAGTTCATGAGTCAGGACATCTGAGTCAAGAGTTCATGAGACGGGGAGCTCTGTGTCAAGAGTTCATGAGTCAGCGACCTCTGAGTCAAGAGTTCATGAGTCAGGGACCTCTGAGTGAAGAGTTCATGAGTAAGTGAGCTCTGAGTCAAGAGTTCATGAGTTGGGGAGCTCTGTGACAAGAGTTCATGAGACGGGGAGCTCTGAGTTAAGAGTTCATGAGACGGGGAGCTCTGTGTCAAGAGTTCATCAGTCAGGGAGCTCTGAGACAAGATTTCAGGAGTCATTAGTTGTGATTTCTGAGACAAGAGTTCAGATCCAGGGAGCTCTGTGTCAAGAGTTCATGAGTCGGGGTCACTGAGACAAGAGTCCATGGGTCGGGATGCTCTGAGGAATGAGGTTATAAGTCGGGGAGCTCTGTGAGAGGAGTTCATGAGTCGTTGAGCTCTGAGTCAGGTGTTCATGAGTCAAGGAGCTCTGAGTCAAGAGTTCATGAGACGGGGATCTCTGAGTCAAGAGTCCATGAGTTGGGGAGCTCTGTGACAAGAGTTCATTAGTCAGGGAGCTCTGAGACAAGAGTTCATAAGTTGGGGAGCACTGAGAGAAGAGTTCATGAGTTGTCGTGCTCTGTCTCAAGGGTTCATGAGTCGGGGAGCTCTGAGACAAGAGTTCATGTGTTGGGGAGCACAGAGTCAGGAGATTATGAGTTGGGGAGCTCTGAGACAAGAGTTCATGAGTCAGGACATCTGAGTCAAGAGTTCATGAGACGGGGAGCTCTGTGTCAAGAGTTCATGAGTCAGCGACCTCTGAGTCAAGAGTTCATGAGTCAGGGACCTCTGAGTGAAGAGTTCATGAGTAAGTGAGCTCTGAGTCAAGAGTTCATGAGTTGGGGAGCTCTGTGACAAGAGTTCATGAGACGGGGAGCTCTGAGTTAAGAGTTCATGAGACGGGGAGCTCTGTGTCAAGAGTTCATGAGTCAGCGACCTCTGAGTCAAGAGCTCATGAGTCAGGGACCTCTGAGTGAAGAGTTCATGAGTAAGTGAGCTCTGAGTCAAGAGTTCATGAGTTGGGGAGCTCTGAGTCAAGAGTTCATGAGTCAGCAACCTCTGAGACTAGAGTTCATGAGTCAGCAACCTCCGAGTTAAGAGTTCATGAGTCGGGGAGCTCTGAGTCAAGAGTTCATGAGTCAGGAACCTCTGAGTGAAGAGTCCATGAGTAAGTGAGCTCTGAGTCAAGAGTTCATGAGTCGAGGAGCTCTGAGTCAAGAGTTCATGAGACGAGGAGCTCTGTGTCAAGAGTTCATGAGTCGAGGAGCTCTGAGTCAAGAGTTCATGAGACGGGGAGCTCTGTGACAAGAGTTCATGAGTCGGTGAGCTCTGAATCAGGAGTTCATGAGTCAGGAACCTCTGAGTGAAGAGTTCATGAGTAAGTGAGCTCTGAGTCAAGAGTTCATGAGTCGGTGAGCTCTGATTCAAGAGTTCATGTGTTGGGGAGCTCTGAGTCAGGGGTTTATGAGTCGGGGTGCTGTGAGGCAAGAGGTTATGAGACAGGGGTCTCTGAGACAAGAGCTTATGAGCCTGGGAGCTCTGTCAAGAGTTCATGAGTCAGGGAGCTCTGAGTCAAGAGTTCATGAGACGGGGAGCTCTGAGACAAGAGTTCATGAGTCAGGTACCTCTGCGTCAAGAGTTCATGAGGTAGGGACCACCGAGTCAAGAGTTCATGAGTCGGGGAGCTCTAAGTCAAGAGTTCAGGAGTCATGAGCTGGGAGTTCTGGGACAAGAGGTCATGAGTCGGGGAGCTCTGAGTCAAGAGTTCAGGAGTCATGAGCTGGGAGTTCTGGGACAAGAGGTCATGAGTTGGGGAGCTCTGTGACAAGAGGTCATGAGTCGGGGAGCTCTGAGACAAGAGTTCATGTGTTGGGGAGCACTGAGACAAGAGTTCATGAGTTGGGGAGCTCTGAGTCAGGAGTTTATGAGTTGGGGAGCTCTGAGACAAGAGTTCATGAGTTGGGGAGCTCTGAGTCAAGAGTTCATGAGTCATGAGTTGGGAGCTCTGAGAGAAGAATTCAGGAGTCATGACTTGGGGATCTCTGAGACAAGAGTTCATGAGTCGAGGTCTCTGAGACAAGTGTTCATGAGTCGCTTCGCTTTGAGATAGGAGTTCATGATTTGGGGAGCTCTGAGACAAGTGGTTATGAAACGGGGAGCTCTGTGACAGGAGTTCAGGAGTCATGAGTCAGGGAGCTCTGAGTCAAGAGTTCATGAGTCATGAGTCGGAGAGCTCTGTGACTCTATTTGATCTTGTTTTAAAATTCAACCTTTTTGGACAAATTTAAGAGTTTTACGGAAGCAAATTATTGGAATACAACTTCCACATAATCGAACATTTTTTTTTACTGGGCGATATTGAAGGGATAAAATCTAAATCTAAATTGAATAAATATCAGAAAGAATTCATAAAAATTGCATTGGCAGTAGCCAAAACTGCGATTGCAGTTACTTGGAAATCAGATTCATACTTAAGTATATATCGTTAGAAGAATGAAATTTTTAGCTGCATTCCACATGCAGAAATTAGTTATAATTTAAGAGATAAATATGAAATATTTCTGAAAATTTGGTGCAATTATTTATAAAAAATAGGATTAGAATACATAGGTGAACTGAAGATAAAACATGTGATTATCTGGGGAAAGAAATAAATATACATATTAAAGCAATTATGAACTCCATGGTGCATGTGGGGATGTTCCAATATCCAGGCATTCTTTCTTTCATTCTTTCTTTCTTTCTTCCTTTCTTTCTTTCTTTTTTCTTTTTTCTCTATAGAGATATGTAGGGGGGAGGGGTTAAGGGGAGGGGGGAAGTGTTGATAATTTTATTTCTTTCAGTAACCTATTTGAAAAGTCAATAATAAATTTTTTTTTAAAAAATGTTCATGACTCTGGGGCTCTGTGACAGGATTTCATGAGTCAACAGTCGGAGAGCTCTGAGACAAGTGTTCAGAATTTGGGGAGCTCTGTGACAAGGGCTCATGAGTCGGGGAGCTCTGTGACAAGAGGTTATGAGTCGGGGAGCTCTAAGACAAGAGTTCATGAGTCGGGGAGCTCTGAGACAAGAGTTCATGAGTCGGGGAGCTCTGTGACAAGAGGTTATGAGTCGGGGAGCTCTGTGACAAGAGTTCATGAGTCAGGGAGTTCTGTGACAAGAGTTCATGAGTCGGGGAGCTCTGTGACAAGAGTTCATGAGTCGGGGAGCTCTATGACAAGAGTTCATGTGTCAGGGAGCTCTGAGACAAGAGTTCATAATTCAGGGTCTCTGAGACAAGAGTTCATGAGTCATGAGTCAGGGAGCTCTGAGTCAAGAGTTCATGAGTCATGAGTCGGAGAGCTCTGTGACTCTATTTGGTCTTGTTTTAAAATTCAACCTTTTTGGACAAATTTAAGAGTTTTACGGAAGCAAATTATTGGAATACAACTTCCACATAATCGAACATTTTTTTTTTACTGGGCGATATTGAAGGGATAAAATCTAAATCTAAATTGAATAAATATCAGAAAGAATTCATAAAAATTGCATTGGCAGTAGCCAAAACTGCTATTGCAGTTACTTGGAAATCAGATTCATACTTAAGTATATATTGTTAGAAGAATGAAATTTTTAGCTGCATTCCACATGCAGAAATTAGTTATATTTAAGAGATAAATATGAAATATTTCTGAAAATTTGGTGCAATTATTTATAAAAAATAGGATTAGAATACATAGGTGAACTGAAGATAAAACATGTGATTATCTGGGGAAAGAAATAAATATACATATTAAAGCAATTATGAACTCCATGGTGCATGTGGGGATGTTCCAATATCCAGGCATTCTTTCTTTCATTCTTTCTTTCTTTCTTCCTTTCTTTCTTTCTTTTTTCTTTTTTCTCTATAGAGATATGTAGGGGGGAGGGGTTAAGGGGAGGGGGGAAGTGTTGATAATTTTATTTCTTTCAGTAACCTATTTGAAAAGTCAATAATAAATTTTTTTTTAAAAAATGTTCATGACTCTGGGGCTCTGTGACAGGATTTCATGAGTCAACAGTCGGAGAGCTCTGAGACAAGTGTTCAGAATTTGGGGAGCTCTGTGACAAGGGCTCATGAGTCGGGGAGCTCTGTGACAAGAGGTTATGAGTCGGGGAGCTCTAAGACAAGAGTTCATGAGTCGGGGAGCTCTGAGACAAGAGTTCATGAGTCGGGGAGCTCTGTGACAAGAGGTTATGAGTCGGGGAGCTCTGTGACAAGAGTTCATGAGTCAGGGAGTTCTGTGACAAGAGTTCATGAGTCGGGGAGCTCTGTGACAAGAGTTCATGAGTCGGGGAGCTCTATGACAAGAGTTCATGTGTCAGGGAGCTCTGAGACAAGAGTTCATAATTCAGGGTCTCTGAGACAAGAGTTCATGAGTCATGAGTCAGGGAGCTCTGAGTCAAGAGTTCATGAGTCATGAGTCGGAGAGCTCTGTGACTCTATTTGGTCTTGTTTTAAAATTCAACCTTTTTGGACAAATTTAAGAGTTTTACGGAAGCAAATTATTGGAATACAACTTCCACATAATCGAACATTTTTTTTTTACTGGGCGATATTGAAGGGATAAAATCTAAATCTAAATTGAATAAATATCAGAAAGAATTCATAAAAATTGCATTGGCAGTAGCCAAAACTGCTATTGCAGTTACTTGGAAATCAGATTCATACTTAAGTATATATTGTTAGAAGAATGAAATTTTTAGCTGCATTCCACATGCAGAAATTAGTTATATTTAAGAGATAAATATGAAATATTTCTGAAAATTTGGTGCAATTATTTATAAAAAATAGGATTAGAATACATAGGTGAACTGAAAATAAAACATGTGATTATCTGGGGAAAGAAATAAATATACATATTAAAGCAATTATGAACACCATGGTGCATGTGGGGATGTTCCAATATCCAGGCATTCTTTCTTTCATTATTTCTTTCTTTCTTCCTTTCTTTCATTCTTTTTTCTTTTTTCTCTATAGAGATATGTAGGGGGGAGGGGTTAAGGGGAGGGGGGAAAGGTTGATAATTTTATTTCTTTCAGTAACCTATTTGAAAAGTCAATAATAAATTTTTTTTAAAAAAATGTTCATGACTCGCGGGCTCTGTGACAGGATTTCATGAGTCAGCAGTCGGAGAGCTCTGAGACAAGTGTTCAGAATTTGGGGAGCTCTGTGACAAGGGCTCATGAGTCGGGGAGCGCTGAGACAAGAGTTCATGAGTCGGGGAGCTCTGTGACAAGAGGTTATGAGTCGGGGAGCTCTGAGACAAGAGTTCATGAGTCGGGGAGCTCTGAGACAGCAGTTCATGAGTCGGGGAGCTCTGAGACAAGAGTTCATGAGTCGGGGAGCTCTGAGACAAGAGTTCATGAGTCGGGGAGCTCTGAGACAGCAGTTCATGAGTCGGGGAGCTCTGAGACAAGAGTTCATGAGTCGGGGAGCTCTGTGACAAGAGGTTATGAGTCGGGGAGCGCTGAGAGAAGAATTCAGGAGTCATGACTTGGGGATCTCTGAGACAAGAGTTCATGAGTCGAGGTCTCTGAGACAAGTGTTCATGAGTCGCTTCGCTTTGAGATAGGAGTTCATGATTTGGGGAGCTCTGAGACAAGTGGTTATGAAACGGGGAGCTCTGTGACAGGAGTTCAGGAGTCATGAGTCAGGGAGCTCTGAGTCAAGAGTTCATGAGTCATGAGTCGGAGAGCTCTGTGACTCTATTTGATCTTGTTTTAAAATTCAACCTTTTTGGACAAATTTAAGAGTTTTACGGAAGCAAATTATTGGAATACAACTTCCACATAATCGAACATTTTTTTTTACTGGGCGATATTGAAGGGATAAAATCTAAATCTAAATTGAATAAATATCAGAAAGAATTCATAAAAATTGCATTGGCAGTAGCCAAAACTGCTATTGCAGTTACTTGGAAATCAGATTCATACTTAAGTATATATCGTTAGAAGAATGAAATTTTTAGCTGCATTCCACATGCAGAAATTAGTTATAATTTAAGAGATAAATATGAAATATTTCTGAAAATTTGGTGCAATTATTTATAAAAAATAGGATTAGAATACATAGGTGAACTGAAGATAAAACATGTGATTATCTGGGGAAAGAAATAAATATACATATTAAAGCAATTATGAACTCCATGGTGCATGTGGGGATGTTCCAATATCCAGGCATTCTTTCTTTCATTCTTTCTTTCTTTCTTCCTTTCTTTCTTTCTTTTTTCTTTTTTCTCTATAGAGATATGTAGGGGGGAGGGGTTAAGGGGAGGGGGGAAGTGTTGATAATTTTATTTCTTTCAGTAACCTATTTGAAAAGTCAATAATAAATTTTTTTTTAAAAAATGTTCATGACTCGGGGGCTCTGTGACAGGATTTCATGAGTCAGCAGTCGGAGAGCTCTGAGACAAGTGTTCAGAATTTGGGGAGCTCTGTGACAAGGGCTCATGAGTCGGGGAGCTCTGTGACAAGAGGTTATGAGTCGGGGAGCTCTAAGACAAGAGTTCATGAGTCGGGGAGCTCTGAGACAAGAGTTCATGAGTCGGGGAGCTCTGTGACAAGAGGTTATGAGTCGGGGAGCTCTGTGACAAGAGTTCATGAGTCAGGGAGTTCTGTGACAAGAGTTCATGAGTCGGGGAGCTCTGTGACAAGAGTTCATGAGTCGGGGAGCTCTATGACAAGAGTTCATGTGTCAGGGAGCTCTGAGACAAGAGTTCATAATTCAGGGTCTCTGAGACAAGAGTTCATGAGTCATGAGTCAGGGAGCTCTGAGTCAAGAGTTCATGAGTCATGAGTCGGAGAGCTCTGTGACTCTATTTGGTCTTGTTTTAAAATTCAACCTTTTTGGACAAATTTAAGAGTTTTACTGAAGCAAATTATTGGAATACAACTTCCACATAATCGAACATTTTTTTTTTACTGGGCGATATTGAAGGGATAAAATCTAAATCTAAATTGAATAAATATCAGAAAGAATTCATAAAAATTGCATTGGCAGTAGCCAAAACTGCTATTGCAGTTACTTGGAAATCAGATTCATACTTAAGTATATATTGTTAGAAGAATGAAATTTTTAGCTGCATTCCACATGCAGAAATTAGTTATATTTAAGAGATAAATATGAAATATTTCTGAAAATTTGGTGCAATTATTTATAAAAAATAGGATTAGAATACATAGGTGAACTGAAAATAAAACATGTGATTATCTGGGGAAAGAAATAAATATACATATTAAAGCAATTATGAACACCATGGTGCATGTGGGGATGTTCCAATATCCAGGCATTCTTTCTTTCATTATTTCTTTCTTTCTTCCTTTCTTTCATTCTTTTTTCTTTTTTCTCTATAGAGATATGTAGGGGGGAGGGGTTAAGGGGAGGGGGGAAGGGTTGATAATTTTATTTCTTTCAGTAACCTATTTGAAAAGTCAATAATAAATTTTTTTTAAAAAAATGTTCATGACTCGCGGGCTCTGTGACAGGATTTCATGAGTCAGCAGTCGGAGAGCTCTGAGACAAGTGTTCAGAATTTGGGGAGCTCTGTGACAAGGGCTCATGAGTCGGGGAGCGCTGAGACAAGAGTTCATGAGTCGGGGAGCTCTGTGACAAGAGGTTATGAGTCGGGGAGCTCTGAGACAAGAGTTCATGAGTCGGGGAGCTCTGAGACAGCAGTTCATGAGTCGGGGAGCTCTGAGACAAGAGTTCATGAGTCGGGGAGCTCTGAGACAAGTGTTCATGAGTCAGGGTCTCTGAGTCAGGAGTTCATGGATTCGGGAGCTCTGAGACAAGAGTTCATGAGTCATGAGTCGGGGAGCTCAGAGACAAGAGTTCATGAGTTGGGGAGCTCTGAGACAAGAGTTCATGAGTCATGAGTCGGGGAGCTCAGAGACAAGATTTCATGAGTCGGGGAGCTCTGAGACCAGAGTTCGTGAGTCGGGGATCTCTGAGACAAGAGCTTATGAGTCAGGGTCTCAGAGACAAGAGCTTATTATTCGGGGAGCTCTGTGACAGGAGTTCATGAGTCGGAGAGCTCTGTGACAAGAGGTTATGAGTCGGGGAGCTCTGTGACAGGAGTTCATGAGTCGGGGAGCTCTGTGACAAGAGGTTATGAGTCGGGGAGCTCTGAGACAAGAGTTCATGAGTCGGGGAGCTCTGAGACAAGAGTTCATGAGTCGGGGAGCTATGTGACAAGAGGTTATGAGTCGGGGAGCTCTGAGACAAGAGTTCATGAGTCGGGGAGCTCTGAGACAAGAGTTCATGAGTCGGGGTCTCTGAGTCAGGAATTCATGGATTCGGGAGCTCTGAGACAAGAGTTCATGAGTCATGAGTCGGGGAGTTCTGAGACAAGAGTTCATGAGTCATGAGTCGGGGAGCTCAGAGACAAGAGTTCATGAGTTGGGGAGCTCTGAGACAAGAGTTCATGAGTCATGAGTCGGGGAGCTCAGAGACAAGATTTCATGAGTTGGGGAGCTCTGAGACCAGAGTTCATGAGTCGGGGATCTCTGAGACAAGAGCTTATGAGTCGGGGTCTCGGAGACAAGAGCTTATTATTCGGGGAGCTCAGTGACAGGAGTTCATGAGTCGGGGAGCTCTGAGACAAGAGTTCATGAGTCGGGGATCTCTGAGATAAGAGTTCATGAGTCAGGGAGTTCTGTGACAAGAGTTCATGAGTCGGGGAGCTCTATGACAAGAGTTCATGTGTCAGGGAGCTCTGAGACAAGTTTTCAGAATTTGGGGAGCTCTGTGACAAGGGCTCATGAGTCGGGGAGCGCTGAGACAAGAGTTCATGAGTCGGGGAGCACTGTGACAAGAGGTTATGAGTCAGGGAGCTCTGAGACAAGAGTTCATGAGTCGGGGAGCTCTGAGACAAGAGTTCATGAGTCGGGGTCTCTGAGTCAGGAATTCATGGATTCGGGAGCTCTGAGACAAGAGTTCATGAGTCATGAGTCGGGGAGCGCTGAGACAAGAGTTCATGAGTCGGGGAGCTCTGTGACAAGAGGTTATGAGTCGGGGAGCTCTGAGACAAGAGTTCATGAGTCGGGGAGCTCTGAGACAAGAGTTCATGAGTCGGGGAGCTCTGAGACAAGAGTTCATGAGTCGGGGAGCTCTGAGACAAGTGTTCATGAGTCGGGGTCTCTGAGTCAGGAGTTCATGGATTCGGGAGCTCTGAGACAAGAGTTCATGAGTCATGAGTCGGGGAGCTCAGAGACAAGAGTTCATGAGTTGGGGAGCTCTGAGACAAGAGTTCATGAGCCATGAGTCGGGGAGCTCAGAGACAAGATTTCATGAGTCGGGGAGCTCTGAGACCAGAGTTTGTGAGTCGGGGATCTCTGAGACAAGAGCTTATGAGTCAGGGTCTCAGAGACAAGAGCTTATTATTCGGGGAGCTCTGTGACAGGAGTTCATGAGTCGGAGAGCTCTGAGACAAGAGTTCATGAGTCGGGGAGCTCTGTGACAAGAGGTTATGAGTCGGGGAGCTCTGATACAAGAGTTCATGAGTCGGGGAGCTCTGAGACAAGAGTTCATGAGTCGGGGAGCTATGTGACAAGAGGTTATGAGTCGGGGAGCTCTGAGACAAGAGTTCATGAGTCGGGGAGCTCTGAGACAAGAGTTCATGAGTCGGGGTCTCTGAGTCAGGAATTCATGGATTCAGGAGCTCTGAGACAAGAGTTCAAGAGTCATGAGTCGGGGAGCTCAGAGACAAGAGTTCATGAGTTGGGGAGCTCTGAGACAAGAGTTCATGAGTCATGAGTCGGGGAGCTCAGAGACAAGATTTCATGAGTTGGGGAGCTCTGAGACCAGAGTTCATGAGTCGGGGATCTCTGAGACAAGAGCTTATGAGTCGGGGTCTCGGAGACAAGAGCTTATTATTCGGGGAGCTCAGTGACAGGAGTTCATGAGTCGGGGAGCTCTGAGACAAGATTTCATGAGTCGGGGATCTCTGAGATAAGAGTTCATGAGTCAGGGAGTTCTGTGACAAGAGTTCATGAGTCGGGGAGCTCTATGACAAGGGTTCATGTGTCAGGGAGCTCTGAGACAAGTGTTCAGAATTTGGGGAGCTCTGTGACAAGGGCTCATGAGTCGGGGAGCGCTGAGACAAGAGTTCATGAGTCGGGGAGCTCTGAGACAAGAGTTCATGAGTCGGGGAGCTCTGAGACAAGAGTTCATGAGTCGGGGAGCTCTGAGACAAGAGTTCATGAGTCGGGGTCTCTGAGTCAGGTGTTCATGGATTCGGGAGCTCTGAGACAAGAGTTCATGAGTCATGAGTCGGGGAGCTCAGAGACAAGAGTTCATGAGTTGGGGAGCTCTGAGACAGGAGTTCATGAGTCATGAGTCGGGGAGCTCAGAGACAAGATTTCATGAGTCGGGGAGCTCTGAGACCAGAGTTCGTGAGTCGGGGATCTCTGAGACAAGAGCTTATGAGTCGGGGTCTCGGAGACAAGAGCTTATTATTCGGGGAGCTCTGTGACAGGAGTTCATGAGTCGGAGAGCTCTGAGACAAGAGTTCATGAGTCGGGGATCTCTGAGACAAGAGTTCATGAGTCAGGGAGTTCTGTGTCAAGAGTTCATGAGTCGGGGAGCTCTGTGACAAGAGTTCATGAGTCGGGGAGCTCTATGACAAGAGTTCATGTGTCAGGGAGCTCTGAGACAAGAGTTCATGAGTCAAGGAGCTCTGAGACAAGAGTTCATAATTCAGGGTCTCTGAGACAAGAGTTCATGAGTCATGAGTCAGGGAGCTCTGAGTCAAGAGTTCATGAGTCATGAGTCGGAGAGCTCTGTGACTCTATTTGGTCTTGTTTTAAAATTCAACCTTTTTGGACAAATTGAAGAGTTTTACTGAAGCAAATTATTGGAATACAACTTCCACATACTCCAACATTATTATTATCACTAGGCCATATTGAAGGGATAAAATCGAAATCCAAATTGAATAAATATCAGAAAGAATTCATAAAAATTCCATTGGCAGCAGCCAAAAAGGCTATTGCAGTTACTTGGAAATCAGATTCATACTTAAGTATAGATCGTTGGAAGATTGAAATTTTTCGCTGCATTCCACTTGAAAAAATTACTTAAAATGTAAGAGATAAATATGAAATATTTCTGAAAATTTGTTACCCTCTTTTGCAAAAAATACGATTAAATATATAGGTGCTCCGAAGATAAAATTATTGGTTTTCTAGTGAAGGAAAGAAATAAATATACATATTAAAGCAATTATGAACACCATGGAGTATGTGGGGATCTTCTGATATCCAAGCATTCTTTCTTTCTTTCTTTCTTTCTTTCTTTCTTTCTTTCTTTCTTTCTTTCTTTCTTTCTTTCTTTCTTTCTTTCTTTCTTTCTTTCTTTCTTTCTTTCTTTCTTTCTTTCTTTCTTTCTTTTTTTCCTTTCTTTCTTTCTTTTTTCTTTTTTTTCTATAGGGATATGTTAGGGGGGAGGGGTTTAGCGGAGGGGGGAAGCGTTGATAATTTTTTTTCTTTCTGTAATATACTTGAAAATTGAATTTAAAATTAAAAAAAAATGTTCATGACTCGGGGGCTCTGTGACAAGATTTCATGAGTCATGAGTTGGGGAGCTCTGAGACAAGAGGTTATGAGTCGGGTTCTCTGTGACAAGAGTTCATGAGTCATGAGTTGGGAGCTCTGAGACAAGAATTCATGAGTCAGGGAGCTCTGAGACAAGAGTTCATGAGTCAGGGAGCTCTGAGACAAGAGTTCTTGAGTTGGGGAGCTCTGAGACAAGACTGAAAACTTTCTGTTTCTGATTTCTAAAGCATGTTAGGTGTCAAAGAGGGAAAGTGCTTGAAGCAGCAATGTTTCATTTCTCCCATTTCTTCAACTTGTGGAAACAGTGAATGTCTTCCTTCTAATGCATAGCAAATGTTTAACTGTGGAACGTAAGGTCTGGAACAAAAAAAACAAATCTTCAGAGATTATGTTTAAAAAATATTGCAATGAGAACTCAGCCTTATGTGTTTTGGAGACAACCAACTCTTTATTTAAGACAGTTGTCAGCCAATAGCCTTACTATTGTGATAGGCAGAACACTTTAGAGATTTGCTCCTTTGATATACAGTCTAGCACAAAAATCTTAGCACGTATATATAACTAGGGTGTTTAAGACTTTTGCACAGTACTGTGGTAATTTTATGCATTGCACTGTACTCATCATCATCACCTTGACAAATGATGTGGGCAATCATGGTCTTGACCACAAATGTCCTTGGCAAATTTTTCTACATAAGTGATTTTTCTTCTTCTGGGATGTGTCTTGCACTCCACTACTGCAGAAAAAGCAAAGTTCATGACATACGTGAGTGATGATAAACCTAATTCTGATAGGGGTCTCTATTGTGGACTGAGAGTGGGAAGGGGGCAGGGAGAGGGGAATAATGGTTGGGAAAAGGGAAAGGGAGATGGAAGGGAGTGGGAAACACCAGAGGGACGTTCTGTAATGATCAATAAGCCAACTGTTTGGAATCAAATGAAAAGTACACTGTGCCTGGGGTCCCAGGGAGGGGCATGCCTGCACCCAGGCTACCCCCCGACCCTGGCATTCTTTCTCTGCCACCTGTCCTACACCCCTCCCATGGGGCTCCACCCTTCCAAGTCCTAACATCTTTTCCTCCCGCCAGATTTGCAAGCTTGCTCCCTGTTCCACATTGACAAATACAGTACTGTGCAAAAGCCTTATGTGCCTAAGAATTTTGCACAGTACTGTAGAATAGGGCTAGTATTAGGATGGTTTGTTTGGAATTTTTGTAATGGAACTTCTCTCTCTGGTCAATGCCAAGGTATCTACAGATCTACAGAAAAGACTTCAATCTACTTGAAAGGGCACACAGCTAACTGGAGACACTTATAGTGCAAAGGTCATATTCAGTCACGTAAATGGTCAGAATTGAAATGTATAGAATTCTAAAGGGATTGGACAGGCTAGATGCAGGAAGATTGTTTCCGATGTTGGGGAAGTCTAGAATGAGGGGTCACAGTTTAAGGATAAAGGGGAAGCCTTTTAGGACCGAGGTGAGGAAAAACTTCTTCACACAGAGAGTGGTGAATCTATGGAATCTCCGCCACAGGAAACAGTTGAGGCCGGTTCATTGGCTATATTTAAGAGGAAGTTAGATATGGCCCTTGTGGCTAAAGGGATCAGGGGGTATGGAGAGAAAGCAGGTACAGGTTTTGAGTTGGATGATCAGCCATGATCACACTGAATGGCGGCGCATGCTCGAAGGGCCGAATGGCCTACTCCTGCACCTATTTTCTATGTTTCTATGTTTCTATGTCAGTGCCCTTGGAACAAGGATAATGGGCTGCATTAGTGTGTTGAGTGTACAGCGCAGAACAGACAACTTGGACCAATGTATGGTGATTAATCCTCCATATTTATCTCATCCCTAAGTAGGATATTAATCATAGCACAATTTGTAGCAAATAAGAAAACCATTTTCTAACCAGCAGAGATTTCAATTCCTTTTTTTTTTAATTGCCATGTTCCAGTTTTTCCACTTGAACTATAATCCCATTGCAAACAAAATCCAGAGTGGTAGGAAAGGTATAGGGCTGAAGAAAAGAAGGAATTTGATAGGAGAGGAGAGTGTACCACGGGAAGAAGGAGGGGCACCAGAGGGAGATGAGAGAAAGGTGAGGAGAAACAGTAAGAGGTTAATATGGGGAGGAGAAGAAGTGGGGGGGGGGGAGGGAATAAAGTTACTGGAAGGAGAAATCGATTTTCATGCCATCCGGTTGAAGGCTACCTAAACAGAATATGAGGTGTTGCTTCTCCACCCTGAGAGTAGCCTCATTGTGGCAAAAAAGGAGGCCATGGGCCGACATGACAGAATGGGAATGGGGATAGGAATTAAAATAGATGGCTACCAGAGAATTACAGTTTTGGTGGATGGAGTAGAGGTGCTTGACGAAGTGGTCCTCTGGTTCGCATTGGGTCTCACCAATGCAGAGGAAGCTACATTGGAACCACCAGATACAAGTGACCACCCCAGCAGATTTGCAGGTGAAGTTTGGCCTTCATTGGAAGGTTTGTTTGGGGCCCTGAATGGAGGTTAGGGATGAGGGGAATGGGCAGGTGTAAACAGACTACAGGTCAGGGGCTCATCGAGACTTTGTGAACATCCTCATCTCTGTGGAATGTTGGCATGTTCTCTGATGCACCATCTAATTCTCCCAATTGCTTTAATGGGATTCCCATTAGCAGAGGGTCAACAAACCACCCATTAGAATATAGGTAGTATTAAATCTCTGAATATCAATAAATTGTGTGATCTGCTTGCTGGGGAGTTTAGTACAATTGACTGTAGGAATAAATAATCCAGAACTAGAATAGAGGTATTAGACACAGAAAATGCACAGTGTTTTGTATTTATAGTAGGGGAAAGTTATGTCACTGTACCTACTGATGTACATTCTGCTCACACATGACTGCATGGCCAAATCACATTGTCAAGTGACACGACAGTGGTGGGGCTCATCGCCAACAACAACGGCAGCCTATAGAGTGGAGGTGGAAGAGCGCGAGGCCTGGTGCCAGGTTACTAACCTTTTCCTCAATGTCAAGACAAAGGAGATGGTTCTCGAACTCAGGAGAACTCTCACTACTCACGTTCTTCTTTACATCGGCAGCAGAGCCGTGGAAAATAGCGAGCAGTTTCCAACTCACCTCGCACATCCTCCGCTGGTCCCAGAACACGGCGTACACGAATCAGAAAGCCCGTGCCCCCAGAACACATCTACTTTCTGAGGAGGCTGATGAGAGTTGGACTATGCACATGTCATCGTTCTACAGATGTGCATTACAGAGCATCCTAACAAGCTGCCTCACTTCTTGGTACGGAAACTGAACTGTAGTGGGCAGGAAGGTTCCACAATGGATACTCAAAACTGCCCAACTCATTATGTGTACAGAAATCATCTTGCTGTTATTCCTTCCAATTGGAAAGCATTCTTCCTGCAGGAAATAAAATAAAAACAATTTTAGAATCTGGAGTTAATGGAGCTAGTTTTCCACCTCACGTCTAAGAGGTTAATAACTGGTGTGCAGCTTCCATCGGGATGTCACTGAGTTAATAGTACTCAAATTTCCTGGGTCAGCTCATTTGCAATGTTAATCACACATCCAGATGCGAGCTCAGTCAAAAAGCAGCTGCACATTAATGATATATGCAGAAAAAAATTGCATAAATTGAAATAAAAAAGGATTGGGACAATTACAGGCAAGGACAGAACAGGGGGTCAAACATTCTGAAAGCTTTTTGAGAGGCTCTGAAGGCAGCCCCGGCCATTAGCAGCCCTTCCACTGTATGTCTGTGCCCCTCTTTGTGGTTGAGGTCAATTAGCCTTACTGCCTGACGATTAAGATGTCTTCCTCTTGTACTGCTAATGTGGATGAACAACAACTGCAGTTTTACATGTAGGTATTGAGCCACATTTTCCTTCTAAAAATATACTTCTTTAAAATTTGGAGACCTATGATATGGCACTAATTCATCAGGACCTGCTGCCTGTCCTTTCTTCATCTTATTGATTGCATTACAAACTTCAGATTTTAAAATACTTGGATGTTCTTCTTAATTTCTGGTTTTTCGCCTCAATCGTCTTCAAACAATTCCTGAATATACTCAGTCCATCTGTTCATAGTCTCATCTTTTTCCATGATAATGGTACCATCCTTTGCTTTCAAACATCCACAGAGGAGCTTTTTAACCAGTGATATTCCTGATTTTTTGGTGTAACCTTTTTGGATCAATAGTAGGGATTCTTTCTAGTTGCTCACATTCCTGGTTTAACCATTCTTTTGGCTTTTTGACAGAGCTTTTTTATCTAAGGACTTATATTCTATAGGATTTGCTTTCTTCTGTCTCCTTTCTTCCATTAGATTTTTGATTTCATCTGTCATCCATTTATTCTTTGTGCTATTTTCCTTTTTTAGGAAGCACTGACTTTGCTGATTGTACCAAGGCATCCTTTAGAGAGTTAAACTTCATTTCTACATGATTGCTATCATCTTCAACAGATTCTATTTCTAGACTTTGAAATCTATTCCCTACTTCAACTGTAAAGTTTTGTCTTAAGTTTTCTTCTTTAATTAATTGTGAGTAGTCCAGGGATTGTTCATGTTTTTGCTTCTTTAGTTTTTTAAGCTTTACTTGTACGTGACATATTTCTGGGTTGTGGTCACTATTACAGTCTGCATCTGATATGTTTTGCATTGAGTCACTGAGTTTCTAAATCTTTGGTTTACAGCAATAAAGTCAATTTTATTTCTGGTGTTATCATCTGGCCTTTTCCAGGTCCACAAGCATCTTGGATGGTTTTTAAAGTAGGTACAGTGTATTCATAATGACCTGATTATTCATCTTGCACCATTCTACCCATTTCTCGCCTCTTTCATTTCTTTCTCCTAGTCCAAATTTTCCTATGGTATTTCCATCAGCACCTTGTCCTACTTTAGCATTTAGATCTCTCATGACAATAACAATGTCTTGAGATTTGCATCCTTTCTTTGCTTGTTCAAGCTCTTCTTAGAATTTATCTATATCCTCATTTATTCCATCTGTTGTTGGTACATATACCTGTATAATTGCTAAATCAAATGGTTGTCTTCGGAATCTAACAAGGACCACTCTTTCTGATATTGCCAAATGTCATAAAACACTTTTTGCCATGTTTTCATCCATATGAATTCCTACTCCATTAGTATGGGATGTTCCACAAGAATAATGTTTGATTTATATTCGGACGTGTTCCAGCACTTGTCCAACGAACTTCGCTAATTCCCATGAAGTTAATCTTCAGTCTTTCCATTTCATTTATCATATTTGTCCAATCTTCCTGCTTGATATAGGGTTCTTACATTCCAAGTGGCAATAATTTTCTTTTGTGTTACTTGAATTTTATGAGCAGTAGCTTGATGACGGTCGGGGACCCCCTGCTGCCCAGAATCAACTCTACTGAGCGAAGCATCTTCAGAATTGTCTTGAAGATCCTCTTGACACTGTTATTGTGCGATCCACTTTGTGAGTTTGACCACGGTTTTCTTAGCAAATAGATTCTAGGAAACCTAGTATCTAGCAAAGATGGTTTGCTATTGCTTTCCATCGGATGAACTGAAGAAGTCACCATTTCTCTTCCCAAATGTCCATCTGCCTGTAATATAGCCGTTGCCATTTGAGGTCGTAGCTCATCCGCCCTCTCCGTCATGAGTTCAGTTACTGAACCTGCCGGATCTGCCGTTGGCCTTCGCTCGTATACTGAGCAGGAACCCTCGCAGGTGCTACTGTTCCGGGTCAGAGCAGCCCTGGGAGCAATGAATGACTAAGGGGTAACTCCAGTTACCCCAAAGCTCTGAAAGTTCCCAATCAGAGCCTCATCATCAGTGATAGAAAAAATTATTGCCCTTGAAGATTATGGAATTGAAAAACTTACTGATTTAATCAATGATATTTATGAGACTGGAATAGTACCAGAAGAGATGAAAAAAATCAGTATTTATCACTTTTCCTAAGAAACCTGGAGCAATTGAATGTGAATTACATAGGACCACAAGTTTAATGAGTCATATCACCAAGATACATCTAAGAATTTTGATGACAAGAGCTAAAAGTAAGATACAGGCTGAAGTAGGTAAAGAACAATATGGTTTTGTGAAAGACAAAGGTACAAGAATTGCGATATTGATATTAAGGATACTATCAGAATGAGCTATCCAGGTGCAAAAAGATTTGTTTGCTTTATCAACTACACAAAAGCATTTGATAAAGTGAAGCACAATAAGTTATTTGAAATATTACAGGAAACTCTAGATCTAGATTCGAAAGACCTCCGCCTAATCAGAAATCTGTACTGGGAACAAACTGCCGCTGTAAGAATAGATGGAGAAGCGAGTCAGTTTACGAAAATCAAGAGGGGCGTTAGACAAGGGTATGTTTTCCCCCCGATTTGTTTAATGTGTACAGTGAAACAATATTACAAAAAATAAGAGACATCTTGGGATTCAAAGTTGGTGGTGAATACAACAATAATTTCAGATATGCAGATGACACTGTGTTAATTGCAAGTACGGAGGAAGAACTACAAAACTTAATTGATATAGTTGTTGAAGAAAGTGCAAAAATGGGTCTATCTATCAATTGCAAAAAGATAGAATGTACGGGGATATCCAAAAAGAAGGAGAATCCTATCTGCAGGCTGAGAATAAACAGGGAAGACATAAAACAAGTACAGAACTTTTGCTACTTAGGAAGGTGGGTGACATCAGATGGCAGGAGCGACATGGGCATCAAAAGAAGAATAGGGATGGCAAAAGACACCTTTATGAGAATGAAGAGTATACTGACCAATACTAAACTAGGCATGACAACCTGCCTCAGAGCACCGAAATGTTACATTTATCCAGTTATGTTATATGGCTCAGAATGTTGGACAATATCTAGTAACATGAGGAAATGAATTGAAGCAGCAGAGATGTGGTTTTTCAGGAGGATGCAAAGAATATCATGGACAAAATGAATATCTAATGAGGATGTCATGAAAAGAGCAAGCACAAAAAGAGAAATAATGTATGAGATCATGAAAAGGCAATTTGACATGTGACTAGGAAAGAGGAGTTAGAATGCGTAATAATTATGGGAAAGATTGAAGGGAAGAAAGCAAGAGGAAGGAAAAGACAAATGATGATGGAGACAGCAGCCAGAGATCTGGAAATGAATACCAATGAATTGATCCACTTGACCTGAAACAGGAGTGTGTGGGCCATGGCAGTCAAAGCTCCAACTGGGCATGGCACCTGATGACGATGATGATATGGCACGTTCACAGTGTGCTGATCAAACCACAGAACAGATTATATTCATTCAGTACAGTGCATCCCTCAGCAGGGTGCTTAATTCCACTTATTTAAAAGGATACTTCTACATCAGTGTGCCATAAGTGGCTTCCTGTACATACTTGGTCTCAAGCCTCTTCCACAGGGTGCAACTTCAGTGTGCAATGATTGGAAACTATGGACATTTTACACTGCGAGGCTGTAAAATCCAGTGCACCCCTCAGCGTACTGTCTCACTGCTTGGATTGTGGCAGCCTGCTATGCTTGGTTGTTGACAGCTCCATCCTCGAACTGTAGAAACAGGCCCTTCCATTCAGCTACCATCCCTATGCCAACCATTGGACTTACCTATACTCATGTTATTTACCACTCCTTAAAGTGCTTCTCTTTTAATTGCTGTGAGAGTTCTTATCTCTTCTAGGCTCCAACCACACACTAGGTGAGAGATCTTCAGATCTCTAATCTGTCTACTTCTCTCCTTAAAACTCTTCTCCCTTGCTTTAGATGCCTCAACCTCAGGAAGAAGGATCTCTATCCCCCTCCTAATTTTACATACCTTATTCAGGTCACTCTTCATCCTCCTCTGCTTCAGTGGCGACAACCCCAGCCTATCTGCGGTCTCTTTATTCACTCATTCATTATGTGCGCGTTCACGGTCTTGACCATGATTGTTCTTGGCAAATTTTTCTACAGAAGTGGTTTACCATTGCCTTCTCCTGGGCAGTGCCTTTACAAACCGGGTGACCCCAGCCATTATCAATGCAGAGACCATCTGCCTGGCGTCAGTGGCTGCATAACCAGGGTTTGTCATGTGCACCAGCTGCTCATGTGACCGTCCAAGGCTCCACGTGATCCTGACTGGGGGGGCTAGGCAGGTGCTACACCCAGTCCGAGAGTTACCTGCGGGCTAGCGGAGGGAAGGAGCGTCTTACACCTCCTTTGGTGGAGACATATCTTCACACCGCCACCCATGCTCTCTTTGTTATGGGAGGAAAAGCAAACTACTGGGGCAACTTAGAAGGTCAGATAGGAGCTGTGGGGGGAAATGGGCAGCTGATGTTTCAGGTTGAGACCCTTCATCACAAGTAGAGGGGGTAGCCAGTATAAAGAGTGAGGGGGAGTGGTTAGCCGTGACAGTTAATGGGAAACGAAGATGGAAAATGAAGATGGAAAATGGAACAGAATAAGGGTAATGAGACACACATCAAGATTGCATGCTCCACATTCCTTTCCAATCATATTCTATCATTTGCAGCTCCTTGTTACCTCTAACTATCACTTCCCAGCCTTTATCTCGATTTCCACTCTCCTCTGCCCCATCTGTCTCTATCTGCCTGTCACCTCTCCACACTTGGACCACTGCCTGCTGTTCCCTTATCCTTTCTTCTTGACTGGCTCTCACCCCTTTACTCTTCCAAATGCAGGGTCATCGAGGTCTCTCTTCCCGCTATTACAGACATTTACACCACACGCTGCACCCACAAAGCTAACAATATTGTGAAGGACCCCACGCACCCCTCACACAAACTCTTCTCCCTCCTGCCATCTGGGAAAAGGTACCGAAGCATTCGGGCTCTCACAACCAGACTGTGCAACAGTTTCTTCCCCCAAGCCATCAAACTCCTCAATACCCAGAGTCTAGATTGCCATCTACATCATTTATTATTATATTGAAATTTGTCCTCTACTATGCCTATTGTCTTGTTTATTAATTATTGTACTGCCCTGCACTGTTCTGTGAACTTTATGCAGTCCTGTGCAGGTCTGGAGTCTAGTGCAGTTTTTACGTTGTTTTACATAGTCTAGTGTAAGCCTTGTGCTATCTCACATAGTCTAGTGTAGTTTTGTGTTTCATGTAGCACCAGGGTCCTGGAGGAACATTGTTTCATTTTTACTGTGTACTGTGCCAGCAGTTTACGGTCGAAATGACAATAAACTTGACTTGACTTGACTTGAAACATTGACTGTTCGCCTCCCTTCACAGGTGCTGCCTGACCCCCTTCATCCAGCAGTTCCCTTACAATTGCAATGCACCATTCCAGGCAAGATCCCAGTGCATTTCCCCTGTACTCCCTCCAGTGCAATCACTACTTTTCTGCAGTGACTTGACAAACCATCTGGAACTCTTCATTGCACTGACAATCTTAGAGCATCAGCTGATACCTGCGGTATTGTGACTCAACCCACAGAAAAGATTCTGGTATAAAACAGAATCACTACACCTCTTTCCTGATCTTTCCATCAACTCTCCTTCACATCAGTGAATCAATTGTTCCACATGAGGCAGCCAATATCACTGAGACGTTGGGAGGGTATGGGAATTACTGGAGAACTTTTATCCAAACACTATGGGTACACTTTCTGATTTCTTCATGCAAATTTGGTTCTGTAATAATTTTACACTCACAAAGTGTGCATCCAAGTTTCTGTTGACTTGTGCACACTGTGTGGAATTGGCTATTGGGAGCAGAGCCAGCATATCTTAGTGCTTCATTAACCAGATGAAAGATATACTGATAGGTGGGTCACTCCCCTGTTGATTCCACTTAGCACCTTAAGCCAGGAGAGCAAGTCTGGTGATTAAATAGGGAGACCAATATCCAGAGGCTTGCTCCAGTGAGCTGGACAAGTGAGTTCCAATTTCACATTGGCAGCTGGGGAATTCACATTCACTCAGTAAAATAAACCTGTAAACTAAAAGCTAATATTAGTGAAGTTACTGATTTTTTTTTGGTTGTTTGAGAAGATAGCTGTTTCACTCATGCTCTTCTCAGGTGGGATTCCACCACACTTTTGCGCTTGTGTCTCCAGGTCCCCTCTGTAAAAGCTGAACAAACATGTGGTTTGGGGCTGAAACACATCACAGTGTCATAGAAGCGTATAGCATGGTAACAGGCTCTTCAGCCCATCCTGATCCTGTTGACCATCATGTACATACCCATACGTCCCCATTTCACCAGCATGTTGGTCCCCAGACTTCAATGCCTTGGTGATTTAAGTGCTCATCTCGATACCATATTTTGTAAATGCTGTGAGAAGTTCTTCCTCCAAGTCTCAGGTAGCTGATTCTAAATAGCAATCACCTTCTCAGTGAAAAAGTTATTTTGCCGTTACTTTCTAAATGGCTTTATCCCTTACCCTAAACCTCTGCTGTCTTTTAGACACCTCCATCACGAGGGAAACACTCCTACTATCTACCTTATCAATGCCCCTCATAATTTTGTATATCTCTATCAAGGTCCCTCCTCAGCCTCCTCTGCCCCCCCCCCCCAGGAAAGGTAACCCATTGGTCACAAGGGGAGAGTTCAGTACTAAACCAAAAACCTTGTGTGGAATACACTGGAAACGTTACAAAGCACATTATAATCCCAGACAGGAGTGAAAGTGTTTAATATTACTGGTTATTTACATGGAAGCCGGGAGCACAGAAAATCTTTTGGTACTTTCTTAACAGAGAAGAATTGCCAGCAGATTAGAGCAAAAGCACAGGACTGAAGAATTTGCTCATCAGGCATGGAGTGACAGCTGAGGCCATAGAAACAACCAAGGTCAGGCTGACCAGAGACACCGTTTCAATGTAAGGGAGTTGAGGCCATAGAAACAACCAAGGTCAGGCTGACCAGGGACACCGTTTCAACGTAAGGGAGCTGAGGCCATAGAAACAACCAAGGTCAGGCTGACCAGAGACTCCATTTCAACATAAGGGACCTGTCATTTAAAGCAAGGAATGCAGAAATTTCTTTGTGCAATGGAGGAGAATACCTATTCCAGAGAGCTGTGGAGGTTGGGTCATTAGAAAGAGGAGGTGGATAAAATTTTGGAAGATTGGGGGATTGAGAGATATGGGAATTGGCATAGAAGAAGGGTTGAGGTCTGGGGTAGCTCAGTCATGATTATGCTAAATGTGAGGGAAAGCCTGAGGGTCTAGGTACCCTGTCCCTGTTCTTACTGTCTTGCCCCCATAGAACATAGAACACTACAATCCAGGAACAGACCCCTCGGCACACAATGCTATGCCAAACCAATTAAATTGGTAATCAAATGGCTAACCTCATTGAGGGATGGGAAATGGAAAGGGTGAGCATTTTGAAGTTGTTGTGTGTCAACATTTCTAAGGATCTATCCTGGGCCCAATACATTGATGCAGTTACTGAGAAGGCATGGCGGTGGCTATATTTCATTAGGAGTCTGAGGAGATTTGTTACGTCACCAAAGGCACTCGCAAATTTCTACAGATGTACCGTGGGGAGCATTCTAACTGGTTGCATCACTGTCTGGTACTGAGGGGCCACTGTACCGGATCGGGAAAAGCTGCGGAAAGTTGTAAACTTTGCCAGCTCCGTCATGGGCACTAGCCTCCCCTGCCTCAAGGATTTCTTCAAATGGCAATGCTTTAAAAAGATGGCATCCATCATTAAGGACTCTCATCACCTAGGACATGCCCTCTTCTCATTGTACTATCAAGGAGGAGGTACAGGAGCCCAAAGACACACATTCAGTGCTTCAGTAACAGCTGCTTCCCCTCTGCTATCAGATTCCTGATCTGATTGATTGGTCAATGCTGATCAGATTGGTCAATGAACCCATGAACAATTCCTCAGTATTTTTCTCTCTTTTTGCGCTGCTTATTTAATTTTCTTTTTTATACACACTTATTTTAATCTATAGTTTTTATTATTATGTATTGCAATGTACTGCTGCCGCAAAGCAATGAATTTAATGGCATACGTCAATGATTCAGAAAAACTCAATCAAGTTAGTAATCCTGGCTCTCCCTAATTAGGCCATGGTCTTCCAAATGCTCATAAATCTTATCGCTGAGAATCTAGTAATGTCAGACTCACTATCTATAGTTTCACAGTCACATATCACAGTCTACAGTTTCCAGGATTATCCCTGGTTCCCTTCTTGAATAATGGAACAACATTGGCTACTTGCCAGTCTTCCAGGACCTTGACTATGGCAAGAGAGGGCACCAAGATATTGTTCAAGGCCCCAACAATCTCATGTCTTACCTCTCTTAATAACCTTGGGTAATTCCATCAGGACCTGGAGACTAATCCACCTTCATGCTCTTTAAGGGACTCAACACAACCTCCTCTTTTACCTCGAAGAGCCCTGGCATATCAATAAGCTCAACACTGATCCCTGGCCTCTATGTCCTTCTCTTTGGTAAATACTGATATAAGGAACTTACCCACATATTCTGTGAAAGAAGTGTCTCCCCCTTAATCCTTGAGTGGCCCTACTCTCTCTCTCTCTCTCTCTCTCTGGTTATCCTCTTGCTTTGATGTATGGTGATCCATGTCGACTAGTTGTGTCATGGCCTCGTAGGGAACTCCAATGCCCTTGAATGGAAAATCCTACAAAAAGTAGTAGATACGGCCCAATTAATCACAGGAAAAGTGCTCCCTACCACTGAGCACATCTTCATGAAACACTGTCATGGTAAAGTAGCATTAATCATCAAGGACCCCCACCACCCAAATCGTGCTCTCTTCTCACTGGTGCCATTAGGAAGAAGGTACAGGAGCTCAGGACCCACACAATCAGGTTCCAGTATTACTCCTCAATCAACAGGCTCTTTAACCAGAGGGGACAACTTCACTCGTTGCCCATCACTGAACTTTCCCTACAACCATTATTTGTTTATTTATTCTTTTGCATTTGCATTGTTTGCTGTCTTTGGCACATTGATTATTTGTCTGTCCTTTGAGGTGTGATCAGTCTTTCATTGATTCTCTTGCATTTATTGGATTTACTGTGTCTGCCTGCAAGAAATTGAATCTGAGAGTTGTATATGGTGACTTATATGTACTTCGATATTAAGTTTTACTTCGAACTATGATCTATAGAATGCCTTGGGATTCTCTTTAACCCTACTTGCCAAGAACTTTTCATGGCCCCTCTTGGCTTTCCTAATTTCATTCTTGATTTATGTTCTGTTGTCTTTATAGTCTTCAAGGACTCCGTTTGATTCTAGCTACCTTAGCTTTACATACGTTTCCTTTTTCTTCCTGACTAAATTCATCACCTCTCTCAACATCCAAGTTTCTCTTATCTTGCCATCCTTCTGACTGGAACATACCTGTCCTGTACTCTGTGCAGTTGGTCTTGAAATGCCCTCTGCATCTCAGATTTGGACTTCTCCTAAACATGCAGCTATTCCCAATGAACTCTCCTGAGATGCTGCCTAACACTCTCATAGTTTGCCCCTGTTCCAATTTAATAGTCTCTTGGAAGGTCCCTACTAATTGTTATCTATAGCTACCTGTACCTCTAAACTTAAGGAGTTGTGTTCACTGTTCAGTAACTGCTCACTCATGGAATGGTTGGTCACCTAACTAGGCTCATTATCCAACACCAGGTCCAATACAGCCCCTCCTCTTCTTGGACTATCTAGATATTAATTTAATAAATCCTCCTGGATGCACCTAACAAATTCTGTCCCATCTAAACCTCTTGCATTCAGAAGGTCCCAGTTTATATTAGGGAAGTTGAAGTCCCCCATGACAACAACCCTATTATTTTAACACATTTCATTTCCTAAATCTGCCTGCATATCTGTTCTTCAATGCCCTGGTAGTCATTGGAGGGTTCGTAGGTCAATCTTGGAGTGATTGCCCCTTCCCATTTTTGACTTCTACCCATACAGACTCAGTAGAAAGCCCTCCATTATGTTCCTTCTGAGTGAAATTGTGATATTGTCCTTGAATAGTAGTGCAACTCCCCCACTTCTTTTACCTTGCTCTCTATCTTTTCTAAAACATCGACTCCCTGGGACATTAAGCTCACATTCCTGTCCCTCTCTCAAATCCCTGTAATGGCCACAATATCATAGTTCCATGTACTGATTCTTGCTCTAAGTTCATCCATCACCTATACCCATAATACTCTGAGCATGAACATATACACACGTCACACTATTTGTCCCGTCACATTTATTGCTTTGCTCCTGCCTGTTTCTACTGGCCCTGACATCTACCTTCCTCTCCATCTCTCTAATTTCTCACCTTGCTCTCTGGCTCCCACCCCTGCCAAACTAGTTTAAAGTAGCAATAGTGAACCTCCCGGCCAGGATATTGGTTCCCCTCCAGTTCAGCTGCAACCGAGACCTCTTGTACAGGTCACCCCTGTCCCAGAAATAGTTCCAATGTTGCACGAACCTGAAACACTGCCCCTGCACCAATTCCTCAGCCAGTCATTCACCTATTCGTCCCATTCCTGCCCTGGCTAGCACGTGGCACCGGGAGCAATCCAGAGATGACTACAATGGAAATTCTACCCCTCAGCTTCTTCCCTAACTCCCTATACTTACTGCACAAGACCTCTTCCCCCTTTCTACCTATGGTGATGCGGAAGAAAATGGTATAACTGGGCAAGTACACGCTGGCTTTGCAATTGCAGGTATTACGGATGGCAGCATGAGTGGCTCAACAAACGATATCCCATGCAAGAGAAACTTATAGAGCCAAGCAGCGTAGAAACAAGACCCTAGATTCCACCAACGCACCAATGGCCGCTTATGTGATCTACTTGGCATATTGGGTATGTGGGAAGAAATACAAGTGGCTAGAGGTAGCCCATGCAGTCACAGGGAGAACGTGCAAAATCCTGATTCATCGATGGCACCAGAGGGAAAGGTTGAAGCTGAGTTGCACGAGGTGTGTGGTAACAGCGACACTTCATTCCCGATTTCTGGTGCCGTCGATGTGGAGTTTCCACATTTTCCCTGTGAACACATGTGTTTCTCAAAGACATCCCAGACATGTCTCGTAAGTCAACTGGCCAGTGTAGATTACTCCCAGTGTAGAAGAGAGGTGGAATCTGGATGGAATACGGGAACAATTAGTTTCAGAGAAAATGTGTGGGAGAATGGGGTTGGTGATCAAATGGAGCAAGGTGGCACAGGAAAGTGTGAAAGTTGGAGATAAGGCTGGAGTGAAATGGGAAAGAATGCCAAAAGGCTGGAATCTGTAAGTAAAGAAGGCGAGAATTAGGTAGTTGGAATCGGAAACAAGTGTGTGTGTGTGTGTGTGTGTGTGTGTGTGTGTGTGTGTGTGTGTGTGTGTGTGTGTGTGTGTGTGTGTGTGTGTGTGTGTGTTTGTGTGTGTGTGTGTGTCTGAGAGAGAGTGGGTGTATGGAACCAGAAGGGGGGAGGAAGGGGACCTGTTGGTGTGAGAGATCTGGAGAAAACACAACGAACCAGGTTCCAAAACAGATCAATCCTGTGAAAGTAATCCCACTCAACACGTCTGCTGCAAGGTATTGGCACAGTGCAATCAAAGACATTACAGCTTAACTCAGGAGTGACATGCAACATCTTTCCAAAGCAAGCCTTCAATCTCAGGGGCGGTGCAGTTGAAGCTAACAATTCATGCACAAGAATGCACTGAAACATCAGAACCCAGATGAGACTATGATCAGAATTTCATTGCGATACTCTACCCTTGGAAATATTACTGTACAGGACATGACACACTGCTGCATGGGAGGTGCCAAGGAACTGTCTCTGCCGAGGGTTAGAGGAACAACGAAGATGAAGCTTGCATCAGGAAAACACCAGATGTGACTGGAAACATTGCTGACATGTGATGGCCATTCTATTTCCTTTTTAACTATCCTGATGTCATTGTGCACGGCACGATCTGTCTGGATGATAAATTGGTAAATTGGTTTATTAGTGTCACCATGCACCGAGATAGAGGGAAAATCTTTGTTTTCCAAGCCATCCATACAGATCATCTCATTGCAACATTGCATTGCTAAAAACAACAGAATGCAGAATAAAATGCTACAGTTACAGAGGAAGTGCAGTGCAGGCAGGCAATGAGTTCATTAGAGTAGATTTTAAAGAACATTATCGATAAGTCATAGAATTTAGATTTAAAAGAATAGAACCATTACAAAAGAAGTAACAAGTAGATGTGCAGAGAGCAACTGTTGTGTATTTAATGTTTCTGTAATATTTGAGTAATCTTGTGTGTATGTATATATATATATATATATATTGATTAAGCATTCTTGTTTGTTAAAATAATTAATTGCAGGTTATATGTATAAATACGTGAATTGCATACATCATCACGCTATCATGTGATACGTGTGTGGCCTCGCTTAAAGTAAACATGAAGTTAAACTCATGTTTCTGACTCCCATGTTTTCCTTTGAATTAGTTTAATATTTTGAGGTTACACAATATTACCGGCGACTTGTAACAAGTGGCCACACTCTGGTGTGGCATGTTGAACCAAGCTGATTAGTTTTTCCTGGCCCATGTGACAACAATAAACCAATAGCAGCACCAATACCAATCACATGACTCTTCACTTAAAGCCAGTCACTCTTTAACCGCTGATGATCAGTGCACTGCAACCCAACGCCCTCTCCAACATGCTCGCCTCAATTTACTCTGTTTTCTCTCCATCGGTAATGAAGCAATTAGTCACCAAATATCAATCATTTCCTAAGTGAGGCAACATGCCCGTGGTGCTTTCACTCACTAACTCTCGGATCTGTCTTCAGAACATTCTACTCCATCTACATCCTGACAAGGGATAAGATAGCAGCCGTTGAAAGAAAGAGAGAAGAGAATTACAGTGTTCAGTTTCCTGACAGTCATATTGCAATAGTGTCCAGTTGCTGAAGAAAATTCCCCTCTCTTTCCTTTTGCTCTGCTTGAAGATTCCAACGAACAGCAGTGACACCAACTATTTATTATCACCTTGAGGCAGGCAAATAGCCTGTGTGAAACCAATTTGCAATGTTTGTGCACTAATTTCTCAAGGTCTTTTCTGGCCCATTAATTGATAGTAACAAATACAATGCCCTCAGTGACAACTGCCGAGTTTATCAATGAATTTATAGTACCATGCAGCATCACCAGCTGTCAGGGGGACACCTCAGTGAATGGAATCTCAGAAGGGGCATGAGTTACACCTCCCCGATGACAGGGTCGAAGTCACAGAGCAGGGAATGTGGAAGCAAAGTTGACAAGAATACTGAAGCTACAATGCCCGAATATCTAACTCCATCCCTAGCTGCTTGGTCCCTCGTGGCTTGGCGGGGGCAATCAAGTCCATCAGAAAGACGTGGGTTCAAGTCCAGCTCCAGGCGCTAGTGCAGTGCCGAAGGCACGTGGACCAGATCGTTCAATTTGGGAAACAAAAGACTGGAGCGAGGGTGACCCGTTTCTGTCAGTGGACATGATCCGATCTCAGAAAAGCTAAAGCGTGCAGCAATGTAGAAGCAAGGCCATTTACCTCAAGGGGTGGAACTGCTGAATTCGAGTAACTGAGCTCAGGAGCAACAAGGCATGAAATGCCATCTGTGAACTGTGATCATTCTGAGCTTCAAGATTAGTTTGCAACCCTGGCATTTTGTCAATTACCTTAGGGGCGCCAGGAGTAACTTTACAGGATTTATATAATTGGACCTTTTACCCATTGTTATCCACATTCCTGAGGAAACAGAATTAACTGTGTACAGTCCGCTGGCACTTTATATGATAGATCTATGGTTTTCCAAAGTAAATACAAAATGGAATTGTGCAGTAGAGACACAAATTCATGTAATCCAATCTATGTCATCTCGTCAATGCAGAGTAGTAGTCATACTAGTGGAGTTCAGTCTGACAATATCAGCTAAGTGTGATGGTGGTCCACTCTCAGTTGTACATTCTGTGACACAATGCTCCCTCACAAAGCACAAATGTCAGTCCAGACAACGGGTTGTGGCCATAGAGAAGCTCCAGATTTCAACCGCTGAACGGATTATCTTAAAAACTGCCAGCCTGCACCAGTCTAATCTTGGAGTCATAGTGTAACAGCACAGAAGCTGGCTTTTCATCCCATCTAAGCTAGTACCACAAACTTATCCCTCTAAACCTTTCCTCTCCATGTACCTGCTAAGTCTTCATTGCAACTGCCACAATCACCTCCTCCAGCAGCTTGTTCCGTGTGTGCACCCCCTCTGCACAAGGGCACTGCCCAACAGGGCCATTTCAAATCTCCTCTGAATCTCCTCACCTTAAACCTATGCTCTCTAATTCTTGATCCTTTTCTCTAAAAAGACTGTCTGCATTCACTCTACCTATGCCTCTCATATTTTCTTTTAAATCCTCCATAAGATCACCCCTCATCTCCTGCGTCCCAAGGAATAAATTCCCAACCTGCCCAAAGTCTCCCTATAATTCAGGCCCTTTTCCTAGTAATATTTTTTGTAAATCTGCTTTGCACTTATTCCAGCTTAATTATGTCCTTCCTGTAAAGTAGTAACCAAATTAGTGCATAATATTCTGGGCGCAGCCTCACCAACATCTTGTACATCTGCAATGTAACATCTCAGCTCCTAAACTCAGTGCACTGACTGATTAACACCAGCCAGCATGGCAAGTACTTTCTTCACCATCCTGTCTATCTAGGGCTTCCAGTGAACTTGTAATCCTCCAGCCCTTTGTCCTGTAATACTCACACTTCACTGTGAAACACTTGTCCTGGTTTGACTTCCTAAAATCCAAAAGCTTAAACCTACTCTTTAGATTTTTATTGCTTATCCACTCACAGAATACCGACGTTGCCAAAATTTATTGCTGGGGCAGGCAGCTAAGACCAACCATATTGCCGGTAGGAAGGTGTGCAAGGTGTCAAATGTTGGCCAGGCACAGTTGTGCTGACAGGACCCTCCCAGCCATTAGCTCGAGTTCTCCACCTCCACACTCTGTCCTGACTCAGAGTTTCAACCCAAAACATCTGCGATTCCTTTCCTTGTGCAGATTCTACTGGACCCCGTGAGCTCCTCCAGCAGATTCTGTGTTACTCCATCAATATCCCTGATTATGGCAGCAGGATAGATCATCAGAGGGCGGGACGATGGCACGGCTCATTGAACCATTTGAGCAGGGGTACTTTCTGTGTGTAGCTTGCACATTATCCCTGTAACCGTGTGGGTTTCCACTGAGTACTCATCCCACATCCTATAGGTATGAACTAGTGGGTTAATTGGTTGTTATAAATTGCCCCTTGTATGTAGGTGGATGACATCAGGGAGCCTGGAATGTGGGAAGAACAAAAATAGGGTTAATGAAAATGAGTGTTTGGCATAAAATTAGAGGCTTGAAGGGCCTGTTTGTTAGGTACCTCTGTAATTTACTCCATTGGTGATGCGACTGTAGGGGGTGGTGGAAGGGAATTGGCTTTGGGTGTTACCAAAACGTTAAATCAGACACGAAAGCAACCACATATTCCCTTCCCTCAGTCAATGCTCCTCCATTTAAAAGAAACATGAAGCATTGAAAGGCAAGGATGAGTGTGTGACTTAAATCACAGTTGGTTTACTCTGGAAGATGACTGCATGTCACACAGCTGGAGAAGGAAGCAAAAGCCTACTTGGTTTTGTCAGGTAGCAGATGCATCTGTCTGTAAAATTATTGGAAGGACTAACAATCACTTCACAAGGGGACAGCCAACATCTCTTTATGTTGCCTATGTCATGGTGCTCAATGGGATGGACTCAGAACACATCTAGCAAATCAAAACTGGACATCCATGAAGCCACTAGAATCACCATCAGCTACTGAATTATATTGCAACAAAACTTGAAGCTTAGGATCTTCACCCTCCCATTACCATCAGACAGTGACTGCAGAGGAAAATGCCATGGAAATCCCAAAATGGCAGCATTGTGTCTGATGGGGGAAATAGATCTACCCACACTAACCCATCATTAAAATCCAAGCTTGCCACACTCTTGGGAGCAGTTGTGGATGACCTTCGGTTAGGGCCACCTCATGGAAGCAATTATGAAGACAAAGGCACTGACGTGACGATTGGGACTGCCACCTCCTACCCCTGCAGTGCGGGGGCAAGTCGGGCAGGGGAAAAAGGGTCTCAGAGAGATTGGAGGAAGGTCTCTGAGGTGGGCTAGCAGAGAAGATGGCCAAAATCATAGCGTCATCAAATCGCAGAGCCCTGCAGCACAAGCCAAGTCCTTTGTCTCAATTCATCCATCCTGATTGTGATACACATCTGTGCCACTCCCATTTGCTGGGCTCATATACCTCGACTCCATTCCTACTCAAATACCTGTCCAAATATCTTTTAAATACTGTAATTGCTTACGCCTCCACCACTTTCTTGGGCAGCCCATTACCCTCCGATTTGCTTTATATTTCTCTCCTTTAACCTTAAGCCTAGTTGTTGACACTCCCAGCCTGGGTAAAAGACTCTGACTATCTTACGTACATCATGATCTTTGATGTAGGACATCCCTTGGTTTCCTCCCATCTAGTGAGAATAAATCCAGCCTTCACGATCTTTTTTTAAAAAAATTTTTCCAGGCAGATCCTGTTTTTTCAAATACAATAACATTCTCCTTTGGGTATATTCATGTACGGTTGAATAATCCAACTTGATTGAGCCGTAGCGTGACGGCCAGCAGTGCATGTGGTGCCTCCAGTGCAGCCTTGCCCTCGCATTGTTCGGCTGCGAAATGATGCCCCAGCTCTCACACTCACTGCAGTGCCCACCTGTGTCATCATTCTCCGGGAGCTCTCAACTTGCACCCAAGGTCTCTCGTACCTCAGTCGTCCTAAAGTCCCTGCAGCACTTGGCATTCTCAAGAGCATTATCTCACATGTCTGTGATTTAATTGCACAGTGCAGCATGCTGAATGTGATGGAGCATGCACGTTCGACTCCAATCAAAGGAGTGCGTCTATAGTATAAATGTACCCGTGCAATCGCGTGATGATTTTATGAGCCATTAGGCTCTCCATGTTGGTCTCATCAGAAACACAGATCCGAGCTGCAGTTGATTGTGCTTTAAAAACAATGGCATTTGTAGCAAATTTTGCAGTGGCAGATTCCATTTAATTAATGAAAACTGACTCATAGCATTTATATGACAGAAAGTAAATTATGCATTAGGGCCACAAAGGGTGAGCCAAAAGTACAGCAGATGCAAGGAAATAAATGGCACTCGGAGAACACTTAATTTAGCAGAGTGCAGACCTAAAACCTATTCCAGCCAGCAGCCTCTGATGCAGCATCTATAATCTATATTCTGGCAGCCAAAACAAGCCCACGGTTGTCCATCCACTGATTGGAGGGAACCACGCCAGTGCTGGGAGTCTGTGGCATAAAGTGAGAGGCATTCACTATTCGTACGGCTGCACAATTCCTGCCGCTGCCTGTAAGGCACTTGTGCATTCTCCTCATGACTATGTAGGTCTCCTCCCACAGTCCAAAGGTGCACCGGTCGGTAGGTAAATTGTCTCTTGATTAGGCTAGGATTAAAGTGGGAGTTTGCTGGGTGATGCAGCTCAAAGCACCAATTCTGTGCTGTACCTTAAAAAAAATGTATCAGCACAGAAGAAAGCAGAGAAGATTATGAGAAGCGCAGGTACGGTAGATAGTTAAAATCACTTCCTATGGCAGAGGCATCAAACCAGGAGGGAATAGATTTTATGGTAAGGAGGTGGTAATTTAAAGCAGGGGTTCCAAATCTTTTTTTCCCATGGACCCTTACCGTTATCAGAGGAGTCCATGGACTCAAGGTTGGGAACCCCTGACTTAAAGGGAATCTGGAGGAAAAGCTTTTTGGTCAATATCTGGAACGCACTGTCAGAGGAGGTGGTGGAATCAGTTATAAACACTATGTTTACAAGACATTTAGATAGAAATTTAAATAGGCAAGGCAGAGAAGGATATGGTATGAATACAGGGTTGGTGCAGATGAGTGTGGACCTGATTGTCCAAAAGGCCTGTTTCTGTGTTATCCAGAGTTGCCATTGGAAACATCCCTACGTGCAGTTAGATGTGGATGGAATGCCCTCTCCTCCACAGCGTCGGCTTATCCTTTCAGCTGCAAGCTGCATGGTCCCACCACTAGTGTGCAGGAAATGGTGACTTCTGTTACAGTGAATGACCTGGTGTGTGGGAGGCATAAACCAAACCGCACTAGGTGTGAGAGAAGTATTGCAGGATTTTGTCCAAGCCAACCTAGGGCAGTACAACATCACAGCGGTAGGCGTTCACAGCTCCCGGATCTCAGCTTTGATTCCCAACCTCGGGTACTATCAGTACAAAGTTCGCATGTCCCCCCCAGGCTGCCTGGCTTCCCCCTGCTTTCCAACCGATGTGCTGACAGGTTACGGTAAGAGAATCAAGGGGAGGCCAGTGGGCACATTAAAGAGAATAAATTGCAGATAAACAGAAAGTAAGGAAAGGGGGGGGAGGGGTTGTTGAAGGGAAAGGTGCTGTGAGCTGCCATGCACCTGAATGGCTGAGTGGTCTTTCTTCTGTGTTGAGCAACAACCTGCTGAAGGAACTCAGTCTGTCAAGCTGTTTATCAGCTCCCTGACTTTATCCCTCAGACTGTGTGTTGTTCCAGATTCTAGCACCTCCGATCTCTTGTGTAGATATATTGTGTAAGCTACACATACAAAGTGTTGGAGGAACTCAGCGGGTCAAAAGGGAAATGGACAGGGACAGCCAACATTCTAAGTTGGGGCCCGTTAAGTGTCCTGTCGGTCTTCCTCCATAGAAGCCGCATGCCCTGCTGTGTTCCTCCTGCTCTTTGCATGTTTCTCCAGCATCTGCAGTCTCCTGCGTCTCCAAGACTGGCCTGTGGCAAATGGAAAGGACCGGCAGATGTTAGAGTTGGAAATGGTTTATTATGGTCACAATCTGAGATACCGTGAATCATAAACACAAGAGATTCTTCGGATGCTGGAAATCCAGAACAACACACGCAAAAGAATAAACAGCTGACATTTTCAGTCCTGATGAAGGGTCTCAGCCCAAAATGTCGACTGTTTGTCTTTTCCATAGATGCTGCCTGATCTGCTGAGTTCCTCCAGCATTTTGTGTGCATTGCTCCGAAATGCAGTGAGAAGCTTTTCTTGCATGCTCTTCATACAGAGTAGATTATTGCACAGTGAACTGAGGTAAATTAAATAAATCAATAACAATGCAGAATAAAGTGTAACATCGACAGCAAAAGTGCCGTACAGGTAAATGATAAATCGAAAGAGGTAGATTGTGTGGTCAAGAGTGAAGTTTATCATAGAGAGAACTATTTAATAGTCTTGTAACAATGGGATAGAAGCCGTCTTTGAGCCTGGTGGTACGTGCTTTTGGATCTTTATATCTTCCGACCAATGGAAGAGGAGAGAAGAGTGAATGTTGAGATTAGTTAGGGTCTTTCACTATGCTGGTTGCTTTACTGACTGAGGAGTATACACAATCTTCAGAAGGGAAGCTGGTTCCTGGGATGTCCACAACTCTCCACAGTTCTTTGTGATCATGTGCAGAGCAGTTGACATCAGCTATACATCCAGCAAGGATGCTTTCTATGGTGCATTGGTAAAAAACGGCGAGTGCTGATGGGGACATGTTAAATATCTTCAACCTCCTGAGGAAGTAGAGACCTTGATAAGCTTTCTCAGCCATGGGGGCCACAGATTTGGACCAGGATAGGCTTTTGGTGATGTTCACTCCTACCATCATCTCAACCTCGAGGCTATTGATTTAGACAGAAACATGAACACTGCCCCCTTTCCTGAAGTCAATGAGACCTGCTCTTTTATTTTGCTGACATTGATAGAAAGGTTGTTGTCATAACACCACGTTACAAAGGTCTCCATCTGGTTCCTGTACTCCAACTCATTGTTATTTGAGATACAGTCCACCACAGTGGTATCATCTGTAGATGGAGTAGAACCTGGCCACGTAGTCACGAACGTCGGGGGCTGAGGATGTAACCTTGTAGAGCAACAGTGTTGAGAATAATTATGGTAGAGGTGTGGCTGCCCTTCTTTTGGTCAGGAAGTCAAGGATCCTGTTGCTGGAGGGGTGTTGACTCACAGAGTCTAAAGCTTGGTGATGAGATCGCTTGGTATGTTAGTGCTGAATGTGGAGCTGATGTCAATAACTAATAGTCTGACTTGGGTGGCTTTAATGCCCAGACACTCCAGAGATGAGTGTTCGGCCAGGGAAGATGGCGTCTGCTGTGCACCTGTTTTGGCAGTAGGCCAATTGCAGTGGGTCAAGGAGTGAGCTCGGATTTCATGCGTGCCATGACCAGACTCCCACTTCATGAGGGTAGAAGTTAGAACACATTATCTTAATTTTCTTACCTTTTGGGAGAACTGTGGTCTTCTTCAAGCAGGTGGGAACCACAGGGTGAAGCAGGGAGAGGTTTAAAACATCTGCAAATACTCCTACAAGCTGGTCTTTACAGAATCTAAGAGATGACCAGGGACACCATCTGGGCCGGATGCTTTCTGCAGGCTCACAGTCTGGAAGACTGACCTTTGGTTTGCAATGGTGACTAGAGGTTCAGAAGCACTGGAAGCTACCAGGGTGTATGGAGACATACCCACTTCCTTCTGTTCAAATCATACACAGAACGTGTGAAGCTGTGCTGCTGTGCATGATGCTGCCTGACATCGTTTTGTAACCTGCTAAAGCATGTATGCTCCGTTACAACTGACGGCCAGTCTGAGAGCCTCACACTGGTTGTGTCTTCGTTTCTTGTAAAGGTCAGGGTCACCTGATTTGAATGCTGCAGACCTAGACTTCAGTAGGGAATAGACCAGCCAGTTCATCCGTGGTTTCCCAGAGGACTGGCTACTTCCCTTGTTGTATCTTGACATGGAGAATACCTGCATCCGTTTTTGTGATATATCGCATTTCTCAATGGGATGGACTCAGAACAGATGTGACAGCTCACAACTATGTATCCGCATCACCACAGGTGAATGAAGTCAGGACTCAGGTTTATCCTATTCCAACAAAACCATCCTTTTAACCAGATGACAATAGTCAAAGGTGAGCAGGCAATCCCTCTGACCTTCCCCAGGGATCTTCTACTCCTGTTGCTCGTATTTACACTGGGATTAACCCCATCCCTGGTGGAGGTCCTGGTTTCCAGTGATGGATTTAGGCCAACAGCAACACAGGACATAAGAGAGAACAGCACAGAAACAGGAGCATCAATCCAAAATATCTGCGTGAAACAGGATGTCAAATTAAATTAAATCTCTTCTGTCTTTACCCGATTCATACCCTTCCATTTCCTGCATACTCATGTGTCTATCTAACAGCCACTTGAACTCTATTATCATATCTGCTTGTATCACTACCCCTGGCAACCTGTTCCAGGTACCCTGTGTAAAAAACTTACCCTGCACACCTCCTTTAAGCTTCCTTCCTCTCATGCTAAATACATACATACATAAATAAACAAATAAATACTTGATATTTCCACCCTGGGCAGAAGATTTGGACTGCCTTCCCTATCTAAACCTCTCATCACTTTAAAAGCTTCCATCAGCCTCAGCAATCCTTCTCTTTGCCATTACTGCTCGCCTTTCTCCAGCTCAGTCCTTGTGGAATCCGGTGCTGGAGATGTGGTATATGTCAGTAGGATGCCCAGCTCCCAGGCAGGGAAGACAGCCCTCAACTTTGGCTGGGTGAAGGACACCAGTCCCCATTCAAATCAAATCTCGTTCCACACTCTCACCTCCCTCTGAGAGAAGAAGTTTCCCCTTGTGTTCCCCTTTGATCTTACCTTTAGTTATTTCCCACTATTCAGGACAGTTATAAAGACAGGTGTGTAAAAGAGGGCCTGGAGGATCACTGGGGACCCAAGTCACCCCAACCACAAACTGTTCCAGCTGCTACCATCTGGGAAATGGTAACACAGCATAAAAGCCAGGACCAACAGGCTCCGGGACAGCTTCTTCCACCAAGCCATCAGACTGATTAATTCATGCTGATACAACTGTATTTCTGTTACATTGACTGTTCTGTTGTACATACTATTTATTATAAATTACTATAAATTGCACATTTAGATGGAGACAAAACACAAAGATTTTTTACTCCCCATGTATATGAACGATGCAAGTAAGAAAGTCAATTCAATTATAATAATTTCACAGTTTTTAATCTATTTCTTGGTGTACAACTGTATATTTTTAGTGTGCTAAAAAGCAAAAACTGCCAATATTTTTAATTTTTTTTTATTTGTTTTCTTCACTGCATACTATCAGCCCCCATAGGGAGACTTACAAACTTACTGGGCTCAGAAGAATAGAGGAGAAGCCACAAGGCCTGAATAAGAAAGAAGGAAGACTATACACTGAGTAAGGATGAATAATTCAAGGCCATGAACACAGACTGATGGGAAGGATACACTCAGTGAGCTGTTAACTTGCAACGTTTGATACCTTTGATACAGAGACTCCCAGTGATTCAATGCGACTAATCAGCTGTCGTTATGGCAATTAACCAGTTAGCAAATTCATCTCACTTAATGGACGTCCTCCTTCCCATCTATCACTCTGGGCCATTGCCAAGGCCAATGGGTATGAATTTTCTGAGGAACTGCTAGCCTTTGGCTTTGATGAGGTGGAGTTGGAATGTAAACAGAGATAAAGTCTGAGAACGTCGAACGATTATTTGGAACCAGCGATGTTTTCTCACTGATCGGTCAGATATGCCATATGGAGGCAGCAATATAACACACATGGCAGCAATAAACCAAATGTTCCACAAATTTATTAAATAAGCAACAGCTTCATGAATCATCGTGTTTATCGACTGAATATTTCAGGGTGACAGTTGGATATCTTTGAAATAGGCTTTTAATGATCCAGTGATACTGTTTAATGGGACTGTGTGCTCCTTTCCGACAAATATCACAAGCCAGTACCAACAACAACAGTAAAATTACTGACCAGATACCAGAAATGTGTACTCTGTTCTTAGCAGTCAGAAGCACAAGTTCAATTAAACACCATAGGAGTCAGTGGAACTAAATGGGAAAGCTCCTGACCAAAAGTACTCATTAGGATGGAGATGTGGGATAAATCAACACGTGCTACTTCTGGTGCAGGCAATGTGTTGACTTTCTCATTTGAACAATTACAGTATGCCGTCAGTCACTTGCTGGGAACTAGTGCATGGGCCAGCACTAGCCTGAGCTCTGGACTGCTTTCAGGGGTGCGGCAGTGTGCTTCAATGGAGAGGCCACTTTCGGAACGGGCATCTTGTCAGTGACCATGACTGGTGTGGCTATCACAGGAGTGGCCAGCACCAGAGTGGGTGCCGTTAGAGCGATCTCAGATCTTGTGGAATCCAGTGAAAGGGGGGTTGATATCAATAGGATGCCCAGCTCCCAGGCAGGGAAGCCAGCTCTCGCGTTTGGCTGCGTCACTGGTGCGACCAATATTGGAATGACCATTACCGGACCGACTTTGCTGCTGCCCGTGCCAGCGGCAGAGCTGAAGCTGGTGGAAAGAGCCTCATCCTCCTCCTCGCTGTTCAACTCCAGAATTTTTTTTCATGGTAATAATGCATCAAAAAGACTAACAAGTGTACGTCATTGGGATGGTGCAAAGGTTGTCATGCAGTCTGAAGTAGTCCAAAAAATTGCTGATGTGACAATAATAGAATAACCAAGAGAGGTAGAATTATGAGGGCCAAGAACATCATAGACTCAGTCTGATACAACTTGGAAACAGTCCCTTAGCTCAACTCATTGAAAGTGTTCACTTAAGGAAATCCCATTTGCCCACATCCCTTTCACTCTCTTATCTATATGGAATTATCCAAATGTCTTTAAAACATTGTTATTGTACCTGCCTCAACCACTTTCTTTCCCAGCTTCTTCCATAATTTGCACTGCTTCTGCATGAAAAAGTTGCCCCACAAGTTCTTTGAAATCTTTCCGGTTTCATCTTAAACTTGTGCCTCTAGTTTCTGATTCCCCAGAGGGGAAAAGAAAACCGTGACTTCACAATTCATAATGTCACCCATCAATCTGCTATGTCCCAGGGACTAGCCCAGCCTCTCCCTATATCTCAGACCCTCAAGTCTTGGCAACTTCTTGTAGAACTTCGTCGTACTCTTTTTAGCTTAAGGACGTATTTGCTATAACAGCATCACTGAGAAGGGGAGTGTGGAAGTGGCGATTGGTTCGGAAGTATGACAACAGCGGGGAAGAAGCTACTCTGCATCCTCTTTGAATTTGCAAGTTGGAGACAACATTTGCATCCATGCTTTCCTTTACCTTTACCATGCCTAACTGCTCTGCACCCTGCAGCCCTCAGCACCACCACCAACCCCTGCTCACCCCACCCACCTACACCTCATTACCTTCTTCCTACCAGAGAGTCGAGCTGGACCACGATGATGGAGGAGCCAAGTTCAGAGTGTCCTCAGCAATGGTTTATAACACTCAGCTGCCTACCCGGACATTGACAGAAGCACAACACCGCTTTTCCTATATTTCCTCTTGACACAGAAAACTCCTCAAGTCTTTGCTGCCTCGCACAGAGACCCCATCAATCCTATTTCTCCAATTTTCTGCCCCAAACTAATTATCTCTGTGGATCATGCCCATCTCCTCCCTTGATATTGGGCACACTGGGTGTCAGGGCCAGGAGTAGATATTCCCTAGGTGCCAGCTCTCTGCAGAGCAAAGTGGATCAACATTCTGCTGCAGACTGACCAACAGAAGAAGCCTGAAAATCAAGAAAATAAAAATGCTGAGAATCTGAAACATTTTCCAGGTCAGGCAGCCCCTGTGGAGAAGGTAAAATAGAGTGAAGATTTCATGTTGAAGACTTTTCATTAGGAGAGGGAAAAAAAAAGGTATAGAGAGGAGATTTACAAGGATGTTACCTGGATTGGAGAGCCTGCCTTATGAAAATAGGTTGAGTGAATAAGGTCTTTTCTCCTTGGAGCGATGGAGGATGAGAGGTGACCTGATAGAGGTGTATAAATAGATGAGAGGTATTGAACGTGTGGATAGCCAGAGGCTTTTCCCCAGGGCTGAAATGGCTGACATGAGGGGGCATAGTTTGAAGGTGCTTGGAACTAGGTACTGAGTGATGTCAGGGGTAAGTTTTTCACACAGAGAGTGGTGGGTGTGGAATGCACTGCCGGTGACGGTGGTGGAGGCGGATACAATGGGGTTTTTTAAGAGACTCTTAGATAGGTACATGGAGCTTAGTAAAATAGAGGGCTATGTAGTAGGGAAATTCTAGGCACTTTCCAGAGTAGGTTACATGGTCGGCACAATATTGTGTAATGTGCTGTAGATGTCTGTGTTCTATGTCATAACTCCGACAGGGCAAGACCATGGGGACAAGTCGCAAAGTTGATAGTCAGTGAGAAGGATGAAGGCAAGGACAGTGAAATGTGTGATGTAGTGGTGAGTCATGTCAAAGCTTGCTCAAAGCCTTGCTCAAAGCCTTGCTCAAAGCTTTGTCCATCCTTCCCAGCACCACCATCCCTCTTCTGTAGCCTCCACTCTGTGTGGCTCTCTCACTGCCCATCATGAGAGAGGCATCACTGACGTTACACAGAAAATATCCAATCTCTTGTCACTTTATGTATCACCGGCAACCTACAGTCCAGAACACGTTTACCTTGACCATATGTGCAATACCCCAATGTTAGATAACTGTCGGAGCAAAATTTAAAAAATGCCCCATCTATTGAGCATCTTTCTCCTAATGTCGATTGTGATGTTGCTTATTTACTCTAGTTAAAGGTTTTCTGGTTAGTTACTGTGATTGAGTACCAGGAAAAGAAAGTGCTCCAGGGTGGGCTGCCTGCCCACCACTAAGTCAGGTCTTGGCCTACCTTTGAACGAATGAAAAGCCAAGAAACCCAGAGATCAGCCACTCAACATTCCTGTATCTGACAAGATTGTCACCACATCCAGTCTCGCCTCAGCTGCGGAAGGTATCAGTCATGTCCTTGCTACCTGCAGACTTGCCTGTGCTAAGGTTCTCTCCATGTTTCCCCTTCATTTTACATGAAGAAAGCAAGGTCATCCAGAATGGCTGCCTCTTCTTCGCCATTCTCCCATTGTCCCTGTGTTTGTTACTGTCCCACTTAAGCCTTACCTCGATTAAACTGGTGAACTGGTTGCTCATTGTCACATGAACTGAGGCAGAGTGGCAAGCTTAGCTTTGCATACCTCCCATGCAGGTTATTTCATCACATCGGAACTTTGGGGCAGTACAAGGTAAGTGTGGCAGCTGTGTGATGCAGTGTGGCACATGTAGTGAAAGTAGACAATAAGGTGCAAGAAGCTAATGAGGTAGATTGTGAGGTCAAGAGTCCATCTTGGGGAAACCATGCAGTAGTTTTGTAACAGCAGGGCAGAAGCTGTCATTGAGCCAGGTGGTATGTGCTTTCAAGCTTTTCTATCTTCTGTCTGATGGAAGGGGAGAAGTGAGAACGTCCTGGGTAGGTGGTATCTTTGATTATTTTGGCTGGTTTACCAAAGTGGTGAGAAGCGTAGACTGAGCCCCCGAAAGGGAAGCTGGTTCTGAGATGTGCTGAGCTGTGTCCGTAACTCTCTGCAGTCATAGGCAGAGAAGTTCCCGTACCAAGCTGTGACGCATCCAGATGGGATACTCTGTATGGTGCAACAATAAAAAATTGTTAAGGCTTGATGGGTACATGCCAAACTACGTCAACTTCCCGAGGGTGCAGAGGCATTGGTGAGCTTTGTTGGCCTAGTCCATCTTTGTGGTTGGACTAGGACAAGCTACTGTCGATGCTTATTCTTAGAAACTTGAAGATCTCAACCCTCTCAACCTCAGCTTCGATGATCAAGACAGGACCAGCTCTTTGGTTTTGCTGAATTGTGGGAAAGATTGTTGTCATGACACCATGTTACTATGCTCTCTGTCTCCTTCCTGTACAACTCATCACCATTTGAACTATGGCCCACTACAGTTAGAGCAGAGTCTGACTGCTCAGTCATTAGTGTGGGGACACAGCCACGAGCATAAAGGGAGTAGAGTAGGAGACTGAGGACGCACCAGTGCTGAGAATAATTACAGCAGAGGTGTTAATGCCTATCCTTACTGATTGAAGTCTATTGGTGAGGAAGTCAAGGTCTAGTTGACTGGGCAGCATTGACTCCCAGGCACCAGAATTTGGTGATGAGCTTGCTTGGAATTTTGAAAGTTAAACTATAGTCAATAAACAAATAGTCTAATATGGTGTCTTTACTGTCCAGATGCTGCAGAGATAGGTGTAGGGTCAGGGAGGTGCCACTGCCATAGATAATTCAACTATTATTCAATATACTTTCAACTAATACATTATTACAGCCTGAAAGGTCAGTTTCAGATATACCACCCCGTAATCATAGATCTTTCCCAGTTTCAACTACAAATTTTTCACAATGAACGCGCATAGACCTGCGCCCACACCAGAAGGGTTAGCCAGTACATCAAGCACCATTTGTTCAACCTGTTAAGAGCTCATATAAATTATATAGAATTTTGCTACACGTTCCCAAAGAGTCGGTGGACTATCGGAGCCTGTGTATATGGAACTGCACCTTCTCTTCCCAAAGAGTATGTAGATACAGAATTGCGCACCTTTTCCAAACAAGAGGTGATGCCTCATATAGTGGGTTGAATCATCAAGGACCCCCGGATCCGGGCCCTTCTTCTCAATGGTGCCATCAGGCAGCAGGTCCAGGAGACTGAAGACCTACGCTTCGAGGTTCAACAACAGCTTCTTCCCACCCACCACCAGGTTCTTGAACTGACCTGAAAAATCTTAACTCTGCCTTGGTCTGCTATTTTTCTCTCTCTCAATCTTGCACGAGTGTTGTTATGTTAATTTTGTAGTTTATTTTGCATAATGCGCCAGCTATGTATAATTTATGTTATTTTGATTTTATGTTCTTATGTTTGGCCTGGTCTTATAATGCTCTGCGCTGCTGCTGCATGAAGCTAATTTTCATGGCATTTATACCCTGGATATGGATGTCTATGACAACAATAAACTTGAACTTGTCAAATGTATTCCCTGGATGGGTATTTAGGGCTGTCTCCTTGCAGTCACTGTCTATATATCAGAGCTTGGCACCACTTTTCCAAACAATGCTTGTGTACTTCCCCCCCCCCACCCCTACCCCGCACTGAAAAAGCATCAAACATTTGAAACTGCCCAGCCATCTCTTCCAAGCTGAAGAATAGGGTCTGCAGCAATTCCTGCATTACTAACAATCTTCTTTCCTTATAATAATATTTGCACATGATGCAGCACTCAACATTATTCAAAGTGCTTCACATAATTCCCCAGCAAAACAAACACAATTCTTGATTACATTAGCTACGCAAACCCCCTTATATCCTATAAAGGCAGACTTCAGACTGCAACTACCAGCTATTCAGCTGAGGTCCATCAGCTGTGCCTGCTCCGAGAGCATTACCAGGTTGCTCAGAGCATGACACAGTCTTAAATCACAGCGAAAGGTTGCGCTCAGTAAGGGTGCCTCTGCTTGAGGGTGGAAGATTGAAGGGATGATGTAACTGGGGCTTTCAAGTTGATTGAAGGACTGGACAGAGAGGAAAGAAGCCATTTCATCTGATTGGAGAGGCCAAACAGATGAAATGAAGATGAATAGCTCGTTGCTTATTAGACTGTGGCTGTTCTGAGTGCAATCAGAAAGCTTTTCCTCACTCACAGGCACTGAAGATCAGGAAATGATTTCTTTTTAAAGCTGTGACATTAGGGGTCAATTGAAAATTTGAATACAAACGTTAATAGACCATTGAGCAACTGCATTAGAGGCTAGGAACTGGGGGCTGGACAATGAAGTTAATATACGATTCCATGATTTCACTGAATGGGGAATATGCTTAAGTAGCTTACAGGCCTGTGTCGGATCTGCGTTTTTATGTTCTTCATTGTGATGATACTAATTGCATGCACTTCCAACAGAGACTCTCATCTAGCAAAATACCTAAAAGGAACTTGAGGGGCAACATACATTCCCCAGAGAGTGGTATGTATGTGCAATAAGCTCCCAGAGGAAGTGGTTGAAGAAAGTGCAAACACAACTTTTAAAAGGTACAGGTACATAGATATGTAATTTCAGGAAGGTTTTGGGCCAAGCCTGGGCAAATGGGCCTAGCTAAGTTTAGCATTTGGCCATGGGCTAGTTGGGCCCAAAGGGCATGTTTCCATGAAGTTTTACTTTTATTATTCTATAGCCGGTTGACAGGGTGGAAATAGGTCTCTCTCAAAGGAGGTGTAAGGTGCTCCTTCCCTCTGCTAGCCTGCAGGTCCCCCTTGGGCAAGGTGTAGCACCTGCTTAACCACCTCCCCCCCACCCGATCAGGGTCACGTACTGTCATGGAAGCTCGTGCATATGTTGGGGTTGTATAAGACATTGGTGAAGCAGAATTTGGAGTATTATGTGCAGTTTTGGTCACCTAATTACAGGAAGGATATTAATAAGGTTGAAAAGTTGCAGAGAAGGTTTATAAGGATGTTGCCGGGACTTGAGAAACTGAGTTACAGTGAAAGGTTGAATAGGTTAGGACTTTATTCCCTGGAGCGTAGGAGAATGAGGGGTGATTTGATAGAGGTGTATAAAATTATGATGGGTATAGATAGAGTGAATGCAACCAGGCTTTTCCCACTGAGGCTAGGGGAGAAAAAAATCAGAGGACATGAGTTAAGGGTGAAGGGGGGAAAGTTTAAAGGGAACATGGGGAGGGGGCTTCTTCACACAGGGAGTGGTGGGAGTGTGGAATGAGGTGCCAGATGAGGTGGTAAATGCAAGGCTCACTTTTAACATTTAAGAAAAACTTGGACAGGTACATGGATGAGAGGTGTATGGAGGGGTATGGGCCAGGTGCAGGTCAGTGGGACTAGGCACAAAAATGGTTTGGCACAGCCAAGAAGGGCCAAAAGGCCTGTTTTTGTGCTGTAATGTTCTATGGTTCTATATCACTAGTCCTGGTCATGTGACCACCATAGAGTATTGATAATGGCTGAGGTCACCCGTCTTGTAAAGACACTGCCCAAAAGAAGGCAATGGCGAACCACTTCCATAGAAACATTTGCCAAGAACAGTCATGGTCACCGTGATCACCTACATCATACAACACATAATGATGACACCTTTATAGTGGTTAGGTCACTAATTGTTTATTTTGCTGAACGTAGGAATCAGTGGTAAGATTGGTTTCATTGCCCATCCCTAAAGGCTGAAGAAAATGATGATGACCTACCACCTTCAGGTTGTATTGGGGGGGGGGGGGCGAGGCGCTCTGTTGGTAAGTGGAGAGTTTAAGGACATGGATCTAGTGCTGGTGGTGGAATGGTGGTATATTGTATTTGCAAGTTGGCATGGCGCGAGACCGAGAGGGGAGCTTGGAAGAGGTGGCATTCTAATGTGGCTGCCTCCTCTGCCCAAGTTGTGAAGATTATTTGTTCAGGATGCTCTGTTGAAGATGCCTTAATGGTAAATCTTATTGCAACAGCAGTTACGGAGCTGGTCCAGTTAAACTTCTGATCAATGGTTACACTATGATAATGGTTCTTAGCAATGTTACCACCTATGACTTTCAATTGGAGTTGGTTAGACTCACAGAACATAGAACTGTACAGCACAGAAGCAGGTTCTTTCACCCATCACTTCGTGCCAAACTAATTAAAACATAATTAAATGCCTCTCTAAATTAATCTCCCTGCCTACGCACTGCCCATAACTCTCCTTTCGCTGCACGTTAAAGTGCCCATCCAATGCCTTTATTGTATTTGCCACCATTACATCCCTTCACAACTCATCCCAGGTACCCACCACTATATGTGTAAAATATTTGCCCCACAAACCTCCTTTGAAATTCCCCATCTCACCTGCAATACATGTCCTCTAGTATTAGACACTTGGACCCCAGGGAACAATCAGCTGGGGATTCCTACTACAGTATTATTGAAATGTCTTAGGCACAGATATAGAACTAGGATATAGAACCTTTTACTCTGTACTGTTGCTGTAAAAAAAATTCACAACATATGCGAGAGATGATAAACCTAATTCTGATATGGGTCTCTATTGCGGGCTGAGAGTGGGAAAGGGAGCAAGGAGAGGAGAAGCATGGTTGGGAAAAGGGGAAGGCGCGGGAAGCACCGAAGAGGCATTTTATACTGATCAATAAACCAATTGTCAGGAATCAAATGACCTTGCCTGGCTGGGTGTGCCTACACCTGCACCACCTACACCCTCGACCCTGGCCCCTGGCACTCCCTCTCTACCACCTATCCCACACCTTTCCGGCGGTGATCCACTCTCACCATTCCCAAAATCCTTCGCTCCCACCGGATTTACAAACTCGCTCTCGGCTCCACATTGGCTAGCGTGCCTGAGAATTTTGCACAGCACTCTGCCTACATTTGTACAGCATGAACGTTCCTTGCCCAAACATCAACTTTGTCTCGCTGTGTGCAGATCCTGGTTGCTTCATTACCTGCACAGTTGTGAATGAATTGGGAGATATCATCATCATACATTCCGAAAACGTCTGTACTATCCATGTCAGCCACTACACTACATTACAGCAAACTAAAATTCAACACCAGTCCTGTTGATGTCGGCTGCACAGTGGATAACCTCAGTTTAAGCCTTCAGGTGGATTAGCTATCTCAATTATTTAGTCTGCTCTAAGCTGATTTTCTGGTCGATTCAGGTCAAAGTTTTTTTTTGCAGGGACGTTAATGTTTGGTGTATAAAGTTTTAAAGAAAAGAATACAAAATGTATATATAACATTTGGAAGAAACCCAGTGGGAGTGTGTTTAGATAACTGACGTCATCCTGGAAGATTTTTGTTTTTCTGGGAAATGTTTGAGATGATTTAGTGACCTATGTTTAGCAAGCCAGCAAGAATAATTACATGGGAGAGTTTTAAATTATTCCTGGAATGAATGTAAAGAAGGGTGGTCTTTGAGAAAAAGCTTCCAAATCAAAAGTCCATCATAGAGCACATCAAAGGTCTACTTGCACAGATAATTGCTGTGGTTGGGCAAATACTCCACTACTGTCTGTCACAGCTGCCTTGTCTGTTTTACCACATGGCCCTGGATAGAGACAGAGTCATTAGAGCACTGTTAAAAGCCATTGGCCTGTTGAGTCTGTGCCAAATATCTGCCACAAGAAAATAGGAATAAGGCACTCACCCCCTCAAGTCTGCCCTACCATTCTTGTAATTGTTTGACAGTCCTTAACTCCACTTCTATGCCAGTTCCCATTAGCTCACAATCCCTTGACCGTTCTAAAAAGACTTATTTCTTCTTAAACCTCTCCAGTGTGCTGACCTCCACAAATTCTCCAGGGCAACAAAGCGCAGAGATTCACCACAAGCTGAAATTCCTTCACGTCCTACAGTGAGTTTCTCCTTCTTGGAATGTAGAAGATTGAGAGGTGAGTGACGTTATAGAGGTGCACAAAATCATGTGCAATGTCCATACATGGGAAGGGTAATCACATCTACCACCCCCGCCCCCCGGGGAATGGGAACTCAAAACTAGGTTTAAGGTGAGATTTAAAAGGGACTTAGCGGTAACTTCCCCACTCAGAGGCTGGAACGAGCTGCCAGAGGAAGTGATTCAGGCAGGTACAATAACAACATTTAAAAGATAGTTGGACAAGTTCATGGATAGGGAAGGCTTATGGGAATATGAGCCAAATGCAGGCTTTTGGAGTGCCAGGGTCAGTATGGATGTGTTGTGCTGAAGAGCATATTGCTCTATAGCTCCCAGTGATTACGCTCCTCTCTTGAAACTAAGTCCCCTTCTTCAAAGTCACCCTATGTTTGGAAATATCTCAACATCTGCCCTGCAACGTCCCCCTATCCTACACGGCCACTTCTTGTTACTGAAAGTCACCTGCTTTACACTCCATAGTTCTGCAAGTTTATGTTCCTCAGCTCCCCGTCCACCGGCCTCTTCAAATTACTCGTCACGTCCAAAGTAGATTTATTATCAAACTGCATATATGTCACCACTCTCAACCCCGAGATTCATTTTCTTGCGGGCAAACTCGGAAAATCCGTTATAGAAAAATAACCATAATAGAATTAATGAAAAACCACTCCAACCTGGGTGTTCAACCAGTGTGCAACAGACCACAAACTGCACATACAAAAAGAAAGAAATAACAACAATAAATAAATAAATAGATAGATAGATAGATAGATAGATAAATAAATAGATAAATAGCAAAATAAGCTATCAATATATCTGCTTCTTCCATCCTCCTACGTAGCAAAGTTAGCCACAGATGGACAACATGGTTAAAAGGATCACGTACAATGTCTATACATGGACTCTGTCACACGATATTAGCCTTACAGAAAGTGAATTAATGCCCTGAAAAGACAAAACAAGCTCTGGAGTTCCTTCCCACAGGATAGAAGAGAAGTGAAATTATGTGAAACGTGTTTGAGCTTGGTTAGGCTGCACTTAGAATGATCTTCGTTCCGCGTATGGAGAAATGTTGTACTGGTGGACAGCACAAAGCCAGGTCACTAATACATACAAACTGATGGTCGGAGGCTGCTTCTTTACCCTGGGAAAGGCTGCAGTGTAGAACTGACTATCAAAAGGAAAAGTTGAGGAAATCAGCATGAGTACTTTCAAAAGGCGCTTCGCCAAGTGGATGATAGGTAAAAACATTAATGGTTTAGTTGATGAGTTTAAAGCTACAGTGAGATGAATGGGGTTCTCTTGTGCTGTGCATTCAATGTAACACCATATAAAACTACATATGAGAGATAAATTATTTTGAATCTTAAATACAGCTAAATTCAAATGACCGCTGCATATTTACTGCAAACAGGGATTTTGTGCAAGGATCATAGCAATTAACTATAATGCAAATATGGGTATTTTCAGAAACAGTCAGCTGGTCAGGTAACATCTCTGGAAAGAGAAAACAAAGTTAATATTTCAAGTTAATGACCATTTGGTTGAACTGGGGAAGAGAGAAAACAAGTGAACTTTAAAGTTGCAGAGAAGGTAATCATTATTAGTGGAGATAAAAAATTATGAAGTAATCACTGGTGAGAGCAGGCTACCATAGATACGCTGTACGACAGAGTATGAATCATGGAATAATGTGGTTTGTTAAAAAGAGAACTTAACAGTAATCAAATTGGCAAAGGAAGTCTTGAGGACAAGTTTACAAAGTGTATTCAGGACAGATTTTTGGAACAATACTTTGTGAAAGCAACTGGGGACAGGTTATCTTGGAACTAATTACGGGTAATGAAATGTTTAATTACTGATGCCAAAGTAGATTCTTCCGAGGGAGGGGTGTAACGTAACGGATTTTCATATTCAGTTTCAGAGTGAGAAACTAACGTTTGAAACTGGTGTCCGAAAATGTTGGGGAAAGCCATTCAACACCATCCCAGCCATTTGATGCCTGTGTGCATTCTTGAGGTGCCAACTGACCTACTTCTAACACTATTAATGTGGTTTTTTTTAAGTTTAAAAGGACCCCAGAATGTTACTGGAAAGAAAAGATCAAGGTCATGTTGACCTCGTATCAGTTTGACTCCAAAAACCTTCTCTAAGAAAGGGCCCAGTGTCAAACAACTCAAAAGGCAGACACGAGCCAATTTCTGCATCTACGACCTGGTTGCAAATCAGCTGTGGAAGTGTTGGATTTCTCTGATTTAATAAACAGGAATGGAAAGGCATTTCTTTCCAACTCCCAGGCAGCCTCTTGGAAGAATGTTGTTTCAAGCCCTGTCACAGAGGTACAGTGGAGAAATTTTCAGTGATGTGACTGAGCAGGTGCTGCTGTGTATGGGGGAATGTTACACTGAGAGAGGGCTTCCCAACCTGCGGCCCATGGACCCCTTGCTTAATGCTATTGGTCCACTGCATAAGAAAGATTGGGAACCCCTGCACTGACATATAGTTAAGGTGGATTCGGTGATCTTAGCACAAAACACGGACACAGGCCTGGCTAATAGTTATCTCCACTGATCATGATCACATACAGGTTGCATCTCGGTCAGTTACTGCAGCTGTTATGCTCTGGATCGATAGAACCTACTAGAATAAGAAATGTTACCCAGTCCATCGCAGGCTCATCTCTTCTTCCATCCAGTCCATCTTCATGGTGTGTTGCGCCAGGAAGGTCAACAGTATCGTGAAAAGCATGAAGAATGCCTGCCACCCTGCCATAGTCTCTTCTCTCTTCTGAAGTACAGGAGCTTGGAAGCCTTGATAACCAGACTCATGATTGGCTTCTTTCCCACTGCTGTCAGACTTGTGCTGTGTTCGTGCAATCTGAATTCTACCTGTATTCCGTGGCGGTCACCAAGCACTTCTCTTTGAACGACTCTGGACTGCACACCGACCTCTGCACCATTCTGTCGTTTCGCACTTATCAGTGTACTCATCGATTGCTGTAGGTGTCCTTGCATTTACTATGACCAGGCATGTTCCTCACTCTGAGCTGCTGTGTAGGAAAAGTGTCCCATTGCTAAGTACCTCAGGATGATCTGAGCCTGTGAAAGGAAATCACTTTGTCCCTGCCAGTTTCTCCTTTTTGGTACTCTAGAGAGCAGTCTGAAGGGAAAGAGGTGTGGGGTGATGGGAGTGGAGGAGGGGCAGGGGGTGAGGAGAGCAGGGAAGAGCTGTGGGGGAGGGGCATGGGGAGCAGAGGAAGGGCATTGGGGAGAGGCGTGGGGCGAGGGGAGTGAGGGGAGAGGTGTGGGGCGAGGGGGTGGGGGAGAGGTATGGGGTGTGGGGAGTTGGGGGAGAGGCATGGGGCGAGGGAAGCAAAGAAGAGGTGTGGGATGAGGGGAGTGGGGAGGGGTGTAGAGGTACTGGGACATCCCTTTCTTCAGTCAATACAATGCCATCACAGTGGATCAGAGGAGGACTATGTACATTGTTCACTTAGCCTTTACTGCAAGGACTGGCTTCAGCTCAGCAATAAATTAGCAAAGAGATTGCCATGATCAGGGAGGTCTACCATTTATACTGACACATGAGTGGTGCACAAGCCTTGTCTACTGAGATTATAGTGCCTTGCTTGAGTACATTTCAATTTGCATCATGAATGAAACTCCATAACGTTATCAAGAAGTTTGATCACTTGGCTGTCTTCCTACCCGCAAAGAGCAAGGCTCTGGAGACGCGGACAACAAAGAGGTGGTCACTGGAGGCAGAGGAACGGCTACAGGATTGCTTTCAGCCAGTGGGGTGGAAGGACTTATCAGTGGATCTGACTGAATACCATGGTGGTCACAGTCTTTATAAAAAGAATTGTTGAAGAGTGTGTCCCCACAAAAGTATTCAGAGTCTTCCAAAACTAGAGGCCCTGGATGAACCATCAGATCCGCATTCTGCTGAGGGTCTGATCTGAGCAAGCAAGCAAGCAAGATACAAAAGGTCCAGGTTTGATCTCCAGAAAGCTATCTCACGGGCAAAGTGGCAATTCTGAACTAAACTTGAATCAATGAAGGATGCTCGACAGCTGTGGCAGGGCCTGAATGCAATTACCTCTTACAAAGTGAAATCAAGTGACATAGGTGACAACAGGCCTTTGCTTTCAGGTGAGCTCGATGCCTTCTATGCTTGATTTGACCATCAAAACAGGAGGAACATTCATGAACTCCAACCCCCCGAAGACCCTTTGACTTCAGTCTCTGAAGCTGAAGTGAGAGCATCCTTCAGGACTGTGAACCCCGGAAAGCCCAGATGGGGTACCTGAATGAGTACTAAAGACCTGTGCTGATCAAGTGGCTAGAGTGTTCACCAATACCTTTAATAGCTCTTGCTTCAGCAGTCTGCGGTACCCACTTGCTTCAAGCAGGCTTCAATGATACCGGTGTCTAAGAAGAACATGGTATCCTGCTTCAGTGACTATTGTCCTGTAGCACTTACATCCACAGTGATGAAGTGATTAGAGAGATTAATGATGAAGCACATTGACTGCTGCCTGAGAAATGACTTGGATCTGCTCCAAATTGCCTACCAACAAAACAGGTCCATAGCAGATGCCATCCCATTGATTCTTCACTCAACCCTGGAACATCTGAACAGAAAAGATGCATACATCAGCATGCTCTTTATTGACTATAGCTCGGCATTTAATACCACCATCTCCTCAAAACTAATCAATGAGCATCAAGACTTCGGCCTCATTAACTCCTTGTGCAATTGGATCCTTAATTTCCTCACTCATAGACCCAGTCAGTTCGGATCGGCAACATCTCCTCCACGATCTCCATCAGCACAGGTACACAACAATGCTGCATGCTTAGCACCCCCCCCCCCCCCACTTCTCTACTCGCTTTACACTTACGACTGTGTGACTAAGCTCAGCTCCAATCCATATTTAAGTTTGCAAGGTCGTCGGCTGTATCAAAGGTGGTGACAAATCAGCATATAGGAGGGAGATCGAAAATCTGGCTGAGTGGTGCCACAACAGTAACCTCTCACTCAATGTCAGCAGGACCAAGGAGTTGATTATTGACTTCAGGAGGAGAAAACCAGAGGTCCATGAACCAGTCTTCATCAGGAGATCAGATGTGAAGGGTCAGCAACTTTAAATTCCTCAGTGTTATCATTTCCGTGGACCTGTCCTGGGCCCAGCAAGTAAGTGTAATTACAAAGAAAACATGTCAGTGACTCTACTTCCTCAGAAGTTTCTGATGATTCAGCATGACCTCTAAAACTCTGACAAGTATCTACAGATGTATGGTGGAAAGTATAATGACTGGTTGCATCATGGGTTGGTATGGAAACCAGTGCCCTTGAAAAGAAAATCCAAGAAAATCTTAGAAAAAGTAGTGGACACGGCCCAGTCCAACGCGGGTAAAGCCCTCCCCACCACTGAGCACATCTACATGGAGTGCTGTCCCAGGAAAGCTGCATCTATCATCAGGGAATCCCACCAACCGCTCTTCTCACTGCTGCCATCAGGAAAAAGGTACAGGATCCTCAGCAGTCTCGCTGCCAGGTTTAGGAACAGTTAGCACCCCTCAACCAAAGGGAGTAACTTCACCTGCCCTATCATTGAAATATTCCCACATCCTACGAACTCACTTTCAAGGACTCTTCATTGCATGTTCTCGATACTTATTGCTTATTTATTTACTATTTCTTTTATCTTTTGTATTTGCACAGTTTGTTGTCTTTTGCACTCTGGTTGTCTGTTCACCCTGCTGGGTGTGGTCTTTCATTCATTCTATCATGGTTCTTGGATTACTTAAAATTGCCAGCAAGAAAATGAAAATGTTGATATCTATGTAAATTTACTTTGAACTTTGTCTTCATTTCTTTCTTTTGAACTATTGCTGACACCAAGTACAAAAATGATCAGGGTACTGGAGAGGATGGTTTTCACCAGCATGCCAAGCATCCACTTGCTCCATTACTAATGCAGACTGTGGAATGTGCCACCTACAAAATACACAGTCTTTACTCACCCAGGCTATCATGACAACTTTTCTCACAACATCAGCAAAACAAAGAAGCTGATCATTGACGTCAGGAAATGGGGCGGCGTAATGTTCCTGTTTACATCAATAATGCTGAGGTCAAGAGATTTTGAAAGTTCAAGTTCCTCAGAACCTGTCCTGCTCCAATCACGTAGACACTATGACTAAGAAAGCACACCAGCGCCTCTACTTCCTCAGGATGCTAAAGGAATTTGGCATGTTCTCTTTGCCCTTCACCAATTTTTATTGATCCTATCTGGATGCACCAAAGCTTGGTATGACAACTGCTCTGCCTGTGACTACAAGAAACTGCAGAGAATTGCAGACACAACTCAGCACGTCACAGTAACTGGCCTCACTTCCATAAGCTCTGTCTACACTTGGCTCTGCCTCAGTAAAGCAGCTAATCAAAGAATTCTCCCACCCTTGATGTTTGCTCTTCTCCCCAACCCCCTGCCATCAGGCAGAAGATACAAAAGACTTAAGGGACATACCAACAGGCTCAAGAATAGCACTTATCTCACTGTGATGGTGCGATAAAATGGATTCTTGACCTCACAATCTACCTCATTGTGGCCTTGGGGCCTTATTGCCTTCCTGTACTGCACTTTCTCCGTAAATTTATGCTGCATTCCCGTATTTTTTTTTTCCTTGTACAATCTACCCAGTGCAATGTTGTAATGAAATGACCTATATGGACAGAATGCAAGGCCAGCTTTTCACTGTGTTTCAGTACGTCCAACGGTTGAATGTTCATTCTGTGCTGTGTCATATGATATGGGCAATCACAGTCTTTCCACGACCATGATTGTCCTTGGAATATTTTTCTACAGAAGTGGTTTGCCATTGCCTTCTTCTGGTCAGTGTCTTTGCAAGACAGGTGACCCCAACCATTATCGATACTCTTCAGAGATTGTCTGCTTGGTTCCGTGAGAAGCATCAGCTGCTCACATGACCGTCCACCAACTATTCCCATGGCTTCATATGACCTTGATCGGGGGTGCTAAGCAGATGCTACACCTTGCCCAAGGGTGACCCGTAGGCTAGTGGAGGGAAGGAGCGCCTTACACCTCTTTTGGTAGAGACGCATCTCAACCCCATCATCCAAACATGCAGCAACAGTGAACCAACTTATCAATGTCTTCTGGAACTAAATGAAAAAGGGAGCAGATGCTTGGGACACCAGCTGGTTCCAGTAAATGGTCCTAATTCTGAAATAAATCTGCGGCCTTTCATCACCACTGAATTTGAATAATGGAATTCCCTCCCCAACAGCACTGCAGGAGATCTCACAGTGATTTAAGAAGGCAAGTCACCACTATTTTCTCAAGTACGACTGAAGATGGGGAATAAATACCAGGGCTTGGAAAATAAGACCCATACCTTGAAAAGTGTATTAAAATAATTTTTAAAAGGTAAGAAGGTTTTGCAAAGCACTAGGGAAATCAAACACACTGTTAAAATTCAGGTAGCAATATTACTTGCTCTTAGACTAAATTTAACCCCAAGGTTATTAATTCAACAGAATATTAACAAGAAGCAGGGGCGGAACTGTTAGACTGTTGCCCTGATAATTATAGGCATGGCCTCTGAGCCTTGAAACAAACTCATTTTCTCTGGTAACCCTGAAGCAATGATTTATGATGATTGCCTCAAGTCTATCAACAGTTGTATATTAGCCGGTAAACAGCTAAGATCACATATGAAAGACTTGTAGTGCTAAAAAAAGCTTCCGGCAACAATGTTGGTAAAGCGGCTGTGTTGCTAGAGCAACATGGATTCCTGGGTTTTATAGAATGGAACTTTTTTTTTGCATGAAGGAGAACTACAAGGCGCCAAATTACCAAGGCGATTGGTTCTACCTGTTGGCGACCCCCTTCCAAAATGGTCAGCGGATGTGAACAAAATCAAAAAACGGCCGCATTGTGCACGTCGGCCAGTTCTCAGAGGTTGATAATCATCCAGTATTTTGTGAAGCTTTTGACTGATTACTGGAAACAAAATACACAGAGGAAAACGTCCCGGGGATGAAAATCGTGGAAACTGCACGAGGAGCTGGCGAAGGATCATGAGTGTTGCATCTTAAGGAAAGCAAGCTTTGTGTTTTACAAACTAACATCTGGTTAGGCCACACTTGGGAGTACCGTGTCCAGTTCTGGTCGCCTCACTATAGGAAAGATGTGGAAGCATCGGAAAGGGTACAGAGGAGATTTACCAGGATGCTGCCTGGTTTAGAGAGTATGGATTATGATCAGAGATTAAGGGAGCAAAGGCTTTACTCTCTGGAGAGAAGGAGGATGAGAGGAGACATGATAGAGGTGTACAAGATATTAAGAGGAATAGACAGAGTGGACAGCCTGAGCCTCTTCCCCAGGGCACCACTGCTCAGTACAAGAGGACATGGCTTTAAGGTAAGGGGAGGGAAGTTCAAGAGGGATATTAGAAGAAGGTTTTTTACTCAGAGAGTGATTGGTGCGTGGAATGCACTGCCTGAGTCAGTGGTGGAGGCAGATACACTAGTGAAGTTTAAGAGACTACTAGACAGGTGTATGGAGGAATTTAAGGTGGGGGGTTATATGGGAGGCAGGGTTTAAGGGTCGGCACAGCATTTTGGGCCAAAGGGCCTGTACTGTGCTGTATTGTTCTATGTTCTATCTGGAATGTGTCTGCCCATTAACTCCCAGACTGGCCAGATATACAATGGACAATAAGATGCTAACTCATATGCCACATAATAGGGCAAACAAAGTTTTCCTATTAAGCTGAAAGGGTGTGAGGGATTAGATGAGTGGGGTGGGTTGGAATCACATGAGAAGCACTGAATGGAATAGGGTGTGTGTGCAGAACAGGACAGGGGTGTAGGGAACTCTACAGGGTGTGGGCACAGAACAGTGCAGCGAGTGTGGAGAAACAGCGTGGGGCTAGGACGGGGTGTCATGGAACAGGACAGGTTATGAGGAGAGAAAGGGTGGGCCTAGGACAGTGTATGTGTGGGCAATGGGGCAGGTTGTGTGGGGTAAGGACATGGAGAACGGGACATGTCTTTGGGGCAGGTCCTGGTGTACTGACAACTGCTCTTTTATACCCTCACCATCTCACCTTGGAGTTTGTGTCCTTCCTCGGGAATGTACCTTTTGAATTTCTGTCCCGGGCCGCCTCTGCTGCTGCAGTAAGGTCTCTGCAGAAGCAGCAGATGCCACCGAGAACATGTGGGAAGCATGGCCCTGGACAGGAGCACACCAGATGGCCAAGGTACGCACCTGCCACCGCTGGAGTCGGCACCTGTAGCCCCCAAGCCGGCATGGGGTCGCAGCTTCCACCGCTCTTACCCCCACTCATGCGTTCGTCATGTTATATATAGCGGGGGGCAAGTGGGCAGATGCGAATGGCAGCCTGCAGAATCCACGCCACCTTTCCTTCCCGAGGGCCGGTGGAAGTGAGGTTGAGGTGCTTCACTGTGTGCGCCCGGACGGAGCCCCTGTCCCCCGCAGAGGCTGCCGCACTCCACCCCATCACCCATCCGGGGAGGTGGCTACATGCAGTGTGTGAATTCAGTTTACAGCAGGCCCAGAGGCATCTCCGAATTGCTTGGTCGAACAGTGCGGAGTCTCCTTCCCGGCCTCGGGAGAAGTCAATGCATTTACACAGGGTCTGAGGCACGCTACCACTTACGGGTATATAGCTTCAGTACAGAAGCATCTTTTATCTCCCGGGGGAGAGAGAGAGAGAGAGAGAGAGACTGTGCGTGTGTGACTGCTTTAATACACGATTGTGTGTTTTCGTACTTTGCTCCCTTTCCACGAACAGACACAGATGGAATGCCACTGCGCTTTCTGTTTCAGATGCAGACCGACCTCACTGACATTTCTTGCGTGTTTTACCGCCATTTCCACCCCAATGCATCTGTCTCTCAGCGTGCTGGTGTAGTTCCGCCTGCTCCCCATCTGTTTCTTTCTGCGTGCCCGTGCTTAGCTGCCTCTTTATGTCGCTATTTCAGCCTTGAAGCGGGACTGGATTGAACAAACGAGGAACAAAACTTCATCAAAATATTTCACTGAACGGCGGGTTTCTTAAGCAACACGAGTGAATCTGCAGATGCTGGAAATAAATTTAAAAAAAACACGAAATGCTGGCAGAACTCAGCAGGCCAGACAGCGTCTATGGGAGGAGGTTGTGGCGGTGTTTCAGGCCGAAACCCTTCATCAGGAGTGAAGTAACATGGGATGGTCGAGGGGGAGATAAGAAGTGGGGGGGGGGGAGGGATAAAATAGAGAGCTAGGAAGTGATAGGCTGGAGGGAAATGAGCTGGGGGGGGAAGGTGGAAAATTATGGGAAATAAAAGAGAAAGAAAGGTACGGCTGGGGGAAGAGATTATAGTGAGGGGGGGAAGAGAGAGAAAGAGAACCAGACTAAAATAATAGATAGGGATGGGGGGTAAGGGTGGGGGGCAAGGGTATCAACAGAGGTCAGTGAGTTGGATGTTCAGGGGTGAGTTTCTTAAGCCCACTGAGAGAGAGGGGTTGGGGTGAAGGTCCAGGACTTAAAACTTTTTCTAAATCGGCGCTTTTATGGGACTAAACGTCTCTCCAGTTTTACCATTAGAACATTATAACACAAGAAAGTTTTTGACAAGAACAGGCCATTCGGCCCAACAAAGCTTGCCAAATTCCTAGTCACGTAGTCTATTGAAATAACTATTAAATTTAGATTTGCAAGTCTCTAAGGTACCACTCTCAGCTTCACAACTAGGTAGTTTGTTCCATGTGTCCACAACTCGCTGTGTAAAGAAATGCTTCCTGATGTTAGTCTGAAATCTCCCTTTAGCTAGTCTCCACCTACAGCCCTGGGTCCTCATTGGTGGATTAATTCTGAAGTACCAGCTGGCATCCACCTTACTTATACCCTTAATGATTTTGAACACTTCTGTCATGTCTGCTCTTATTCTACATCTGCATAGGCTAAAGAGATTTAATTATTTCAATCTTTCTTCATCGTTCATACCCTGCAGATCTGGAATGAGTTGTCACCCTTCTCGGGGCTCTCTCCAGTGGATTCAATCATTTCTTTTAGAAAAAGGATCCAGTGCTTTCTCAGCATACATGATGAATAAGCTCTTCTCGGGCTTCCAGCCGGTACAAGTATTAATTACAACTGACGTTTCAATGACAAACCGATGTTTGTCGTCAAAACCCTGAAGAAGATGCCTGTATCCGGCGGGAAGCCTGAGGGAAGTTTATTTATGTTTGTGAGTGAGAGAAGATTTCAGAGGGAGACAGAGGAAAGGATATGGGGAGAGTGAGAGAGTTAGGGAGGATTTCAGAGGGAGACAGAGGAAAGGATATGGGGGAGAGTGAGAGAGTTAGGGAGGATTTCAGAGGGAGATAGAGGAAAGGATATGGGGGAGAGTGAGAGAGTTAGGGAGGATTTCAGAGGGAGATAGAGGAAAGGATATGGGGGAGAGTGAGAGAGGGAGGATTTCAGAGGGAGATAGAGGAAAGGATATGGGGGAGAGTGAGAGAGGGAGGATTTCAGAGGGAGATAGAGGAAAGGATATGGGGGAGAGTGAGAGAGGGAGGATTTCAGAGGGAGATAGAGGAAAGGATATGGGGGAGAGTGAGAGAGTTAGGGAGGATTTCAGAGGGAGATAGAGGAAAGGATATGGGGGAGAGTGAGAGAGGGAGGATTTCAGAGGGAGATAGAGGAAAGGATATGGGGGAGAGTGAGAGAGGGAGGATTTCAGAGGGAGATAGAGGAAAGGATATGAGAGTGAGAGAGATGCAGAGACTGGCAGTATTAGCGAGTGACTATGAGTATGTGAAGAGCAAGAGGATAAGGAATGAGAGATTAGGACCAATCAAGTGTGACAGTGGAAAAGTGTGTACAGAACCGGAAAAGATAGCAGAGGTACTTAATGAATACTTTGCTTCAATATTCACTACGGAAAAGGACCTTGGCGATTGTAGGGATGACTTACAGTGGATTGAAAAGCTTGAGCATGTACTGTAAGAGGATGTGCTGGAGCTTTTGGAAAGCACCAAGTTGGATAAGTCACTGGGACCAAACGAGATATACCCCAGCAACACATACAACAAGCTGGAAGAACTCAGCAGGTCGGGCAGCATCGGTGGAAACGAGCTGTCCATGTTTCGGGCCAAGACCTGATGAAGGGTTTCGGCCTGAAACGTTGACTGCTCCTTTCCACAAATGCTGCCCGACCTGCTGAGTTCCTCCAGCTTGATGTACGTGTTGATCTGACCACAGCATCTGCAGTGTACTTTGTGAGATGTACCCCAGGCTATGATGGGAGGAGTGGGAGGAGATTGCTGAGCCTCTTGCAATGATCTTTGCATCATCAATAGGGACGGGAGAGGTTCTGGAGGATCGCAGACGTTGTTTCCTATTCAAGAAAGGGAGGAGAGATAGCCCTGGAAATTATAGACCAGTGAGTCTTATTTCAGTGGTTGGTAAGTTGATGGAGAAGATCCTGAGAGGCAGAATTTATGATCATTTGGAGAGGCATAATATGATTAGGAATAGTCAGCAGGGCTTTGTTAAAGGCAGGTCGTGCCTTATGAGCCTGATTATATTTTTTGAGGATGTGACTAAACACATGTAGATGCAATGTATATGGATTTCAGCAAGGCATTTGATAAGGTACCCCATGCAGGGCTTACTGAGAAATAAGGGGACATTACTCTGTGGATCCAGAACTGACTTGCCCACAGAAGGCAAAGTGTTGTTGTAGACAGGTCATATTCTGCATGGAGGTCGGTCACCAGTGATGTGTTTCAGGGACCCTTACTCTTCGTGATTTTTATAAATGACCTGGATGAGGAAGCGGAGAGAAGGGTTAGTAAATTTGTGGATGACACAAAGGTTGGGGGGTGTTGTGGATAGTGTGGAGGGCTGTCAGAGTTCGCAACGGGACATCGATAGGATGCCAAACTGGGCTGAGAAGTGGCAGTTGTTCAACCCAGAAAAGTGTAAGGTGGTTCATTTTGGTAGGTCAAATATGATGGCAGAATATAGCATTAATGTTAAGACTCTTGGCAGTGTGGAGGATCAGAGGGATCTTGGAGTCCCAGTCCATAGGACACTTAAAGCTGCTGTGCGAGTTGACTCTGTGGTTAAGAAGACGTATGGTGCATTAGATTTTATCAATCATAGGATTGAGTTTAAGAGCCGAGAGGTAATATTACAGATATATAGGACCCTGGTCAGACCCCGCTTGGAATACTGTGCTCAGTTCTGGTTGTCACACTACAGGAAGGATGTGGAAACTATAGAAAGGGTGCAGTGGAGATTTACAAGGATGTTGCCTGGATTGGGGAGCATGCCTTATTAGAACAGGTTGAGTGAACGCGGCCTTTTCTCCTTGGAGAGACGGAGGATGAGAGGTGACCTGATAGAGGTGTATAAGATGATGAGAGGCATTGATTGTGTGGATGGCCAGAGGCTTTTTCCCAGGGCAGAAATGACTAACACGAGAGGGCACAGTTTTAAGGTGCTTGGAAGTAGGTACAGAGGAGAGGTCAAGGTAGGTTTTTTTATGCAGAGAGAGGTGAATGCGTGGAATGAGCTGACAGCGACGGTGGTGGAGGCAGATACAATGAGGTCTTTTAAGATAATCTTGGATAGGCACATGCAGCTTAGCAAAACAGAGGGCTATGGGCATGTTCGGCACAGCATCGTGAGCTGATGGGCCTGTATTAGGCTGCTGGTTTTCCATGTTTCTATGAGTTGTAAAGAGTCTGTAGGTTGTAGGTGGCCGGTAGGTAGGAGACACATCTCTTGAAAAGGAAGTATAAGGCACTTCTTCTCTCTGCTGTCCTGCAGGTCACCCTTGGGCAAGATGCAGTACCTGCTTACCCCCTTGATCAGGGTCACGGGAAGCCATGGGAGCTGCTGGTGGTTAGTCGTTTGAGCAGCTGATGCATATCACAAGTCCTGGCTATGCAACCACTGATGCCAGGCAGACAATCTCTGGAGAGTATTGATAATGGCTGAGGTCACCAGTCTTGTAAAGACACTGCCCAGAAGAAGACAATGGCAAACTACTCTGTAGAAAGATTTGCCAAGAATGATCATGGTCAAAGATCATGATCGCTTACGACATACGGCACACAATGATGACGTTGAGGTTGTGGAATCAGTTCAGAGTAGTAGTGAATTAAGTTATCCATGCTGGTTCAGGAGCCTGATGGCTGAGGGGTAATAACTGTTCCTGAGCCTGGTGGTGTGGGTCCTGAGGCTTCTGTACCTCCTGTCTGATGGCAGTCGTGTGGAGATGGCATAGCCTGGATGGTGGCGATCTTTGATGAAGGATGTTACTTTCTTCTGTAGTGGTCCTCATCTGTAGGCTAGGTAGGAGTTTGGTAGAGTGTCCCAGGAGAATCCTCAAGAGGGGTCTTGCCCTGTTACATCAACAATTTGTATCCCCCCCCCCACCACCTCCATAGAGATACTGCTCAACTCTTGGATTCCTCCAGAAGCTTGTTTGTTGCTTTAGAGAAAGTGATGTGAGCCGGTCACAGAGGGGAAGAGAGGCAGAAGAGTTGGAGAGGAAGGTCACCCCCCCCACCCCCACTGAGAGTGAGTACGAACACAGCTCGGGCAGCGTCTGCTTCTCCCCTGGTTAGTGGGCATCAGGAACTCTGGATGAGGGATGGATTGACATTTCAATATCTCAGTCACAATCAGGAGTAACCTGTTCTGTAGATTTCAAATATAATCAGATCTGGCTAAGGCTCACTGGTACACTTGAGGTGTCAGCAGAGTCTGGGCACTGGACGAAGGAGATTGCAATGAAATCTCCCAGCATAATGGTCAGCTTCACAACTGCTGTCTTCTGCTACTTTCTGTAAGGTTTTATTCACAGGACCTGCCTGTGTTGCCTCCTTCCTGAATCTCTGCAACAGCCGCTGCTGTCAACTTGCCTCGGGGTCTCCCCGGCACTTGAGGAAATTCCCACTCACACAACAGCCCGGGGTATAGAAGTGATCGGGTGACCACTCAGAGGAGTGGCTGTTACCTACCTATAGTTCTGCGAGCGAAGGGTTCCACTTTACCAGAAACCAGGCCCCGTGCACTTAATAAACGGACGGAGGCTCGGTGAATGTGGAGGTGCGGGCCGACAGCTCCAGGGACCCGGGAACTTGCACGCTCTCTTTGCCACTGTGGGCTTCCCCTGGAAGTTCCACTTTCTGCAAAGGTGCGCTTAGGCAAATTATTTGGCCACTGTAAACTGCTCCATGGTGTCGCTTAGCTTTAAAATGATTATCTAAAGTGGCTATAAATTGGAATCAAAAGATTCATGGGGTCATACAGCACAGAAGAAGAACCTTGGGCCCAACTGGTCCATGCCGCACAAGACTCCCACCTAAGCTAGTCTTATTTGCCTATCGTTAATCCAAATCACTTAAACCTTTCTGATCTATCTAAATGCCTTTTAAGTGTTGTTTTTGTACCTGCCTCAACCATTTCCTCTGGCAATTCATTTCATTTATCCACCGTCCTCTGTGTGATGAAGCTGCCCCTTGGGTTGCATTCAAATCTTTCCCCTCTCACCCTAAACCTAAGCCCTGTAGATTTTGAATGCCTTTCCCTACCAAAGAAAAAGACTGTGCCTTTACCCTGTCCGTACCGCTCATGATTTTATATACTTCTGATGGGTCATCCCTGCGTCCCCCACACTCCACAGAGGCCCTTTGGTCCATGATGTGGTGCTGACTTTATGCTAAGATCAATCTAACCCTTCCCTCCTACATAGCTCTCCATGGTTCTATCAATGTTTGTTTCTACCATTCAATGTTCAGTTTACAGGAATTTCAAGCTGCTGGGTGTCAAGTTATCTGAGGACATAAGCTGGTCCCAATATATTGATGCAGCCATGAAGAAGGCAAGACAATGGCGAAATTTCATTAGGAGTCTGAGGAGATTTGGTTTGTCACTTAAAACAACACACAAAACCTTATACAGATGTACCGTGGAGAACATTCTGACTGGCTGCACCACCGTCTGGTATTGGGGGTGGGCTGGGGAGTGGGGGGGGTGCTACTGCACCATATCAATGTAAACTGCAGAGAGTGGTAAAATTGGTCAGCTCTATCGTGGTCACTAGCTTCCATAGTATCCAAGACATCTTCAAGGAGTGATGCCTCAGAAAGGTGGTGTCCATCAGTAAGGACCCCCACCACCCAGAACGTGCTCTCTTCCCATTGTTACCATCAAGGAGGAGGTACAGAGGCCTGAAGGCACACACTGAGTGATTCAGGAACAGCTTCTTCCCCTCTGCCACCAGATTACTGAATAGACAATGAACCCATGAACACTACCTCACCACTTTTTAAGATTTCTGTTTTTGTACTTACATATTTTAATTTAACTATTTAATATCCATATACATACTTACTATATTCAATTTTCCCATATCTATTATGTATTGCATTGTACTGCACCCACAAAATTAACAAATCCATAATGTACACCAATGATATTAAATCTGATTCTGACTTGAAACAGTTTCTGGATATGAAAGAAATGAAGGATTATGGAGGTTGGGCAGGAGGTGATGCTGAGGAAGAAGATCAGCCGTGATCTCGATGCACATTGAAGCAAGCCCAAATGGCCGGATGGCCTACTCCAGCTCCTTTTTTTTTGTATGTTATTATATTAAATATATGACTCCGAGATAAAGCAGTACATTATCAAAATGATTATTCCTCCCAACTGACTGAGGAAGCCAGAACACATTTGTTAATGGAATAACAGGTAGATTTGCGACCTTATATATATGCTCCAGTAAGATTAGATCTTCTAGTGATGGGTCGGCTGGCTTCTCCTATCCCTCCACATAGGTTTAAGTGTTTCCCCTTGAAATTAGACAAAGGAGGTGGGAAGGGATATGTGTGGGTGGGGGAGGGAGATAAAGAGAGAGATGGGGGTGGAGAGGGTGAGTGGGAGAGGGAAAGAGAGAATGAATGAATATTGAACATTTAGGGAGGGTTGTTGAGCATCAGTAGATGGTACTGGAGCAAGTTTTAAATATTATGGTTTGCAGATTTAGACTCTTAATTCAGATTCATGATGTGTTCTAGTTATAGTCCTTCCTTTCTTATTGCTAATTTTGAGCAATTTTTGAATTGGGGCAGCCTGAAGATAATGAACACTGAGCCGAACTGAAGTATGCCTTTTACTTCTGTTTTGTGTTTTATATTTTGTGTTTTCCTCTTTTTTTTTTGTTGGAGTTTGAGCGATTTTTTTCTTGCATGCATGGACGAGGAGGAGGTTTCGTGCGTTTCTTTGAATGGGTTGGTTCCATGGTCTTTGTTTCGTGGCTGTCTGTGGGAAGATGAATCGCAGGGTTGTACACTGCATACATACTTTGATAATAAATGTACTTTAAACTTTGAATATGACTGGCCCAAATCAGAAATGGAATCTGCGGGAGGAAAAGAAATTTGACATTGTCAGCATTTCATTTCAGGATTGAGAATCCTGATGCACGGTTTCATCACAAAATGTCAGCATCTCCTGTTCCCCCCACAGATGCTGCTCAACTCCTGGAATTTGTTATTCCTGATTTCAGCATCTGCAGTCTCTTGTGTTTGCATCAGCTAGGTTTCTCTCACCGCAGCTCCTGCCCATATTGCTGAGTGTTTCACACGTTTGCAGTTCCTACTCCAGGTTAGAACGTCTGTTTGGTAGAAAAGCAATATAACTCATATAAGGTGGGGCCCCAAGGTAGAATAAATCCTTGATTGTGCCTGGTTGTTTAAATTCGAGCATTAAAAATGCTGACACACAACTTAAAATGAAATTTGACTTCACCAGCAAAACCTCTTGGAAAATTCTGTGCTGAGTTACAGCTAAGGAATGTCTTTAATTCAGTACCTTCTCAAAATAAAACGATAAATAACCAAGGCAACAATCAATGCTGTTTTCTCAAGCAAGATTGCAAGGATTTATGTTTGCAGGACTTTTTTTTAAATTGAAAAGTAGCTCAGAAAATATCCTTTTCCCCCTGAAAAACACTATTTTCTAAAGAACTTCATTAAAACAAACACCAAACCTCTGCCAATAAATTTTAAAGGAGGCTTATGAAATATTAGAAAGTGTCAAATTGCTAAGATCTACAGATAAATCTGTCTCCACAACAGAGAGTCTCTGCTGACTCTGTGGCACTGCCTGTGTGCTCTGTTGCTTAGCAACCCATAGACATTTTCCTATGCTTATGGAGGGGAGTTCAAAGCGATTTTCTCCAAAAGCAGGGAAGTGGCAGTTACTTGTTGGCAAGACAGCTTATTACATATTATAGGCGCTGACAGAGAAGAAAAGGAGTGCAGTGACATTACCGAGCCATCGAGCCATACAGCACTGAAGTGAGCCTTCTGGAACGCCATCTTCACATGACCTTTTTACGTCCAACTACACTAATCCCCCTCATTCACATTAGATCTATGTTTTACCTATTTAAGTGTCTGACTAAATGTTCTTCAATGAGCTCCAGATATTAACTGTACTCTGGGTAAAGAAAACTTTCCCCTCAGATCCCTTCAAAATTCCTTTGGCTCACCTTAAAAGTATGCCCTGTTTACCAGTGCATTGCAATTTTCGGAAACGTGCTGCATGCAAGTTGGCTCTGCGTTTTTAAGATCACAACACAGATACTCTGATCTCGCCATGAAGTGAGTATGATGTGCAGCAGGGTAGATGACCATGGTCATTTGGACATTGAGTGTAAGGTCAGTTCCATTGCATGCTTCAGTAACAAGTCACAGGAGTCTTCAATTGACAAAGACAGGCATCAGTGGCACATAGAAAACCTACAGCACAATACAGGCCCTTTGGCCCACAAAGTTGTGCCGAACATGTCCCTACCTTAGAAATTACTAGGCTTACCTATAGCCCTCTATTTTTCTAAGCTCCATTCACCATTACCTGTAATGCATGAACATTGCCCTTGGTTAATTGAAAATCAAGACCTTGAATTTGGAACAAAACTCAGAGTACACCAGTTACTTGTGTATATTCTTCAGAGACTGAGATTACTTAAAGTTGGCACTTTAAGGCTCTTGAAAGAGAATACACTGCTTTTTCTGCACAATTCTCTACATCCACCAGAAAGATAACCAAAGCAGTGTCAGTGACCAACATCCCTGACATTAAGGCCACGGTGGCATTCTCCTAGCTCCACCAGGCGGGCCATATTGTTCATGTAGGTGCTTTCCAACACAGGTACACTATTCCCAGCTCTGTCACAGGAAGAGATTACCAGGCAGACAGAGTATCTGCTCAAAGCCTCCTGGAGAAAGTGTACAGTAGCTTCCTCCTGAATCCTGGGGATCTTTCCCATGACTGTTCAAAGTGGAGAAGGAGCACATAGTAGCCCCCCCAGCAGGGGCACACCACTTCATTAACTATCCGCCCAATCACTGCATCACCCACCACCTCTCCCAACTAGGCAGGAGTCAATGGTAGCTTCATTTGCTTCATCGGAACCCACAAGAAACAGATGAAGGTAATTGTTGATCCCAAGGAACTGAGATAGAGAAAGAAGAAGATGACATTAATTACACTTGGGAGTACTCTCTTGGCTACAAAATGTTAAGATGTTCTGGGGCTGTGAAAACCATTATATTATTATATGTATTTATAAAAATGCAAAATGCAGCATAGGACTACTATTACCCTCAGTCTGCAGTGGTTCAATAAATCACCGTGTCAATGCCCTCACGTGGACAGTCACTGTTGGGCAATCATTGTTGGCCTTGCCAATAAATAATACAAAATACTTTCTTTGATGTTAATTCTCTTTGCAGTGGGGAATTTCATATTTTCCCATTCTCTGACTCAAACAATTTCCCTTGGATTGTTTGATGGATTTATTAAACATTACATTGTATTTATGGTACAAATAAATTTTAATCTTGGTGGGATAGAGGTTTGTTTTGGCAGTCACAAGCAAACCCAAATATGTGAAGGAAGCCATTTAAACCTCAAATTATGATCACTTTAACAGCTAAAATGTCTTCCTTTCCGGCCAAACTGTTCAAGGAGGATGGGTGGCCCATTCCATGGGAATGAGTATCCTACTTGGCCTCAATACGTGTCTGATCTAGCATGCGAACAGCGTCCTGTCATTCTACACCAACGGGCTCAAAGCAACACTTTGCTTCTCGATGTCAAATCAAACTGAAGTGTCAAGCAGCTTGACTCAATAATGTGATGGAAGTGGAGAGAGTAGGTGTCCAAATGAATTATTCCTGTACAGTTCATCCAGCAAAGAAGAAATTCTCACCGAGATCCCTAATTCCTGAAAAAAAAAATCTGTCAGTGGAATTCGACATGAGATGGATGTCACAGTCTGATGCATTGATAACATTCATCACTGGAGCAGCCTTTTCTTGCCAATGAGTTCAAAGTTCAAAGCTCAAAGTACAATTATTATTAAAGTACGTTTGCTGTATACAACCTTGAGATTTGTCTCCTTACAGGCTGCCACACACAAAAAAATAGAATCCATTAAAAAAAAACTTTTTTTTCTTCTCCATGAAGTCTTAGATTTGACCAGAAGGATTTTTTCCTTTTTTTTCCAATTGTATCTTCAAAGTGGACTGCCCAGTCCCTTTTTTTTTAGTTTTAGGTTAGTTTAGTGGATTTTTTCCTCTCAATAACAGAAATTTTGGAGTCTTTTTTTACTATGAATTGTTTAGAGAAGATTTGATCCTTTTTTTCCCTTTATATTAGCTTCACACTATATATGATTTTGACAGTGTATATTCCTTTCTTTGTACTATTATTGAAATATGTATTTGAGATAACTTCTCCTCTGACTTTTATTTATCCTTATTCTTTTAAATCTATAAAAAAGATTGAAAATGAAAAAAGACTATCAAACATAAAAACAAAAGAACAAATTGTGCAAGAAGTATAAAGTAAGCAAATGCATTCAGAACTAAAGTTCACAAAAGTGAGTTCACAGCCATGAAGCCAGTCACTACTGCAGTCGGTCCAGGAGTCCGTTAGTTGCAGGCCACGGCGTCAGTTCAGCACAGAGATGCACTCACATGTATCATCATGAAGTGTTTCGAGAGGCTCATCATGAGGCACATCAAGACCCTGCTGACCCCCTCACTGGACCCCCTGCAGTTTGCGTACCGTCCCAACTGTTCAACAGACGACGCCATTGCCATCACCTCCACCCGGCCCTAACCCGCCCGGACAAAAAAGACACGTACGTTTGAATGCTGTTCATAGACTTCAGTTCAGCATTCAACACAATCATTCCTCAGAAATTGACTGGAAAGCTGAGCTTACTGGGCCTGAACACCTCCCTCTGCAACTGGATCTTAGACTTCCTGACCGGGAGACCTCAGTCAGTCCAGATCGGGAGCAGCATCTCCAACACCATCACACTGAGCACAGGGGCTCCCCAGAGCTGTGTGCTCAGTCCGCTGCTGTTCACTCTGCTGACCCACGACTGTGCTGCAACACACAGCTTGAACCATATCATCAAGTTCGCCGATTACACGACCGTGGTGGGTCTCATCAGCAAGAACAATGAGTCAGCTTACAGAGAGGAGGTGCAGCGGCTAACGGACTGGTGCAGAGCCAGCAATCAGTCTCTGAATGTGAACAAAACAAAAGAGATGGTTGTTGACTTCAGGAGGGCATGGAGCAACCACTCCTTGCTGAACATTGATGGCTCCTCAGTAGAGATTGTTAAGATCACCAAATTTCTTAGTGTTCACCTGGCAGAGAATCTCACCTGGTCCCTCAACACCAGCTCCATAGCAAAGAAAGCCCAGCAGCGTCTCTACTTTCTGTGAAGGCTGAGGAAAGTCCATCTCCCACCCCCCATCTTCATCACATTCTACAGGGGTTGTATTGAGAGCATCCTGAGCAGCTGAATCACTGCCTGGTTCGGAAATTGCACCATCTTGGATCACAAGACCCTGCAGCGGATAGTGACGTCAGTTGAGAAGATCATCGGGGTCTCTCTTACCGCCATTACAGACACTTACACCACACGCTGCAACCGCAAAGCAAACAGCATTATGAAGGACCCCATACACCCCTCATACAATCTCTTCTCCCTCCTGCCGTCTGGGAAAAGGCACCAAACTATTCGGGCTCTCAAGACCAGACTATGTACAGTTTCTTCCCCCAAGCCATTTGACTCCTCAATACCCAGAGTCTGGACTGACACCAACTTACTGCCCTGTGCTGTGCCTATAGTCTTGTTGATTATTTATTGTAATGTTTTGTGCACTTTATGCAGTCCTGGGTAGGCCTGTAGTCTAGTGCAGTTTTTGTGTTGGTTTATGTAGTTCAGTGTAGTTTTGTATTGTTTTACGTAGCACCATGGTCCTGAAAAACGTTGTCTCGGTTTTTACTGTGTACTGTACCAGCAGTTATGGCCGAAGTGACAATAAAAAGTGACTTGACGACTTGAAACCTCATCAAGTGGTGAGCTGTACATTGGCCTGACCAGCCCTGTCACCTCACCTTTTCAATCTGGCCCTTTCTATGAGTGAAGCCCTCTTGTAGTGACCTTCCAGCTTTATTCCTGCCATCTCCCACCAGAAGGACAGCTTCTGTCCTACTGTTAAAAGAACAGACCTCATGTACCATAAGGATGGACTACTGATTTTCCAATCACAGACCTATTGTCTACCTGCCTTGCACTTTATCTGTAACTATAACTCCATATTCTATTAGGGTATTCCTTCTGTATTATCCCAAAGTACTTATGTTTGGAAATATTTATCTGTATGACCTGCAAAACAAACATTTTCACAGTTCCTCGGTACAGGTGACATTACTAAACCAAAACTTGCAAAAGCTTGACCTTTCAGACTTTGTTGGAGGAACCTCGTAGATCCCTCAGTGAGTGAAGGTGATGAAAGAGTAACGGTGCTAGGAGTGGTTGTGTTAATCACTTAGCTGTGGGTAAGGGGGTTTGCAATAGTTACAATGAGAGAAGAAGCTGCAAGCTTGTTAAACCAATGAGCTACAGAGCAGGTTCATATGGAGCACGGCTGCTGCAGAGGCCACTCTGAAATCAAGCATCTACCTCTTCTGTGAAAAAAAAACTAGGAGAAAGTCAGGATCCAGAGAAGAAAAGACTTTGCAGTTCTGCAGCAATATTCATATTTCTTGCAGATTGTATCGGATGCTTCACATTCAGTGAGGACTTCTGAGTTCTAGTCACTGTGACAGATATTTGACAGCCAGCCTGTACCTATCAATTCTCATTAACACTAAAGTGAAAATAACTAGATAAGCAGCTGTTGGAAATGTTGATAAATATTGGCTTGCCCACCACTGTGAGCTCCTCTTCTTTAGTGGAATTCCATGAACTTCAAAGTGCAAAGTAAATTTATTATCAAAGTGCATATATGTCCCCATATACAACCCTGAGATTCATTTTCTTGCGGGCATACTCAATAAATTCAATTGACGCCACAGTAGTATTACAGTGTGGGATGTCAGAATTCAGAGTTCAATTCTGGCATCACCTGTATGTTCTCCCTGTGAAATGCACATGTTTTCTTCAGATGCTCTGCTTTCTTCCCACAGTCCAAAGATGTAGGTTAATTGGTCAAAGTAAGTTGTCCTTGTAACTAGGCTAGGATTAAAATCATGGGACTGCAGGGGCAGAAGGGCCTATTCTGCGCTGTACATTGAAACAAAATTGCATAATAAGCGTAACAGAATTGAACATGGGCGTTCAACCAGTGTGCAAAAGACAGCAAACTCTGCAAATACAAAAAGCAAGAAATAATAATAATAATAAATTAATAAGCAATAAATATTTAAACCATGAAATGAAGAGTCCTTGAAAGTGAATCCATAGGTCGTGGGAACATTTTAATGATGGGACAAGTGAAGTTGAGTGAAGATATCCCCTTTGATTCAAGAAGCACCCTAGGAGCAGACAGTTTTAACATGTCAACAAAAGACGTCATCATGAGGCATCACTCAAGAGATAGCACATAAGTACTGCCTTGGAGAGTCTTCCTAGACTGCTGTGTTCAAACCCACTGAGGACTTTCTAAGTCAGTCTTTGACGTAACTACATGCTGACCACAGATACCAAACCTGCAGGAGGTCAGACCTAGACATTAATCTTTCTGCCTCCATTGTGTGACATGTCCACAAACAAGTTGGATGAAGATCTTAGAAAGCAAAAAAAAACCTCATTTTGCTGGGGATCACAATAATGTGGATCCTCCCAGAGCCCAATTTCAGGATTTACTAATTCTCAGTTGAGAGCTCTTGGGATATTGCAAGTTGGACATGCAGGCTTTGTCCCAACCTAACTTCAATAAAGTTTGCAAAAGTCTTGTTTGTTGATCCTGAAAATTAAATCATCCATTAGGCAAAGTTATGGATCATATAACAGAATCTTATGCTGTTTATTTAATCTCCTATCTCTTCTAAAGAGGGAGGATGATTAAGTATCAAGACAAGTAGCCAGCACTCTGGACTATTTACCTAGACACACGAGTTCAGTTGGGAATTTACTTTCAAGTAATTAAATAAAACTGGATTTTGAAAAATGATAGTATCTGTAACAATGAAATGTTGCAAAAGCCCATCTAATTCAATGCTCTAAAGACCAGTCAATCTGCCAGTACCATTCAGTGTGGTCCATGTATCTCCAAATTAATGTGGTTGACAAGAGCAATTGGGAATGGACAAAAAATGTGCAGAGCTGGTGTGCATATAGACTCATAGAGCACTAGAGCACATAAACAGGCCCATCCATCCACTTAGCCAAATTTTTCTTAAATGTTGGAATTAAACTCATATCCATCACTTCCATTGCATTCCACATTTATACTACCGTCTTAGTGAAGAAGTTCTCCCTCAGGTTTCCTTTAAACATTTCGCCTTTCACCCTTAACCTATGGCCTCCAGTTCTAGTCTCACCCAGCCTCAGTGGAAAAAAATCTGTGTGCTTTTACCCTATCTATACACCAACATAGAAACCTGATGCAGAGTTGACTAAGGTTTTCAGGAACAGAAGGAATACGCTGGAAGGAATCGTTTTGGTTCTAAGCTACATTTCAGAGATTTGAGGAGATAAGCTAGGCTGACTTGATACTGAGTGTGTCTTGCACTGTCAATGCCATTCCTTTTCTCATTGTAGTATGGTGGTTAACACAACGCTTTACAGTACCAGCGGTTTCAAGGAGTTTGTACGTTCTCCCTACGACTGTGTCGGTTTCCTCCAGGTGTTCCAGTTTTCTCCCACAGTCCTAAGATGTACTGGTTGGTAGGTTAATTGGTTATTGTAACAGTGCCGCGCTTGGATTAAAATTGGGGAATTGCTGGGCTTTACATCTCGAAGGGCCAGAAGAGCCTATTTCAAACTGAGTCTTAATAAATGAATGAATAATGAATAAACTATATCTCAAGGGCTGTCTCTGATGAAATTAATAGCACAATATCAACAAAAATCAGATGGATTTTCAGCAGTGTCCAGGCCAGTGTTTATTACAGAACCATTGTATAATAATGTGTTATTGGTTTATTATTGTCACATAGAGGAGCAGATCTTGGCCTTTGGTCCATTGAGTCTGCTCCACCGTTTGATCATGGCTGATCTTACTTTCCCTCGCTGCCCCATTCTCCTGCCTGATGAAGGACAGAGAAGAGGTACCCTTCATTATGATTGTTGCTTTTCTGAGACAGTGGGAAGGGTAGATGGAGTCAGTGGTTTGTGTGATGCATTCACAACTCCCTGCAATTTCTTGCATTCTTGGGCAAATCAGTTACCACACCGACTTGTGATGCATCTACTTTCTGTGGTGCATCTATTAAAATTGGTGAGGGGCAATGGGGATGTCCCAAATTTCCTTAGCGTCCTGGAGAAATACAGACACTGGTTCATTTTCTTGACTTTGGCATCTATGTGGCTGGACCAGGACATAGTACGGTGGTATTTACGCTTAGGAACTTGAAGCTCTCAACCTCCTCCACCTCCACCTCAGCATTAATGATGCATTCCAAATCATTGCTACCTGAGATGTGGCCCAATGCAGTGGTATCATCTGCAAACCTGTAGATGGAGTTAGAGAAAAATCTGGCCAGCTAGCCATAAGTATACAGAGACTGGGATGCAGAGGACAATCATGGTGGAAATGTTGCTGCCGTCCTTATTCAACTCATGGTTATAAAGTCAAAGATCCAGCTCCAGAGGGAGGCACTAGCTCCCAGGGTCAGGTGTTTGATGATGACTTTACTTGGAATCATAGTATTGTGGGTGGAGCAATAGTCTGACATAGATGCCTTTACTGTCCAGATGCTCCAATGAGATAGCATCGGCAAATTGCAGTAAGTTTAAGGTTGTCTGCAAAGTGAGAGCTGGGGCGTGCCAGTGACAGCCTCTCAAAGCACTGAATATCCTGTTCAGGCTTATCCTCACCCTCACTCGTTAGAGCACTGGGCAGTAGGCATTAAGACACATTACATTTTTTTTTCTTGTGTCGCAGGATGATTGTGGTCTTATTAAAGCAGGGAGAAGTTAAAAATACCTGCAAATATCTCTGCCTGAATCCGCCCAGGGCACCATCTGAACATAACACTATCTGAGTACTTACCTTCCAAAAAGCTGATCTGGTATGTTAGAAAAGAAGAATTTGCAAGAACTCTTGAAAGATCCATGACTGTTCTTGGCAAATTTTTTGACAGAACTTGTTTGCCATTTCCTTCTGCTGGGCAGTGTCTTTACATGACAGGTGACCCCCAACTATTATCAGTACTCTTCAGAGATTGTCTGCCTGTTATTAGTGGTCGCTTAACCAGGACTGGTGATGTGCGCCAGCTGCTCGTACGACCATCCACCACCTGCCCCCATGGCTTCACATGACCTGATTGGGAAGGTGGGTCTACGCAGGTGCTACACCTTGCCCAGGGGGGACCTGCAGGCTAGTGGAGGGAAGGAGAGCCTTACACCTCCTCTGGTACAGATGTATCTCCACCCCACCACCCCGTACAGCAAGGTCCATAGCCGGAACAGTTTGCAAATTGGAAAACAAGTTGCCACTCGCTGGAAGATTCCTGGATTCCTGCAGCAGTGGCAAATCCATTACGCAGGTCTTCAGGTGCTCATTCCTATGTTGGCCCTGTACATAAACTTGTGTTTTGTAAGCTGAGGAGGACCTGTGTTAATCCCTGAACTCCTGGAGCTGGGTGAGGTTGAAGTGGGGGAAAGCTGGTGCAGGAGGCAACTTACAGAGTCTACTTTGGAGTCTATTAGTAAATTGTGCCTAAAAGCCAAATTGTTGCTGGAACTGGGTATTCTGTTCAGGTTTATACTGGCATTGAATTCAAGGCAGCGGAATCCAGAATACTTCTACCGGTAGAATTATGTGTTTGGTCCTGGTAATCAGATCAGGTGCCTTTTCAGCTGAAAGTGCACTTATCCCCTCAGAATATGCTTTCATAATCAGTGACTGGTCCTTCATTTGCCAGTCACTTCATTTTAAATTGCTGGGAATTACATCAAAATAAACTAAGCAAGTATAGTCACTGTGCATTTATGTGTGGACCTTGGAAGAAGTTTGGACTGTTGAGTGTGTCTCCAGATAGCTATGGATTAAGAGGTGTAACCCGTGGACCAAGCTGGGGCCTGATCGACCCTGACTAGGTCACCGAGGTGAGGGTGTTTGATGTTGAAAGACCCGAAACACCCAATGAGCCCAGGTTACATCACTGATGATGTGTCCCAGTGCATCTGAGGATGTATCTCAGCATCATAATATCATTCCACTTCAGTTGTCTTTGAGAAGGTAGTGAAGAACCACCTCTGGGAGCTACTGCAGTTCATCTGATGAAGGTTCTCCCACAGCGCTGTATATGATAGAAGCCCAAGATGTGGATCTGGAGACGATGAAGAAGAAACAGTGATATAGAGTACATCCAAAATAGAATAGTATGCAATATTAAGAAGAGATAATTATTTTTAATACTTTAAAGGTCCTCATTATGGCTCTCCTTGAAATCAACATTAATTTGAAATGTTCTGTGTAAATGCAATGAAATCTCATTGAAACCTACTGAAAAGAGTGGATGTGGAGAGGTGGTCTCCATTAGTAGGAAAATTTAGAATCTGAGGGCACGACCTCAAAATAACGAGTCATCCTTTCAAAACTGAGATGAGAAGGAATTACTTCAGCCAGAGGTGGGGTTGATCTGTAGAATTCATTGCCATCGAGGGTAGTGGGGGCCACGTCATTGGGAGTATTTTAGACAGAGATTGATAGGTTGAGGGGATGAAGGATTACAGAGAGAAAGCAGGAGATAGAGTTTGAAAAAGATACCAGCCACAATTGAATACCAGGGTAGATTTGATGGGCCAAATGGCTTGATTCTTCTCCACTATCTTATTTAGAGATGGTGCCCAGAGGGGATTCCCAGATTTTGGGTTTCTTAGCCTATGACAGTCCTGATACATCTCCCTGACAAAATAGCCCAATTACGATAATATATATACTGTATCTCTTTAACAGAGTAAAAAAATGGCACAATGGCAATAATATCTACACTTCCATTGGAAACACCCAAAGCTGGTAATATGTGTGTCTCCATTGGTAGTCACATACTGTCTTGATATCAAAGGTATTGATCTCAGCTCTGCTCCAGCAGCGGCCTCTTACATCCAGACCAAATCTGAGGTTGTGATGAGCGCAGAGGTCAATAAGTTAAGGCACAACACAAACTAAGCACCGGTGAGCAAGTTACTTTGGTGTTGGCATCACTACTGAGGCCTCTTTCCAGTAGATGACAAAGAGGGTGATGTAGCTGTCAAAAGTTGGGTTCAATTTTTGAGCCATGCCCTGTAGCTACATACTGGAATAGTCGTAAGGTACCTTGAGCTATTGCTTCAAAAAGCATTGTTAAATTGATCCTCACTCTTTATGGCCTCTGGGAATAAAAGGTTTTGCCTGAACTCCTGAAAAGACTTTCATGAAAAACATAACAAATCTTGTTGTTGTTATATAGGTCTGTATTGTAAAAGAAAGTTACAGGGCAGGAAGCAAAACCATTTAGAATTAAAACATTGTTAACAGTGGGAATTAGGGATGCCAGAAACCAGGGCCAAAAACCTGGATCATCTTAACAGTAATTAATGACCTGACTAAGGAAATAAGCAAAGGTCAGGAAAAACTGAATGATTTAATGTTTCCAGCTTGGAACTTAATAATAAAATAGCCAAACATGGAAAAAAGTGAATAGCTTTTGAAAAGGTAATCCCCACTAAACATCCTTAGGTTCGAGTTATTCAATTAAGAATATTTGCTGGAGTTTTCCATTGCACAGAGCAACTCTCTTCTTGAGAACCGGGGAAGCATCATGCTCCATCAGTCCTTGGGTCCAGTTGCAAAGTGAGCTACAGAGGCCCAAGTTTGGAGCTTGGTGATTAGCACCAAGTGTACGATGGTGTTGACTGCTGAGCGGTAATGGATAAATAGTTGACTGGCGTGTGTTCTGTTGTCTCAATGCTCCAAAGCAGAGAAGAGAGCCAATGAGACTGCGTCCACCGTACACCTCCCATGGCAGTAGGCGAATTGCATTGGATACAGGTCATTACTCAGGCAGGAGTTACACAGAGAGTGGTGGATGCCTGGAAAACTTCACTAGCAGCAGCAGAAGAACAGTGGAGTTGAAGAAGTTTTTAAGAAGGTAGATAAATACTCAGGAACTGGAGAGAAATGGAAAGGATTAGACCAATGTGATATTATGTTCAGTAAAGACATGAAGACCCTGTGCTGTACATTTTCACCTTCCGTGGAACTACTCCCCATGTGAATTACTCCAGTTTTTAGACAGTGGCGGAGCTGAGTGAATTTGCAAGTATAACTTTAGCCACAGGCATCCTAGGAATTTGATGTTGTGGTGCTCGCTGACCCTGGCAATTAGCCTGCAGACATTTCATCACCAGCCATCTTGCTTCATTCGGGCTGATCTCCCTTCTCCACCGCTTCCCCTATTTTTCCTTTACATCCTTTTAACTTTTTTATTTGGTTCCCGGGATCATGGTGAATATTGGTAGCTTGGGCTGAGGCATTTGATGTTGCAGTGTTCGCTGAGCTTGGCGATTAGATCACAGACGTTTCATCACCATTCGCCAGGACATCCTCAGTGCACAGTGGCTGGTGTTTCTCTCTGCCAGTGCTCACATTTACACAGGTCCCTGTTCGCTTGCCTTGGTCTTGATTGGCTACCTCTTCAGTTGACCTTTGAATGCTATTGGCTCATGGTACTTTGTCTCTTAGCGGTTCGTAGATGACATCTATTTTGATATTCTTGTTTACGGAACTATCAGAAGAGAACCACGCTTCTAAAAGTCCTTGTGCCTGCTTCGTGTTTGTCTGTGCCAGAAAGTCCACCGTGTCCCATTAAAGTGGTCTTCGTGTACCGAGATCAGTGACAGTGGATCATGTCTCCATACCACCAGTTTGTGTTTCCGTAAACGAGTTAAGGCTTTATGTCCTGTCTGGCTGACGTAGTTCTTGTCACAGTCTCCACAGGTGATCCCGTACACCACATCGCTTCTGTTGGTTGTCTTTACTGGTACCTTGGTTCTTGAGAAAAGCTTCCTTAAAGTCTGTGGTGAACTACATATACCTGTCTGGACACGCCCCCTGCTGACTGCTCCTGCGGCTCCTCCCACAGACCCCAGTATAAAGGCGATTGAGGCCTGAGCCCGGCCTCTCTGTCTCTAGGATGTAGTATGGTGGTCACTCACTGCTTGTTCCTTCTTCCAGTCAATAAAAGCCAATATCTCGCCTTTACATCTCAAAGTGAGTTATTGATGGTGCATCAATTTTATTGACTGGAAATTTTAAAACATGGAAACCGTTTTACGTCCAGAAAGATTAGATTTGGACCCCCAAGACCCTGAAGCAGCTCTTGCCTTTGAACTCTGGCTTGCATGCTTCCACTCATACTTGGAGGAGGCTAGTGCAACTGAACCCGCTGTTATGCACAGAATTCTCCTCTTGAGAGTCACCCCAAAAGTTTATTCATTTATCAGAGACCTGCCAACCTACGAAGGGGCACTGGACGCCCTCAAAAGACAATACCTGCAGCCGGTGAACACCGTCTACGCAAGACATCGCTTAGCTACGCGCCGACAGCGGCCTGCAGAGTTGTGCGCCCAGTTTCTCCGAGCTCTACAGACGCTCATCCGAACCTGTGACTGCAAAACGCTCACGGCGGAACAGCATGCAGAGCTGCTAGTACGAGATGCCTTTGAGACAGGAATTCGGTCAATGTACATGCGCCAGTGGCTGCTGGAAAATGCCAATCTTACCTTACGCTCGGCAATCGAGACGACCGACACGCTGGAGGCTGCGCTGCACAATGCTGATGCTGTCCAGCCGCGTGATTCCCCACCGGTTCTGTGGACACCTCAGACCCCGCCGCCGCCGGTTCCTGCGAGCGAATTCATCAATGTCATGATTCCACGAACTCCCCGAACCTGACCACAGCGGCAGCCAGGTGAAAGCCCAAGCTGTGTTATTTCTGTGGACTCGAAAAGCACCCCCGAAAACACTGCCCAGCCCGAGAAGCGACCTGCTCCAGCTGCAGGAAGAAGGGCCATTTTGCCAAGGTCTGTAAGTCTAAACCGCGAGCGGGGTCGAGCAGTGCTGTGTGTGAGACGTGGGGGCCGCCATCTTGCATACCCGGATGTTGGCGGCCATCTTTATCGGCGTCACCATGCCCCACCCCCGACCCACCGATGCTTACCAGGTACCAAGACGGCAGTTCAACTCTGGCCACCGTAACCCTCGACCAAAGCGCCCCACACCAGTTTGCAAGGTCAATGATGGACATCCTGATGGAGGGGCACAGGACTAGCTGCCTGTTTGACACGGGCAGCACTGAAAGTTTTATTGACCCAGACACGTGACACAGAGGGTCACCTTGGCTTCTGGGTCGCATTCCACAGACATCTGGGTGGGTCGTGTAGTGACATTGGTGGTGCAGGGCACAGAATATCGGAACTTTGCGCTACTGGTCATGCCTCAACTATGCGCACCTGTGCTATTGGGGCTGGACTTCCAGAGCCATCTCGAAAGTGTGACTATGGCATATGACGGGCCCCTCCCACCACTCACTGTCAGGAATCCTCAGTTTGGTGGGACTTCGCCATATACCCCGTTACTGCACACACACACACACACACACACACACACACACACACACACACACACACACACACACACACACACACACACACACACACACACACACACACACACACCGAACTACATGTCCCGCCCAGCGCCATGCCGACAGCTGCGCTACTGACACCACTTGCAGCGTCTCCACCCTCAAGATCCCTCCCCCACCGCTGTTCACCAACCTGACCCCCGACTGTAAACCGGTGGCAACTAAAAGCAGGAGGTACAGCGCGGGGGACAGGGCCTTCATTCAGTCAGAGGTGCAGCGGCTGCTCAGGGAGGGGATCATTGAGCCAAGCACAAGTCCTTGGAGGGCCCAGGTGGTTGTTGTTCAGACTGGGCAGAAAGAAAGGATGATCGTGGACTATAGTCAAACCATCAATAGGTTCACGCAGCTTGACGTGTACCCCCTACCCCGCATCGCAGATATGGTCAACCAGATAGCAGTACAAGGTGTACTCGACAATAGATCTGAAATCTGCTTATCACCAGCTCCCCATCCGCCCAGAGGACCGCCCCTACACCGCCTTCGAGGCGGGCGACAGGCTCTATCACTTCCTGTGCGTCCCCTTCGGTGTCATGAATGGTGTCTCTGTCTTCCAGAGGGAAATGGACCAGATGGTGGACCAGTACCAACTGAAGGCCACATTTCCCTATCTGGATAACATCACCATCTGTGGTCGCGACTGGTCGGATCACAACGCCAACCTCCAACGATTTTTCCAAGTGGCCAAAGCCCTGAACCTTACTTATAACAGGGACAAGTGTGTGTTCGGAACCACCTGATTCGCTATCTTTGAGTATGTCGTGGAAAACGGGGTCATTGGCCCTGATCCAGACCATATGCGCTCCCTGTTAGAACTCCCTCTCCCCACCACCCTCAGACGGTGCCGGGTCTTCTTTTCCTATTACACCCAATGGGTCCCCCATTACGCAGACAAGGCTCGCCCCCTGTTCAAGTCTACCACTTTTCCCCTCTTTGCTGAGGCCTGTGCGGCCTTCAGCTGCATTAAAGGGGACATTGCCAAAGCAACGATGCATGCGGTAGACGAGACCATTCCCTTCCAAGTAGAGAGTGACGCCTCCGACTTCGCACTGGCTGCTACCCTCAATCAGGCAGGCAGGCCAGTAGCATTCTTTTCTCGTACCCTTCAAGGCTCTGAAATTCGGCACTCCGTGGTGGAGAAAGAAGCCCAGGCCAAAGTGGAAGCTATTAGGCACTGGAGGCACTATCTCGCCGGCAAAAGGTTCACCTTGCTGACTGACCAGCGCTCGGTTGCGTTCATGTTCAGCAACCAACAGCGGGGCAAAATCAAAAATGATAAGATTTTGCGGTGGAGAATAGAACTCTCCACCTACAACTATGATATCCTGTACCAGCCTGGCAGACTCCATGAGCCCCCTGATGCCCTATCCCAGGGAACGTGTGCTAGCGCACAGCTCGACCAGCTATACGCCCTTCATGCACATCTTTGCTATCCAGGGGTCACCCGATTTTACCATTTCGTGAAAGCCCGGAACCTGCTGTACTCCCTGGAGGACATCAGGACGATGACCAGGGACTGCCAAATCTGCGCTGAGTGCAAACCGCACTTCTACCGTCCTGAAACGGCGCAACTTGTCAAGGCCACCCGCCCCTTTGAGCGACTGAATGTTGACTTTAAGGGCCCTGTTCCCTCCACCGACCGCAATGTCTATTTTCTCAATATTATCGATGAATACTCGCGGTTCCCCTTTGCCATTCCCTGCCCCGACACCACTACCACATCCGTCATAAAAGCCCTGCGCCAGCTCTTCACTCTGTTCAGATATCCCTGCTATATCCACAGTGATAGAGGGTCCTCCTTTATGAGTGATGAGCTACGCCGGTACCTGCTAGCTAGGGGCATTGCTACTAGTCGGACCACGAGTTATAATCCCCAGGGAAATGGACAGGTGGAGAGGGAGAATGCCACAGTGTGGAAGGCCACACTTTTAGCCCTTAAGTCAAAAGGGTTGCCGGTCTCTCGATGGCAGGAGGTCCTCCCTAAGGCACTCCACTCTATCCGCTCCCTGTTATGTACGTCCACCAATGCCACCCCTCACGAACACCTATTCTCTTTTCCCAGGAAGTCTGTCACTGGGACCACCCTACCAGTTTGGCTGATGTCCCCAGGGCCAGTGCTTCTCCAGAAACATGTGAGGAGTAATAAATACTCCCCGCTGGTCGAGAGGGTTTACCTCCTACATGCAAACCCCCAGTATGCCTACGTGGTCTTACCTGATGGGCGGGAGAACACGGTCTCCGTCCGCGTCCTGGCACCCGCAGGAGCAGCAGACCACTACCCTGAACACTCCACGGTAACTATGAACCCTGTACCTGAGGTGACACTGCGCACACCAAGCCCTACACAGACTCTTCACGACACTCATATACCGGGCGTTTCGTATGCATTTATACCAGGCGCCTCACACACACATGAGGGATCACTGACGCCTAGTGGGCTGACACCTCCAGTTAGGCCGGAACCAGCACAACCTCCGTCTCCGGTGCAATCACCACCGGCACCTGTGCAATCACCACCACCGGCATCTGTGCAATCACCACCACCGGCACCTGTGCAATCACCACCACCGGCACCTGTGTAATCACCACCGGCACCTGTGCAATCACCACCACCGGCACCTGTGCAATCACCACCACCGACACCTGTGCAATCACCACCGGCACCTGTGCAATCACCACCACCGACACCTGTGCAATCACCACCACCGACACCTGTGCAATCACCACCACCGGCATCTGTGCAATCACCACCACCGGCACCTGTGTAATCACCACCGGCACCTGTGCAATCACCACCACCGGCATCTGTGCAATCACCACCACCGGCACCTGTGTAATCACCACCGGCACCTGTGCAATCACCACCGGCACCTGTGCAATCACCACCACCGACACCTGTGCAATCACCACCACCGGCAGCTGTGTAATCACCACCGGCACCTGTGCAATCACCACCGGCACCTGTGCAATCACCACCACCGACACCTGTGCAATCACCACCACCGGCACCTGTGTAATCACCACCGACACCTGTGCAATCACCACCACCGGCACCTGTGCAATCACCACCGGCACCTGTGCAATCACCACCACCAGCACCTGTGCAATCACCACCACCAGCACCTGTGTAATCACCACCGACACCTGTGCAATCACCACCACCGGCACCTGTGCAATCACCACCGGCATCTGTGCAATCACCACCACCGGCACCTGTGTAATCACCACCGGCACCTGTGTAATCACCACCACCGGCACCTGTGCAATCACCACCACCGACGCCTGTGCAATCACCACCGGCACCTGTGCAATCACCACCACCGGCATCTGTGCAATCACCACCACCGGCTCCTGTGCAATCACCACCACCAGCACCTGTGCAATCACTACAAACCGGCACCTGTGCTATCATCACCACCACTGGCACCTGTGCAATCACGACCAACCGGCACCTGTGCAATCACCACCACCGGCACCTGTGCAATCACCACCACCGGCACCTGTGCAATCACCACCGGCATCTGTGCAATCACCACCACCGGCACCTGTGCAATCACCACCACCAGCACCTGTGCAATCACCACCATCGGCACCTGTGCAATCACCACCATCGGCACCTGTGCAATCACAACCAACCGGCACCTGTGCAATCACCACCACCGGCATCTGTGCAATCACAGCCGGTGCTACGTAGATCACAGCAACCTGATAGACTTAACCTGTAAGAAACTTCGCCACATGGGGACTCTTTTAAAACAAAGGGGGGGTGAGTGTGGTGAACTACATATACCTGTCTGGACACGCCCTACCCCGCTGACTGCTCCTGTGGCTCCTCCCACGGACCCCAGTATAAAGGCGATTGAGGCCTGAGCCCGGCCTTTCAGTCTCCAGGATGTAGTATGGTGGTCACTCACTGCTTGTTCCTTCTTCCAGTCAATAAAAGTCGATATCTCGCCTTTACGTCTCAGAGTGAGTTATTGATGGTGCATCAAAGTCGCCGTTGGTTTGTAAGCGATTGTGATGCTGTGAGGTTCGAGCAGTCAAGCTGCCATTTCTGAGATATTCTTGGAGTTGGCTGAAGTCATGTGTCTCAATATGTGCTAAGTAATGTCTGCATGACTTTCTCTCCTTTGTAAGCATCCCTTGATGAAATTCTGTGGGTAACCATTGTTCTGGAGCACTCTGAATAAGTGCTTCTCTTCTCTGGAAGGAAATTCAGTGGTGCTGCAGTGTGTTTGTTCTCTCTTAAGTAAGGTGTGAATGTAGCTTTCCTTGTGTCAGTCAGGCTGGGTGGTTGCTATGGTAGAACAATTCTTGGTCCGAGTGTGTTCCCTTCCATTAGACAGATGTCTCTAATTTACCAGCAAGTACACCCAGGTTACTACTTTCTCTTTCCGTTGACTCAATAACCAGGGTACTGTAAAGATAACAGCCAAAAGCACTGTGGTGTACAGAATCACCTGTGGAGACTGCAACAAGAACTCCATCGGCCGGACAGGATGTAAACTCTCAACTCGTTTACAGGAACATAAACTGGCCGTACAGAGCGTGATCCACTGTTGCCGGTCTTGACCAGTTTAACTGGGACACCACGGAGGCAAACGTGAAGCAGGCAGGAGAATTTTCAGAAGCACAGTTCTCCTCTGCTAGTTCTGTAAGCACACATATCGAAATAGAAGACATCTACGAACCCCTAAGAGACAAAGTACCGTGAGCCAATAGCATTCAAAGGTCAACTGAAGGGGTAGCCAATCGAGACCAAGGCAAGCGAACAGGGGCCTGTGTAAATGTGAGCACTGGCAGAGAGGAACACCAGCCATTGTGCACTGAGGATGTCCTGGCGAATGGTGATGAAACGTCTGATCTAATCACCAAGCTCAGCGAACACTGCAACATCAAATGCCTCAGCCCAAGCTACCAATATTCACCATGATCCCGGGAACCAAATAAAAAAGTTAAAAGGATGTAAAGGAAAAATGGGGGGAAGTGGTGGAGAAGGGAGATCAGCCCGAATGAAGGAGGATGATAACACATCATGGGAGGAAATGAGAAAGAGCTTAATGGGTAGAACTGGGGGAAAAGTACATTTAATGTGTATAGGCCCTGTGGTAGAAGATGTGTAGGGACAGAATGTATAAAGGCAGAAACCAAGCAAACATATAACAAAGGCGGAGAGGTTTTAATGTGATAGTTAAAACCACAGCACAGCAGTCCCAGGAGAAAAACGAAGAAGTTAATGTGATACAGAACAAATTTATATCTATAAGGAGCAAGGGCTGTAGGTGCCAAAAAAATTGGATTTGGAAAGTAAGGGTTAGCAAAACAATGGAAGAGCAAGAGCTGATGTTAATCATATCGAGAAGAAGAGATTGAAACAAGAGGCAAAAAGTGACAAAACAGACCTTATGAGCTACAAAAATTGAGCAAAAAAAATTCTTTCGTTATATTAAAAGCACACATAATAGAAAAAAAAAGGAGGGTAGTTAAGAAGAAAGAGGATCTAATAAAAATGAAATGGTGACATTTCAAAGGAAAATATGAGGCACAGCGAGTTAACGGAACTGGGAAAATAGAGACGCGAGTAGAGAGGGCATGAATGTCAGAGTTGTGGGGAGTTCATGAACATGGGAAGGATGAAAACAAAATATAAGCAGAGGATGTTTTTCTCTTGTGTGTTGGAAGCTGTTGGGAGACCCAATGATGCACCATCAATAACTCACACTGAGATGTAGGCGAGATATCAGCTTTTATTGACTGGAAGAAGGAACCAGGAGTGAGTGTCTATCATACAAGGTCCTGGAGACTGAGGCCGATCTTCAGGCCGCAGGTCTCCTTTATACAGGGGCCTGTGGGAGGAGCCACAGGAGCAGTCAGCAGGGGCGTGTCCCGACAGGCACATAGTTCACCACATTCACCCCCCCTTCGTTTGAAAAAGTCCTCATGTAGCGAAGGTTCTTACAAGTCAAGCCGATCAGGCGGTCGAATCTGTCGCTGCGATCTACGTAGCACCGGCTGTGACCGCATAGGTGCCGGCAACATTGGCGATTGCACAGGGGACGGGGGTTGCGCGTGTTCTTGCCCACTAGGCGCCGGTGATCCCTCATGCATGTGCGAGGCGCCTGGTATAAATGCGTACGAAACGCCCGGTATACAAGTGTCGTGAGGAGTCTGTGTAGGGCCTGGTGAGTACGGTGTCACCTCTGGTGCAGGGTTCACAGTTACCGGAGAGCCTTCAGGGTAGTGGTCTGCTGCACCTGCGGGTGCCAGGTCGCGGATGGAGACCGTGTCCTCCCGCCCATCAGGTAAGACCACGTAAGCATACTGGGGGTTCGCATGGAGAAGGTGAACCCTCTCCACCAGCGGGGAGTATTTATTGCTCCTCACATGTTTCCGGAGCAGCACTGGCCCCGGGGACGTCAGCCAAACTGGTAGGGTGGTCCCAGTGACAGACTTCCTGGGAAAAGAGAATAGGCGTTCGTGAGGGGTGGCATTGGTGGACGTACATAACAGAGAGCGGATAGAGTGCAGTGCCTCAGGGAGGACCTCCTGCCATCGAGAGACCGGCAACCCTTTGGACTTGAGGGCTAAAAGTGTGGCCTTCCACACTGTGGCATTCTCCCGCTCTACCTGGCCATTACCCCGGGGATTATAACTCGTGGTCCGACTGGTAGCAATGCCCCTAGCTAGCAAGTACTGGCGCAGCTCCTCACTCATAAAGGAGGACCCTCTATCACTGTGGATATAGCAGGGATACCCGAACAGAGTGAAGAGCTGGCGCAGGGCTTTTATGACGGACGTGGCAGTGGTGTCGGGGCAGGGGATGGCAAAGGGGAACCGTGAGAACTCGTCAATAACACTGAGAAAATAGACATTGCGGTCAGTGGAGGGAAGGGGGCCCTTAAAGTCAACACTCAGGCGTTCAAAAGGGCGGGTGGCCTTGACAAGTTGTGCCGTGTCAGGACAGTAGAAGTGCGGTTTGCACTCGGCACAAATTTGGCAGTCCCTGGTCATCGTCCTGATGTCCTCCAGGGAGTACGGCAGGTTCCGAGCTTTCACAAAATGGTAAAATCGGGTGACCCCCGGATGGCAAAGTTGTGCATGAAGGGCGTACAGCTGGTCGAGCTGTGTGCTAGCACATGTTCCCCGGGATAGGGCATCAGGGGGCTCATTGAGTCTGCCAGGCCGGTACAGGATATCATAGGTGTAGGTGGAGAGTTCTATCCTCCACCGCAAAAGCTTATCATTTTTGATCTTGCCCCGCTGTTGGTTGCTGAACAGGAACGCAACCGAGCGCTGGTCGGTCAGCACAGTGAATCTTTTGCCAGCAAGATAGTGCCTCCAGTGCCTAACAGCCTCCACTATGGCCTGGGCTTCTTTCTCCACCGCGGAGTGCCGAATTTCAGAGCCTTGGAGGGTGCGAGAAAAGAATGCTACTGGTCTGCCTTCCTGATTAAGGGTAGCAGCCAGAGCGAAATCGGAGGCATCACACTCCACTTGGAAGGGAGCGGTCTCGTCCACTGCATGCATCGTAGCTTTGGCAATGTCCGCTTTAATGCAGTTGAAGGCCGCGCAGGCCTCAGCAGAGAGGGGAAACGAGGTAGACTTGACCAGGGGGCGAGCCTTGTCTGCGTAATGGGGGACCCATTGGGCGTAATAGGAAAAAAACCCCAGGCACCGTCTGAGGGCCTTGAGAGTGGTGGGAAGAGGGAGCTCTAACAGGGGGCGCATACGTTCGGGATCAGGCCCAATAACCCCGTTTTCCACGACATACCCAAGTATAGCAAGGCGGGTGGTACCAAAAACACACTTGTCCCTGTTATAAGTAAGGTTCAGAGCTGCGGCCACTTGGAGAAACCGTTGGAGGTTGGCGTCGTGATCTGGCCTGTCATGACCACAGATGGTGATGTTATCCAGATAGGGAAATGTGGCCTGCAGTTGGTACTGGTCCACCATCCGGTCCATTTCCCTCTGGAAGACAGAGACACCATTCGTGACACCGAAAGGGACGCGCAGGAAGTGATAGAGCCGGCCGCCCGCCTCGAAGGCGGTGTAGGGGTGGTCCTCTGGGCAGATGGGGAGCTGGTGATAAGCGGATTTCAGATCTATTGTCGAGTACACCTTATACTGAGCAATCTGGTTGACCATATCCGCGATGCGGGGTAGGGGGTATGCGTCAAGCTGCGTAAACCTATTGATGGTTTGACTATAGTCCACCACCATCCTATTTTTCTGCCCAGTCCGAACAACAACCACCTGGGCCCTCCAAGGGCTTGTGCTCGGCTCAATGATCCCCTCCCTGAGCAGCCGCTGCACCTCCGACTGAATGAAGGCCCGGTCCCCCGCGCTGTACCTCCTGCTTTTGGTTGCCACAGGTTTACAGTCGGGGGTCAGGTTGGCGAACAGCGGTGGGGGAGGGATCTTGAGAGTGGAGAGGCTGCAAGTGTCGGTAGCGCAGCTGTTGGCCTGGTTCTGGATGGGATGTGTGTGTCCGTGTGTGTGTGTGGTCAGTAGCGGGGTATGTGAAGAAGTCCCACAAAACTGAGGATTCTTGACAGTGAGTGGTGGGAGGGGCCCGTCGTATACCATGGTCACACTTTCGAGATGGCTCTGGAAGTCCAGCCCCAATAGCACAGGTGCACACAGATTAGGCATGACCAACAGTTCAAAGTCCCGATATACTGTGCCTTGCACCACCAAAGTCGCTACACAACCCGCCCGGATGTCAGCGGACTGCGACCCAGAGGCCAAATGGAACCTCCGACTGACCGGCCGCGTTGCAAGTCCGCAGCGTTGCACTGTGTCCGGGTGAATAAAACTCCCAGTGCTGCCCGTGTCAAACAGGCATCCAGTCCAATGCCCCTCCACCTGGATGTCCATCATGGATCTTGCAAGCTGGTGTGGGGCGCTTTGGTCGAGAGTCACAGTGGCCAGAGTTGGATCGCCGTCGGGGTACCCGGTCAGCATCGGAGGGTCGGGGGCGGGGCATGCTGACGCCGACAAAGATGGCCGCTCACATCCGGGGTACCCGGTCAGCATCCGAGGATCGGGGGCGGGGCATGCTGACGTCGACAAAGATGGCCGCCCACATCCCGGCATGCAAGATGGCGGCCCCCACGTTTCACCCGCAGCGCTGCACTCCGCTCGAGGTTGAGACTTACAGACCTTGGCGAAGTGGCCCCGCTTTCCGCAGCTGGAGCAGGTCGCTTCTCGCGCTGGACAGCGTCGTCGAGGATGTTTCTTTTGGCCACAGAAATAACAAAGCACGAGTTGCTTACGGGCCACAGCCATGGTCTGGGTCGGGGAGCTCGTGGAATCGCGACTGGCGGCGGCGTTGGCGAATTCGCTCCCGGGAGCCGGCGGTGGCGGGGTCTGAGGCGTCCACGAAACCGGCGGGGAATCGCACGACTGGACAGCGTCGGCGTTATGCCGCGCAGCTTCTAGAGCGTTGGCCTTCTCTATCGCCGAGCTTAAGGTAAGATCCGAGTTCTCCAGCAGCCGTTGGCGCATGTACACTGACCTCAGTCCCGTCACAAAGGCGTCTCGCACCAGCAGCTCCGCATGCTGTTCTGCCGTGAGCGTCTTGCAGTCGCAAGCTCGGACGAGTGTCTGTAGTGCTCGGAGAAACTCAGCGCACGATTCGCCAGGCCGCTGTTGCCGGGTAGCTAAGCGATGTCTTGCGTAGACGGTGTTCACCGGCCGCAGGTACTGTCGTTTGAGGGCGTCCAGTGCCCCTTCGTAGGTCGGCAGGTCCCGGATAAAGGAGTAAACTTTGGAGGAGACCCTCGAGAGTAGGATTCTGTGCATAACGGCGGGTTCAGTCGCACGAAGCTCCGCCAAGTACGATTGGAAGCATGCAAGCCAGTGTTCAAAAGCGAGAGCTGCGTCAGGGTCTTGAGGGTCCAAATCCAACCGGTCCGGACGCAAAACGGGTTCCATGTTTTAAAACTTCCAGTCAATAAAATTGATGCACCATCAATAACTCACACTGAGACGTAGGCGAGATATCGGCTTTTATTGACTGGAAGAAGGAACCAGGAGTGAGTGTCTATCATACAAGGTCCTGGAGACTGAGGCCGATCTTCAGGCCGCAGGTCTCCTTTATACAGGGGCCTGTGGGAGGAGCCACAGGAGCAGTCAGCAGGGGCGTGTCCCGACAGGCACATAGTTCACCACACCCAATAGAAGTTTATAAAATTTTGAGAGACATAGATAGGGTATAAAGGCAGAATGTTGTATTCCCAGGATAGATTGTGCAGCTTTGAGGGGAAAAGGTTAAAGAACATTCACTGTCTGAAGCAAGTTTATTCCAGTGTAGCAGGTGCCTGGAATGTGCTAGCAGGGGAAGAGGTGAAAGCTGTTACAATGGTAATGTTTTTAGACCAGGCAGGGAATAAAATGATACAGACTATGTGCATGCAGATGGGATTAATTTGGATTGGCATAATGTTTGGCACATATATCCCTGCTCTGTATTGTTCTATGTTCTGTGTTTTAAAAAAAGGTCTTGACCTGCAAGCTCACTGGGCATTTGTCAAGACCTTGGATCAGTGATATGCAACGATGAATTATAGTTAGCTTAACAGCCACTGCAAGATTTTTATTTTCTAAAATTAAACATGGATATCTTGAAATTTCTGAAAAGAAATAAAAAATTTTGATGCTAGTGTGATGATGCTATTAAGTTTGCCGACTGCGAAGTTCTAAACTCAAACGAAGACCTGAAGCCCTATCTGATGTAGATAGCTATGGGTACTCTCCATAACGGGAGGTTATACTGTAATAATCCAATCTTCAAAAGCTACTTTTATCCTCCATGGTGAGTTTAGCTGCCAATACTCACTATTTGAGCAGAGCCCCCCCATCACCACCATGGAAAAGATACTTCCAGCTAACAAGGTCGTTTAAACAAAGTTCATTTATTTTCAGTGATACATGTTTAAATTCAAACAACATTCTTTAAAGCACATTTAAAACTCAGAGGGTTTCTACCTTATAAAGATTTCCAAATTACAAACCACTTCTAAAACACAAAGGATTTCCAAAATGCGGATACAATTCCTATGAGTGAAAAATACGTACCAATGAGCTGCAGATGAACCATTCATTCATTGCAGAAATCGAAGGCAGAGGAGTGGATTCTATATCACCACATGTTTTTGTCATTCTTCTTGACGTTCCTGGATCATTCCTAATAAGCTTGGATTTCTCTCTTGGATTTCTGCTGTTTATTTGCCACTTGGGTGACATCACACACATACAATATATCTATTTTTTAGATTCCTTCTAACACAAGCAGTTGAAAAACTTCTAGAGACTGAGATCCCAGGGACCCTCAATTAATGTTGTGAAACTGATTTTCCAACTACTAACAGATCAGCAAGTGATAGTATCAATATGGTCTGCAGGTTTCCATGAACTAAACAACTTAGTGGGTGTTGTCTGTTTTGAAACAAGCCTGATTAAATAACCCATTATTTTACAATGCACCCCTTGAGCAGCTATCCCAGAGGTTGTAGGCCAACAGTCTGCTCTATAGACAGTGTTTGTTTGTGAAGCTATCCTCTTATCTTCAAACTGCTTACTGCTTACCTCTTGTATTAAGAATGGAAAAAAGGCTCAACAAAGAATATTGTTTGGAAGTTTAATTTATTCAAAAACAGCACCTTGATCTTTAAAAGTGCACGACTGCCAATGTTTAGAAAGCTGAGGTTGGTAATAAAGAAAACCTACTGGCACAGGACAGTGAGTAACCGTCAGACTAGAAATTTTGAAATAAGGAACAGAAAATTTTGGAAACACTCAGCAGGTCAGGTAGCATCAATGAAAAGAGGAACAGAATGAATATTTCAGGCTGAAGGCCTTCATCAGTGCTTAGCAAGAGATCAAGCAAGTTTATTTGAAATGGCAGAGAAGCTGGAGGATAGTTCAAAGGGTCAGCCTGGTGGTTGCTGTGGAGATAAGTTATTGAGGTCTTCCAGTCATCAGGTTAATGGCAGGTAGAGGAGAAGGTAAAACAAAGGCATAAGATTCTCTATTGATCAGAGAGAGCCTATGTGATTGAGAGGGCTGTGGGTGGTGCAGGCCTTTGACAACTATTTAAATTGATAACTCAAATTCTATCATAAGAGAGCTCCATCATGGAACTGACAGCAAGTTATTGATCAAAAACTGGCTGATTGTTTGCATGCCAAGAAAAACAATGGATGAGAAATTGGTTGACAGACAGTAAGCTTATTGGTGTGTTGCAGACATTCATAATATACAGCATATAACTGATGTGGATGAGGGTCAGAATTTGCCAATGACACTAAAATGGATGGAATTTGGCATCGTTGAGGAGGATGTAAAGAATCTTCATGGCAACAAAGACAAAAATAAGCAAAACATGACAGATACTACAGCAAGACAGGAAGGCAATGTTTGGAAAATGTTGAAACAGACCGACTTGGATACAGGTCAATGAAAGAAAATATACAAATCAAAGGAGTAGCTAAGGCAGCAATTGGAAATGAATATTTCACTGCCGCTATACAATAGTTTACCAAGACTGCACCTGGAGACCAAAACCGATCTCCCTATCTTTCTTAAGTAAGGAGACTAATCTAAGAAAGAATGCTCTTGCGATAGGGCCAGTGCAACAAAACTTCACCAAGCTGACTCCATGGATACCAGGACTGCCTTATGAGGAGAGCTTTGGGTCAATTTCACAAGTTGTATTCAAAAGTTTAGAAGAATGAGAGGGGTTAAAACATGGAACATAGAGGAGTACAGCACTGGACAGGCCATTTGGCCCATGATATTGTGCTGGTCTTAATGCCAATTCATACTGAATGTCATCCATATCCCTCCATTCCTTCGCATCCATGAGTCAATCCAAAAGCTTCTTAAACTCCACCAAACTGCCTGATTCGACAGATACCCCAGGCACCTCTCTGTGTAAAAATACATATTCCACACTTCACCTTTAAACACCCCACAACTTTAATAGCAAGTCCTCTGGTATTTGACAGTTCTCCCCTGGGGGCAGATTCTGACGCTCTACCGCATCTATGCTTCTCATAATTTAAAAGGAAATCTCTACGAGGTCTACAGTCAGACAGACTACAGAACTGAGGGAACAAACTTCCCTTATATCTCATGCTCCCTAATCCAGACAGCATCTTGGTAAACCCCTTTCTGCACAGTCTCCGCATTCCCCTATGGGGCAAACAGAACTGCATCCTGCAAGTGTAGTCTGAACAAGCTTTATACGGCTAAAGCATGACTCCCTTATTTTGATACTCAACACCCTTACCGATTAAGGCAAGCATGCCTTACAACTTTTTCCCCATCTTATCCACTTCCATAGCTATTTTCAGTGAACTATGGACCTGGACCCCAAGATCCCTCTGCTCCTCAGTACTATTAAGTGGTCTATCATTAACAGTACACTTTCTCCTTCCATTTGACCTCCCAAAATGCAACATTTCACACTTGCCCGGATTAACCTCCAGATGCCATTTCTGTGATCATCTCTGTATCTGATCTATTTCCCGCTGTATTTTTTGATAGTCCTTTATGTTATGCACAACTCCACCAATCTTGGTGTCATCTGCAAACTTGCTAATCCAGCCATCTACATTTGCACTCAATCACAAACAAAGGTCACAGCACTGATCCCTGAGGAACACCACTCATTATGAACCTCCACCCTTCCACCCCCATTCTCTGTTTTCAGTTCTGAAATCAAGCCTGAAATTTACCCTGGATCCCATGCATCTTTATCTTCAACCTACCATTAGGGACATTATCAAATGCCTTACTATCTAATTAAAATTTGCAAAATTTCAACTGGGCAATACTGATTGTTTATGGAATGAACTATCCCTGACTCGTGCATTTAGAAATAAGGGTTACAATCTTATTTTACAGAACAAGAGATAAAAGACTGAGATCAAGAGAAGTTCCTTATTGGATGGTGGAGAACAAGTGGAATTTCCTATCACAAAGGATTGGAGCAACTCTACCAGCATAACACATCTCTAGACTGATTCCCAGTATCTGCATCTGTAGGCATACAATACCAACTTCCGGTGTGAGGCACTGGTGACACCTCCAGAACTGGTGACCCAATTCAACCCACCCTGAGCCCACCGTGAAGAAGGTCAAAGAAGCAGACAAATCAGCGAGAGCAAGTTCTGCCCCTGGCCCCAGCGGAGTGCCTTACAAAGTCTATAAGCAGTGCCCAAGGCTCCTTGTGCGACTCAGGAAGATCTTAAAGGTGTTCTGGTGGAGAGGAAAGGTCGCTGCTCAGTGGAGGAATGCGGAGGGTGTCTGGATACCAAAAGAAGATGATTCAAGCAACATTGAGCAGTTTCATATCATCTCGCTGCTCAGCGTTGAAGGGAAGATCTTCTTCAAGACTGTGGCCCAAAGTTTAACTGAGTTCCTCTTGAAGAATGGATACATAGACACCTCAGTACAGAAAGGGGGAGTCCCAGGAATACCTGGCTACCTAGAGCACACAGGAGTGGTGACCCAGTTCATCCGGGAGACAAGGGAAAACAGAGGAGACCTTGCAGCACTCTGGCAAGACCTAACCAACGCCTATGGATCCACCCCATACAAGCTCGTTGTAACAGCACTGACAAGACACCATGTTCCAGAGATGATCCGAAACCTCATTCTTGACTATTAGAGCACTTCAGGTTGAGAGTCTCCTCAGGGTCACTAACGTCTGCCTGGCATTGGCTGGAGAAGGGGGTGTCGCTCTTCTCATTGGCCATGAACATGATTGCCAAGTCAGCGGAGGTGGAATGTAGAGGCCCCATGTCTAGATCTGGCGCTTGTCAGCCCCCCATAAGAGCATTCATGGATGACCTGACGGTGATGGCAACATTCGTCCCTGGGTGCAGATGGCTCCTTCACGGACTGGAACGGCTCATCTCATGGGCAGGAATGAGCTTTAAACAAGCCAAGATCAGGTCTCTGGTCCTGAAGAAGGGAAGAGTGGCCGACTGGTTCCGCTTTATGCTGGGAGGGATCCAGATGCCAACGGTGACAGAAAAACCAGTCAAGAGCCTGAGCAAGATCTTCAACAGTTCACTGAAGGACCCAGCCGCACTTCAACAAACCAGGAGCGAATTGATAACCTGGCTCACTGCGATTGACAAATCGGGGCTTCCAGGAAAATGCAAAGCCTGGATGTACCAACATGGAGTCTTGCCAAGGCGACTCTGTCCCCTTCTAGTCTATGAGGTGCCAATGTCAACAGTGGAGGCTCCAGAAAAGACCATCAGTCAGTTTCTCCGGAGGTGGTTGGGGCTCCCCTGGACCTTAAGCAGCATTGCCCTGTATGGGCATTCCACCAAGCTGCAGCTCCCCATCAGCGGCCTATCAGAGGAACACAAAGTCACTCGAGCCAGGGAGGTTATAATGTACCGAGACTCCTCCGATGTCAAAGTCACTTCAGCAGGAATCCGTGTAAAGACCGGAAGGAAGTGTCAGGCACAGGGAGCTGTCAACAGAGCAGAGGCTCGGCTGTGACACAACATTTTGGTGGGCACTGTGGCGGCGGGGCGGGCAGAACTGGGCTGTTTTCCCAAACCACACTCCGAGAAAACCTGCGGAAAGGAGAAGCGTCAACTGGTTCAGGACAAGATACGAGCAGATGTGGAGGAAGAACGATACAGCAAGATGGTCGGCATGTACAAACAGGACTAGATGGGAGCATGCGGAACCTCGCAAGCTCACCTGGACAGAACTCTGGAGAGCCGAACCATCGTGCATCAAGTTTCTCATCCAATCAGTCTATGCCATTCTCCCAAGCCCGGCCAACCTGCAGCTGGGACATGGCAAACACTCCAGCATGCCAACTGTGCCAGAAGAGGGGCACCTTGGAGCATATCCTCAGTTGCTGCCCGAAGGCGTTGGGGGAAGGGTGATACCCTCTGGCGCCATGACCAAGTCCTAAGATCTATGGCGGACGCAATCGGCACAGCGATTCAAGGCAGCAAAAATCAGCATGCTCCCAAACAGTGCATCACCTCTATTAGAGCGGGGGAGAAGGCTCGATGTCGGCCTAGCTCCTTGGGAGGGTTTCTTGCCACTGCATGAGACTGGCAGCTCAAAGTCGACCTAGGAAGGCAGCTCAGGTTCCCAGAGATCATCGCAGCTACTCTGCTCCACCCGGACATGGTGTCAATATCGGAGTCTACAAAGCAAATGGCCTTGCTGGAACTTACTCTTTCCTGGGAAGACCGGATTGAAGAGGCCAACGAGCGCAAGAGGGCTCAGTACACAGATCTTGCTGCAGAATGCTGGAGCAATGGCTGGAGAGCTCGCTGTGAGCCGGTCGAAGTTGGGTGCTGGGGCTTTGCTGGCCATTCATTACAGCGGACTCTTAAACTCCTTGGAGAAGGACTGCAGTGCAGAAGAGCCACCAAGAAGATTCTGGAGGCTGCTGAAAAGGCCTCGTGGTGGCTGTGGTTCCGGAGGGGGGATCCGTGGATTAGTGCACCACTTGAACACAAGTTGGGGGCTGATCACCCCTGGCTGGGTCACCCGAGTGAGGGTGTCTGATGATTAAAAACCCAAAATGTCCTACGACCCTGGATTCATCCATGTCCAAGTAGCACCAGAAGCTGTATTCTACAACTACAGGCTTAATTGATTCATATGAATCATACTTCATATGATTCAGAGCGATCATCTCAGAGTTAGAAGCTCGACTCTAGACACATGACCATGATCTAGTCTGTAGAAGAGAGAAATGTGGGAAGGCACTGCCTTTCAGCAGAGATGTTAAATAATGGCTCTCTCAAGTAGAAATAAAAGATTTGTAAATACTATGTTTTTTTGTGGTTTTCTCAGTTCTCAACCATCACTAGGGTCACAGAGCTAAGCAACATGGAAACACATACTTTGGCTCAACTGGTTGACGCTAAGCAAGTCGCCAACTTGGGCTAGTCCATTGTCCTGTTTTCCTGTCCATGTACCTGCCTAAATACTATTTAAACGTTGTAATTGTACTCAATCTTCATTTGGTAGCTTGTTCCATGTGTGAGGAAGTTGTCCTTCAGGTCCCCACCAAAACAGATCATTGCTGTTGTATTCAGATTGATTGCTAAGTTACCCAAGATCCAGAGTTACTACCTTCTAAATAAAAAGGGTGGCTCTGAGCCGCTGCCTTGCTACTCTTGGGACGCTGGTTTAAACCTGACCTCTGGTGCTGTCAAGGTGGAGTTTGCATGTTCTCCTTGTGACTGCCTGGTTTCCTCTGGGTTCCCCAGTTACTTCCACATTCCAAAAAAACATGCTGGCTAGTAGATTAATTATCCACCATATAGTGCCTGTAGCATTACTGAATGATAGAATCTAGAGGAGTAGTGTTTGTAATGTGGGGCAATCAAATGCATTAGAACAAGATTAGTGTGAATGGATGCTTAATGGGCTAAAGGACCTGTTTTTATGCTGTGTCCTTCCATGACTCTGCAACTTTATGACCACCCCTTCACCCTTTCTCTGATTTTTACATCCCTTGTTTTCTTTCTCATTCTCCAGTCCATTTTTCATTTCCCAAGCCCTCCCTTTGCCTATTGCTTCATTCTTCATATCTTGCCCTTGAACCAGACATTTGGTCACCTCTCAAATTCTTGACTCATTTTCTGACTCGTGCTTAACTGTCTCTCTAACATGAAGAGACCAACATAAACACAGGTCAAAGTAGAATGTCCTGGCTCTCTGCCTTTCAGGGTAATGAATAACTGTCTTATCACTCATCTCACTTATCCCACACCAGTAATCCCACATCCATCCAATCTCCTACCACCTAGCAAGAGATACAGAAACATTTCTGCACAGACAATCCAGACTGAAAAATACCTTTTTCTCCAGGGCTATAATGCAACTGAATAATGCTCCCCCCTCACCCACCCATAGTCAATAGGCTCTAAGACTAAATGTAACACATGGACATGTGCAATATTTGACTTTAAGTGGGACAGCTAACCTCCCTTTGATTTCAGAGCTCTTTGTTTATTTTTTAATTTCAGCTTTAATTCTTGATGCTTAATTCTTAATTTTCTAATGAATCATTGCATTATATAACATGGGCACGTGCAACACTTGAATGAGGCAGCCATTGTTTCTTTTTATCTTAGAGTTGTTTGTTTTTCATTCAGTTGTAACTTAGATGTCGCTCTAAATAACTCAGATGCTATTTTAAATGTAGCCATTGTGTTTTTAGTAATTGAATTGGCAGTATGCTGATTTGCACTGAGCGGAGCGTCACTGCAATTTTGTTGTCCTGAGCAATGACAATAAAGCTTTAAAACCAAAATCAAAAACATCTGCCTTGTATCATCCGTAGCTAGTTATGATACAAATATAGGTGGGGAAGCAGGGAGTCTCGAGAAAGACTTGGGAGATTAGGGGAATGGGTAAAGAAATGGCCGACGGAACACAGTGTAGGTAAGTGTATGGCCTTGCCCTTTGCAAAAAGGAACAAAAACATAGGCTATTTTCTAAATGGTGAAAACATACAGAAATCAGAGGTACAAAGACACTTCGGAGTCCTTGGGCAGGATTCCCTTAAGGTCAACTTGCAGGTTGGTGGTGAGGAAAGCAAATACAATGTTAGCATTCATTTTGGGGGGACTGGAATATATCAACAAGGACACAATACTTTATTAGGCATTGGGCAGACCGTACTTGGAGTATCGTGAGCAGTTTTGGGCCCCTTATCTAAAAAAGGATGTGCTGGCATTGGAGAGGGTCACGAAGAGGTTCACGAGAATAATTCCAGGAATGGAAGGGTTAATGTTTGAGGAACGTTTGATAGCACTGTCCTGTACTCACTGAAGGGGGAGGAACCTTATTGAAACCTTTCAAACATTGAAGGGTCTAGATAGAGTAGATGTGGAGAGGATGTTTCCTGTCATGGGGGAGCTAGGACCAGAGGGCATAACATCAGAATAGAAGGACATTCCTTTAGAACAGAGATGAGGAGGAATATCTTTAGACAGAGTGTGGTAAATCTATGGAGTTCATTGCCATGGATGGCTGTGGAGGCCAAGTCATTGGGTATATTTAAAGCACATGTTGGTTGGTTCCGGTTAGTCAGGGTATCAAAGGCTACAAGGAGAACAAAGGAGAATGGGATTGAGAGGGATAATAAATCAGCATGATGGGCCAAATGACCTAATTCTGCTCCTAAGTCTTATGTTCTCATGGTGCCATGGCACCCAGTTGTATCAGAAGGTGACAGATTCTTCTCCCGTTCCAGAAACTACAGCAGGAAATCCAGACATACTCATCTGCACAGGTTGATGGAGTGCTGTACTCTCTTGGACCAGAAGTTAAACAGATACAATCTCTGCCCTGTAAAGTGATTCCAGAAGATTAAAGAGGGAAGTTTTCTTCAGTGTCCTATCTTTACTTATTTTGTCATTAATGTATTCTGCACAAATATTTCCTTTGTTCCAGCAACGGAGGTCCCACATCGATCATGAAATACTTTGAGATGTCCTACAGAAGGACAAGACTTTCTTTCCTTCCTCACTGTAATTTCAAAATCTATTCTCCGATGGAGGTCAAAATGGGACTTCTTGTCAAGTTGGCATCTGCGTACAACGTTCCTTTAGTCAACATCTCCTGGATAGATCATGAAACCATTTTTTTTTCCACTTCTATTATGTCTTTTACGTTTGCTTCTTGTCTTGAATTTGATCCTGGAACTGTCGGAGCCCATGTTTTACCGTTTGGGCTGGAGATGGCTTGGGTGCTTCAGTGCTCTACCATCTCTGAGATTGCAGGAGGCAGAGGCAGCGTGAGTGAACCTTGTGGCGAGAAGGCTGCAGGATGGAGCACAAGCTAATGTTTGACCTATTTCTCTCTACTGTTTGCCGACTAAAGCGATGAGGGTGATTGAAACGTCAAGGCGAGCATGGAAGTTTGGAGATCATTTGAGTGTTTCGGTGCTTCAGGCAGATTCTGGGAGGCAGCGTATGCGAACCTTGTAATGGGCAGGATGCAGGTTAGGCCACAATATAGTGTTTGGCTTCATTTCACTGATCAAAGCTTCCCTTGTTTGCAGATTAAAGCGATGAGGGAGCTTGAAGCATTGATGTGAGTGCAGAGGATGAGCACCGGATGCCTGTATTTTGATCCTCAGATTTCTGCATCTCCAGTCACTTGTGCAGGCCTGGAATAGATTCAGGTTCAGATTCAGCTTCAGATTTATCTACCACATGTACGTCAAAACATACAGAGAAGTGTGGCATTTGCAGTAACAAGCAACACAACCCAAGAATGATCTGGGAGCGGCCTACAAGTGTCCCCACACATTCTGGCACCAACATAGCGTGGTCACAGTGTTTGGCAGAACCATGCAGAGCACAGCAGAACAGGACAACCCAAGCATATTGACCTTTGGGCTTTTATCCGGGGATTTCCAATCGATCATCAGGCTTCAATATTTGGCATCCACCCAGGTCATGCAGCTGTTGATTAAATAGAGCCCAAACTTAAGGCCCCGAACGCTGGACATCGATGATGGGATCCTGAAAACTAGGCCTCAAAGTCCTGTCCCACTAATGATAGGAACTCAAACGTCCTTGTGGGTCTACCAGCCTCACATCTAACCATGCTGGCTTGCAGCAGAAACTTAGAGTCCTCCAATTCCCTGACATCCCTATCCCTAAACCGACCCCTACTCCCCTCTCTGTCCTCAAAAGCATCCTTACAAACCTAAAACATACCTTTAAAAAATCTAACTCCGAGCATAGACCTCAGGAAAGATCAGACCTCAGTACTATATTGCCTTCAATAGGTTTACTGTCTGTCAGTAGAGTCATAGAAAAGTACAGCACAGAAGCAGGCCCTTTGGCCCATCAAGTCCATGCTGAAACCATTTAAACAGCATACTCCTATCAGGCTGCATGAGGACCATAGCCCTCCATAACCCTACCAAACTTCTCTTAAACATTGAAATCAAGCTCACATGCACCACTTGTGCTGGCAGCTCGTTCCACACTCCCGCCACCCTCTGAGTGAAGAAGTTTCCACTCATGCTCCCCTTAAACTTCTCACCTTTCACCCTTAACCCATGACCTCTGGTTGTAATTCCACCCAACCTCAGTGGAAAAAGGCTGCTTGCATTTACCCTATCCGTACCCTTCATAATTCTGAGTACCCCTCTCAAATCACCCCTCAATCTTCTACTTTCTGAAGAGTAAAGAGCTAACCTGTTCAATATTTCCTTATAACTCAGCTTCTCCAGAGCTGGCAAATGCCTTGCAAATTTTCTCTGTACTCTTTCAATCTTATTTTTATCGTTCCCGTAGGGAGGTGACCAAAACTGTGCACAATACTCCAAATTAGGCCTCACCAATGCCTTCTATCACCTCAACAGACCATCCCATCTCCTGTACTCAATACATTGATTTATGAAGGCCAATGTACCAAAAGCTTTCTTTTAGAGACAGATAATCAAACACTTACTCTCCCTTTCTCTTTCTTCTGCCTCTTTGTAAGTGTAAAGTACTTTATTAGTTTAACCCTTTGGTACTGCAATAAGTGACACTACTCTAACCCATCTTTTACAGCTGCTCGCCCTCAGGCACTAAGCTCTGTTGAATGGGTGCTCCAAGTTCAGAAGCAGTAATGGCAGCCACCTTCAGTTTACGTCCAGTGTCTTTTCTGTCACTATCAGGATCTTTAACAGTTCCACCGTCAGTCTTCTTGGGGAGTTTACAGGAATGGAGACCGTGGAAGTGAATGGGTTCCCATAACAACACATGCAGTAGATGTGTGAGCGCTAGGGCTGAATGCTTAATGGTGAGAATACCAAAGGATCCTTGGCAATGGAATGACACCTTACGTCAGTCGGAATCTGCCCCCAAGGGAGGTTTTGTTTCTGTGTGAACACCAGCACAGGCCACAGGCACAGTTCTCCGAAATCTCTGCTGTTTCTCTCTTCAGTATTTCCACTAAGCCACTAACACCCAGTGTAGAGTGTACGTGAAGATACAGAGTCACAATATTATACAGTGTGGAAACAGCTCCTTTGGCCCAACTGCTGTATGCAGAGTCCTGCCGAAGAATTTTGGCTCCAAACATCGACTGTACTCTTCTCCATAGATGCTGCCTGGCCTGCTGAGTTCCTCCAGCATTTTGTGTGTGTTGCTCGGATTTCCAGCATCTGCAAATTTTCTCTCGTTTGCTGAATGCAAAGTAAGCTTACCAACTAAGGCAGTTCCATTTGCCTGTGTTTAGCCCAAAACGTTCTAAACCAGGGGTTCCCAACCTTTCTTATGCCATGGACCCCTGTCCGTAGACCCCAGTTTGGGAACCCCTGTTTGAAACCCTTCCTACCTGTCTAAATGTCTTTTAGAATGGGTTATTGTACCTGACTCAACCAGGTTGGCAGCTCATTCCACATGCAGACCACTCTCTGTGGAAAACAAAATGACTCTGAAGTTCCTACTAATTCTTTCCCCTCTCGGCTCTGCTGTTTAATCCTGATGCACCAACTCTTGTCACCCACAGTTTTATATATTTTTATGAAATCAGCTTGCGGTTTCTTTCATTCCAAGGTAGGAACTTCTAGCCTGTCCAAACTCTTTGTAACTCAGTCCCTTGAGTCCTTGTAAACCTTCTCTGCACACTTTCCAGTTTAATAACATCTTCACTATAGACGGAGACCAAAAGAGAACAGACATGTTGAGAGGGATTATTAAAGGAGGAGCAAAGGCCTGCACTGCCCCACTGGGGGAAGACTGGAGTGGGTGTGGGACTTTGTGACTGCATGGATTTCCCCTGGCTGCCCCAGTTACGTCACGCATTCTAAAAGTATGTGGTGTGGTAGGTTAATGGCTCTCTGAGAATGATCACACTGTGTCGGCGAGCAGCAAGGTCTGGGTGCAGTAGTTGGGAACGTGAGGAGGGTGAGAAAAGAATGGTAGGACTCGTGCAAGTGTGTGGCTGCTGGTAGGAGCTCAGTGTTCCAAACGGCCTGCCTCTGTGCCGTACGACTGCACGATTATTTACCTCGATGCTGTCACAGATAGATTTATAAGCTGTGGTGCAAAAGCAAAGATGATCCCAAAATAGTGACCCACCCAGGTCAGTGAGCACAAGAACTGTGAGGGGGGAGCAAACCTGACATTCATGCCGAGACACTTTAGATGTGCCTATATTTATGGTGGGGTGGGGGAATTAAGCTAGTAAGTCAAGTACAAGGACATTTAGGTCAAATAGATACCAATGGAAAATGATGGGAATGAAAGAGAAAGGTCAAAAAGTTTTTGAAATATGATTGCTTCCTTTTTGTTTTGAACACTTATTACTCCTTTTGCCCTGATGGTTCTTCTGGTGAAGGGGCTCCCACAGAGGCGAGAGCTGCAAAGAGGCCACCAGACAGGAAGCAAGGAATAGCAGGTGTTGGCTGGGGAGATGCCAGCTCTTCCCTGACAAAGCTGGGCCAATGAGGCCGAGGCGTTCCGCTTGCAATGCAGTGGAGGTTATCCTGCTCCAGGAACGAGCACAGAAAGCTGAGCAGATGGAGCGTACAGTCCTGAACGGGAGCCAGCTGCGTGGTGGGCTGGCTTCCAGCTGAGAAGCCAAGCTGGGCTTCCACCCCTCACCCCTCCTCCTGGCAGGGTGGCTCTGTTCTAAAGACCAGTGCAGTTCCTCCTGGTGCCCTAACTTGCAATGATTAATCAACTTAATCAAAACCATCCTTTGGAGGAATATTATGACAGACATGGATAAGATTAATAGTCACCATCTGTTCCCCAGGGCAGGGAGTTTCAAACTATAGAGCGAGAGGAGAGAAATTTCACACAGATGTTGGTGAATATCTGGAAGAAGATGGTGGTTGTGGCAGATTACAATGTTTAAATTAGCCGTCGATCCCAGGGGAGCAGGGGTTTGCGCCTCTGGTGGACTGTGGCCTCTCCAGGGTACAAGCCTGGGTGGGAAGATTTGAAGAAACGGCTGTTGCCCACGCAGTGGGCTCCCCCTCTCCACATCACTGATGTAGTTCAAGGGAATGGCAAGTGCTGATACAGCTTGGCACCCATGTCGTCACAGAGGTTGCCAGAGTGAAGTTATAAATGACATCAAACTGCCTCAGGGACCCCGGCTCTGGATTTCTTCCTCGGGGTTTACTCCCGAAGCCTTTCCTGTAGGTGGGTCTGGCTGCAAGGCAGTGGAGGTTTAAAATCAGAGTTTTCCTTCTCCTGGGTGGGCTGCCGTCCAAGTCTGACAAGCTGCACTTCCCTGAAGCAACTTGTATTGAGGTGCCAATGATCCGCCTTTGCCCCTTCTCTTGTCAGTAGGAACAGCTCTGCCGGGCCTAGTAGCTAAGCTACACATGAAGGGAACGAGTTGGACTTGGTTGTCAGAGGCTGTTAGAGTTACATGCCACTTCGATCACTTTATAGGTAGTGGGAGCTTATCCCCACTGTCACCCCCAGCTATGACAGCCTTAGGAACCAATGTTTAAATGTTTAAATTACTTGGATAAGAACAGTGCAGAAGGCCAAGTGAGATTCAGATACACAGGCATCACCTATAGCATGGATGAGGTGTGATCAAAGAGTTGATTTCTCCACTGTACATTCTATACTTTTGTGAAACAGTCCGTATTCATAAGCAGCAAGTCCTGGACAATATTCAGGCACGCCAAATATGACGTTCAAGTCACAGAAAGCACCAGACAACGACCACCCCAACAAGAGAGTCTGACCGCCTATACTTGAAATGTAATGGTGTTCCCTTAACTCTTACATCAACCAGTGGCATGGAACTTACCACCGAACAAGGCACATAAGTACCATGGCTACAACAGGATGTCAAAGGCTGGAGATTCTGCTGGGAGCGACCTGTCTACAACAGCACAAGTTAGGGATGTGACGGAAAACTCTCCACTTCCCCGGACTTACGCCATACCCAAGAAGTTTGGCACAATCCAGTGCAAGTTGGCCCAGCTGATTCATACCCATCAACCACTCGAAGCATTGATCCCCACAACCAATGGTATACAAGGACTGCCGCTGAACTCTCTACAAAATACACTGCAGTTACTAACCTAGGTGTATCTGGTAGTCCCTCCCAAAGCCCACAAGCACCACCACCAAGAAGGTCAAAGGGCTTCAGGTAAATGGGAACACTACCACCTGCAGGCCCCCCTGCAAACTGCACACCACCCTGACCTGGAAATACATCATTGTTCCTTCATCATTGCCTGCTGTAACTTCTGGAATGTCCTACACAACAACGCTGTTGTCAGGCTGTGGTGAACTATGTGCCTGTTGGGACACGCCCCTGCTGACTGCTCCTGTGGCTCCTCCCACAGGCCCCTGTTGTTACGTACTCGTGACACATGACGGTGGTGCCCTTGTCATGTGACTGGGGTTGAAGCTGTACTGGACTTGAGGTGATGGTCTTGTGATGGTGGAATGACGTCATTTTCCCGCCAGTAGAGATCATGTGATGGGTTTTTTACAGGTTATAAAAGGTAGACCCCACCCTGTGAGGAGGGGCAGTTCGTGGCTGGATTTGCCAAGTTGACTTCATGCCACTGCGTGTTTGAAGTGATGACGCAGTTTAGTTGAAGGATGAAGTTTTTATTTAATGCCTAAAGTTTAAAAGGTTAATGCCAACAGGTTCTTTATGATTCTGTTAGTTTGAGAATTAGAGGAGAGTGAAGATTCAAGGTTGGAAGTAAAGATCGAGGAGAATCGCTTTCTACGGTGAAACGGGGGCGACCTTTGTTTGATCCTTATTTGGAAGGATTTCGTTGACTATCTTCGTGTTAATCCCTAGGTTTACCTAGAAAGGATTGAAGGTAGTGGAGAAGGAAAGGTCAGTGCCTTTAAGCCGTTCTGTTTCGTAAATTCTTCGTGGGAATTTCGACGTCGGGAATCGAAGCAAGCGACGTGAAAGAGAACTTAAATCGTCCTGTAAAGTCTCTCCTTTTAAATGGACTGTGAGCATATTGAACTTTTGGCAATATCACTTTAAGAACTGTTTTGGAATATCACTTCAAAGAACTGTTTTGGAATATCACTTTACGAACTGTTTGAACAGCCGCTCAGCAGCTGTTTCCGGTTACGGTAGTGTTTGTTTACTTTTGGGGGGTTTGTTTTCTGTGTTTAATAAACGTGTTGTTTTATTATAAGAAACCCTTGCCGAACTCATATATTTATTGTTGCCTGAATACGTAACACCTGTATAAAGGAGATCTGCGGCCTGACGCTCGGCCTCAGTCTCCAAGACATTGTATGATAGACACTCACTCCTGGTTCCTTCTTCCAGTCAATAAAAGCCGATATCTCGCCTTACGTCTCAGTGTGAGTTATTGATGGTGCATCACAGGCGTGATCAGTAAGACAGCTCACCATCGTCTTGCCAAGTTCAGCAGCCATGAGCAATAAATAGTGGCCTTGTCTCAACGCCAAAATCCCCAAAAAATGCATAAATAAACAAAAGGCAGCCTCCGCTTCATTTCTCTTATCTGACAAAATCCGTCGATGTCTGGGCAAAGCTTCTCAGCTGATGTCTTGCTGCAACATCTGAGCCTTGCAGATGTCAGTTGTCTAGTGTGAGAAGAATTGTCCCCTGTACAATAAGCTCTAATTTTAGCCTTCAGTCCCCTACACCAGACGTTTGCAGAGGAAATTGATTCTTTCTGCCTATCCGCCCTGCAATTAGATCATCCTTTAACCCTCCACACATAGAACAGGAATGCTATGGTGCCTTTTCCTAATTTGGCACTTACAGGCTGGTGTCGTTCTGGTGAATCTGCACGACACAAAGAATAAAGGCAGGATGTCCAACCTAATGTGGACCACGACCTGTGAGCATCGTGCTGCAGGGACACATGGGTGCTTCCTTCTCTGTGGTGACAGCCTGGCAGAGTTTAGGTGGTGAATACCCAGTCACACAGTACTTTCTGGGCAAAAGTCTTAGGCACATATATATAGCTAGAATTCTCCCAAGTTTGATCCACGGTGAAAAGGGCTGAAGTGAGATACGGGTAGTATGGTGAAACGGCACCATTTTCTTCCCAGATTCCTTGGCTTGGTTGCATTGAGGGTTGTCTAGACTGTTTGCAGACTGTAAAGGACACCTCACTCATGAACCATTCCTCTACTTACCAACTCCATACTTCCTTTTCATAAGATTCGGTGTTTCTCAGGTTATATTTTCAAAGGGCTTAGGTGTACAGTTGAAAAAGAATAGTTTACCAGGCTTTAGGGAGCAATGGGAAGGGAGGCTTGTTCAAAAGTTAGCACAGACTCAGTGGGGCAAATGTCACAGGGAGGAAATTCCCTTCCGAGATAGTGTTAATAGCTTTTGAAGGTCACTTTGTAACAGCAGAATTCTTTTAACTAATAATAGTAACTGGTGGAGAAAGTGAAACGCAGAGCTGTATTCTTTTTATTCCTGTTTTTTGAGTGCATTTCAGCAGAGTGGAAACATTGGCTGCCTCCGACTGACTCCCTGTCAGGCTTGACAAAGTCCTGGTGTAACCTGTCATATTCTGCCTGAGGTGAAGTAATGGAGGAGATTGCTGATGGTGGGGCTGGGGGGCAGGGGGGTGGGAATGGGAGCTTTCATGCCTCAATCTACAGATAGTGGTGACAGTGAAATGCTAATCTGGGATTTAACCCCTTGTTTACAATTATCAAGGCTACCAACAGCCTTTTCTGTGCTAAATCCCCAAGGCTCTCCAATGTCCTCATGCACATAAGACGAAATCCATCCACCGATCTAGCTTGTCTTGAGTCTGTGCTAACAACACTGTCCAGCAGTACTTCACCAGCCTCCTGCTTGCCACATTTACCCGTTCTCTTCCCAACTTCCTCTGACGCATTTCTCCCTCCTCCTGCCTGCTGCTTGTATTAGCTTCTGCCTTTGATTTGCCCTTAACTCTACCGTCCACACCATTTGTACAAATGCAGATTTGACAGACACGTAACTAACACTGATGCAACACAGCGGTGTCAGCTCATCAAAGGGCCTTCTTCACAGAAAGCAGCCCGAGGTCGAAGTTCTTAGGTGTGTGGAAAGCGTTAGGCTGAGTGTCCGCCTTAGCTCCCATTCAAGCCAAAATGTTTTGAGTTCCAAGTCCCACTTGAGACCGTGAATTAGCACAGTTTTAGAGGGAGTGCTGCACTGAAAGGTGTGCTGTCATTCAAATTGGATTAAAATAGGAGTTTTTAGAACCCACTTTGAATAATATTGCAAGTTGAAAATAAAGCATGCGAACTTCTTCCAGAACAGCTGGTCAAAGGTTGGTCTGCCAATAAGCCATTAATCTATAAAAAAAAATACCCTCACTGTTTGTGTAGTGTGACACCTTCACAGGCCCAAGTGTGTGCTAAGCAACAGCAAAGACACACTCCAAAGTTACCCCAAAGGCTTCTCATTTCATCCGACAATCGACAAACCAAAGGTTCTGTCTCTCCCTGGCAAGGGAGAGGGAGATGTCCCCCATTTTCACAGCGAGAGGGAGACGTAACGGCAACCTGCTGGTTTACAATGTTAAGAGTCTGTTCTGTCACTTTTTTTGACGAATATATGGTAAATTTTTCCAACCAGATGAAGGCCAATTTATGTCGAACTTATTTCTCCTGAAAACTTACTAATCTTCTGTCCCAGTCCACAGGTTGCATTGTTATGCTCTACACCATGCAATATTACTTTCCACAGTAAAGTTTGAAATGACACTGTATCCAAAACCCTCTGGAAATATCCTGCATAGAGAGCTGAAACAGCTACCCCTGACCCAAACTTCGACTTTCTGTTCTTTTCAAACTTATCCTGTTGCTCTCAACATGTTTTTGTTTTATTTTGACCCATGCCTTCGCCAAAATTCATTCCTGGAGTCAACACTTGTAGTTGTAACAGAACTGAAGGAAAATTGTTTCACCTCAAGGCAGGGTATAAACATTAGAAACTGGCAATTGGTTTATTATTCTCACGTCTACCAAGGAGCAGTGAAAAACATAGTTTTGCATGCCCCCAATACAGATTATTTCACCACATCAGTACTGTATATGGAAGTAGTACAAAGAGAAGCAGTAACAGATTGCAGAATTAAAGGGAAAGTGCAGTGTAGGCAAACACCAAGGTGTAGGACCATAATGAGTTGGCTTGTGAGGCCAGGAGTCCATTTTATTGTTCAAGAGGTCAGAATGAGAATCAGAATCAGGTTTATTATCAGTGACGTATGCCATGAAATATGTTGTTTTGTAGCAGCAGAGCAGTATAAGACATAGAAATTACCATATGTTACAAAAATAAATGAATAGTGTTTGTGGGTCCATGGACTGTTCAGAAATCTCACAGTGGAGGGGAAGAAGCTGTTCTTAAAAACTGGAGGTGTGCCTTCAGGCTCCTGAACATCCTCCCCGATGACAGTAACATAAAGAGGGCATGTCCCGGATGTTGAGGGTCTTTAATGATGAATGTTGTAAGAAAATTAGACCATCAGACATAGGAGCAGAATTTTAGGCCATTCTGTCCACCAAGTCTGCTCCGCCATTTCATCGTGGCTGATCCAATTCCCTCTCAACCCTTCTTCCCATATCCTTTCACACCCTGACTAATCAAGAACCAATCAACCTCTGCCTTAAGTAAATCCAATGGCTTGGCCTCCACAGCCGCCTGAATTCCACAGATTCACCACCCTCTGGATAAAGATATTCCACCTCATCTCTGTTCTAAATGGATGTCCCTTTATTTTGAGGCTGTGCCCTCTGGTCCTAGACTCTCCCACCGAAGGAAGCATTCCTTTCACGTCTAGGCCTTTCAACATTTGATAGGTTTCAATGAGATCCCCCTCATTCTTCTAAATTCCAGTGAGTACAGGCTCAAAGCCTTCAATTGCTGCTCATATGATAACTCATTCATTCCCAGAATCATTCTTCTGTACTTCTTTTGAACCCTCTCCAATGTCAGCACATACTTTCTTAAATAAGGGGTTCAAAACAGCTCCAGGTGAGGCCTCACCAGTGCCTTATATAGCCTCAGCATTATATCCTTGCTTTTATACACTAGTCATCTTGAAGTGAAGGGGAACATCGCATTCGCCTTCCTCACCAGTAATTCAACCTTCAAATTAACCTTTAGGGAATCCTGCATCAGGACTCCCAAATGCATTTGTACCTCAGAGTTTTGAATTTTCTTTCTGTTTAGAAAGTAGTCTGTGCTTTTATTCCTTCTACCCAAGTGCACCTCGCAACACTATCTGCCACCTCCTTGCCCATTCTCATAATTTGCCCAAGACCTGCAACCTCTCTGCTTCCTCAGCACTATCTGCCCCTCCACCTTCCTGTGTATCGTCCACAAACCTGGCCACAAAGCTTTCAATTCCGCCATCCAAGTTGTTGACATACAGTATAAAAAGAATCGGTTCCAACACAGACCTCTGTGGAACACCACTAGTCACTGGCAGCCAATCTAAAAAAAGGCTCCCTTTATTCCCACTCTTTTCCTCCTGCCAATCAGCCGCTGCTTTATCCATGCAAAAATACTTCCTGTAATAGTCTGGGCTGTAATCTTGTTTAGCAGCCTTGTGCATGGCACCTTGTCAAAGGCCTTCTGAAAATCCACGTACACAACATTCACCAATTCTCTTTTGTCTATCCTGCATGTTATTTCTTCAAAGGATTTCAACAGATCCATCAGGCAAGATCTTCCCTTGTGGAAACCATGCTGACTATGGCCTATTTTATCATGTGCCTCCGTGTACTCTGAAACTTCATCTTTAACAATTGACTCCAACTTCTTCCCAAACACTGAGTTCAGGCTTGTTGAGACACCTGGTTCTTGAAGATGTACTCGATGCCAGGGAACTACCATTCAATCTTTTAACAGCAGGGAAGAAGCTGTCCTTGATCCTGGTCAATTGAGTCTTCATGCTTCTTAATCTTCTGACAGGGTGGGTGGGGTCTTTGGTTTTGTTAATTGCTTTGCAAGACAGTGAGAAGTGTAGACAGAATCTGTTTTCATGATGACCTGAGCTGTGCCCACTGCTCTCTATGGTTTCCTATAGTCCTGGGCAGAGCAGTTGCCACCCCCAAGCCATGAGGCATTGGGTAAGGATGCTTTCTATGGTGCATTGATAAAAATTGGTGGAGATCAATGGGGATATGGTGAAGTTCTTTTGCATCCTGAGGAAGAAGAGATGTTGGTGCACTTCCTTGGCGATGTCATCTTCATGGTTGGAGACAAGGGTAGGCTTTTGATGATGATTACTCCTGGGATCCTGAATCCTTCAACCAAATCCACCTTTGCACCAATTGATGTAAACGTAAGTATGAGCAACTGAAGCTGTTAACCAGCTTCTTTACTTTACTGACATTGAGGGCAAGAATGTTGTACTAAGCCTTCCTTTCCCATTCCTCATCTACGCATTCCCCCATCCCGAGGCTTTGGAATATTTGAAACGCTGTATGTATGATGTGTAGAATTCATAGCACAATAACAGGCCATTCAAGTAAACTGCCCACTCTTGCTGTTTATGCTCCATTAGTCTTCTTAATAAGTCCTCTCAGCATAATATTGCAATGCTTTTCTTCCACAGAATTCAGTGCCATATCTTAATTATCATGGGGTTGTGCAATACAGAAACAGGCCCTGTGGCCCTGACAGCACTATTTACACTAACCCCATTCCAATTCCTTTCCTGTGCATCCATTAACTCCTCTCACTTATACTAGGGACAACTTACAGTGGCCAATTAACCCACCACCCAGCATGTCTTTGAGACGTGGGGGGCAGCTGGAAGAGAGTCAAACGGAGAAGGTGGAAAGAGCACGTGATCAGGAACGGACCTGGGTCTGTGGAGTGTTGAGGAAGCAGCTCGACTTGCTGAGCTACCTTGGTGGGTCACCCTAGTGGACCATGGCAGTCGAGACGGTGAAGCCATTCCCACAGGGAGTGGGGGTTTTGCTGGAACTGAGTTTCAGAGAGTAGTTAAAACTCAATCTTGTTCCTTTTGGCTTGAAGTCACATTTTGCCAGGCTGGATGAGGCTGGCAGATATCCTTTCCTAAAGATAACTGGGGAAACATTTGAGTTTGCAAGGTTCTACTAATTTAGTAACCACATTTACTGATGATAGCTTTTGTTATAAATGCATTTAATATAGCAAATTAAATACTCTAACAATTGTGGTGGGTTTCAAGCTTGTGGATATGGATTACGTATACTGCCGCAGGATGCTATTCTCTGAATCTGCCATCTTTCCCCAAGCCCCCAATGCTAGTGCACGGCCACTGCCTTTCTACATGGCCCAGCCACTCAGTTAACAATAACAAGAAGTACTGGTACTTGCCTCAGATTAACACCAACTTCAACATTTTTCCCGAGCCTCGGTGGGGATGCCCTGCTTTATTTTTTCACTCTGTGGCTGAAAACCTGGTCTTGAGGGGCTGCTTCAAACTATTGCTCTGACCGGTTGAACAGGAGCTGACATGTTGATGTCATCGGTTCAAGTGCAGGGAGGGCAAGCTAGTTACTGAGGCAGATTCTTTGAACATGGTGCTTTTGAGATCAGCATTCTTCCCTTGTCCACTTACCTCAGTCACCACAGGTTTGTTTTATCGGAATCAGAAACAGGTTTAATATCACTGGCATATGTCATGAAATGTGTTGCTATGCAGCAGCAGTACAGTGCAATACATAATGATAAAAAACTGTAAATTACAGTAAGATTTAGTAGGCAGCCTCTGATGGACTGTGTCCTCGACGGGGCACAAGCCTGGGCGGGAAGATTTGAAGAACTGGCTGTTGCCCATGCAGCGGGCTCCCCCTCTCCACATCACTGATGTAGTCCAAGGGAAGGGCAAGTGCTGATACAGCTTGGCACCCATGTCATCACAGAGGTTGCCAGAGTGAAGTTGTAAATAACATCAAACTGCCTCAGGGACCCCGGCTCCGGATTTCTTCCTCAGGGTTTATTCCCGAAGCCTTTCCCGTGGGTGGGTCTGGCCACAAGACAGTGGAGATTTAAAACCAGAGTTTTCCTTCTCCTAGCTGGGCTGCTGTCCAAGACTGACAAGCCCCACCTGCCCAAATTACAGTAAGATATATATATATATATATATATATATATATATATATAAAGAGTTAAATTAAGTAAGTAGTGCGAAAAATGGAAAAAATTAGTGAGGTAGGGTTCAAGGGTTCAACGTCCATTCAGAAATTGTATGGCAGAGGGGAAGAAGCTGCTCTTGAATCATTGAGTGCGGGCCTTCAGGCGCTTGCGCCTGCTCCCTGATGGTGGCAATGAGAACAAGGCACGTCCTGGGTGATGGGGGTCCTTAATGATGGATGCTGCCATTCTGAGGCACCGCTCCTTGAAGATGTCCTGGATGCTGGGGAGGCTAGTGTCTATGTTTGCAGCTATCTGCTGCTTATTTTGATCCTGTGCATTACCCTGCCACACCTGACAGTAAAGCAGCCACAGTACATCTGTAGAAAAGTTCAAGTGTCTCTGGTGTCTCCTCAAACTCTGAATGAAATACACCCACTGTTGTGCCTTTATTGTAGCTGCCTTGATATGTTGGGCCCAGGATTGTTCCTCAGAGATGTTGACACCCAGGAATTTGAAATTGCTCACTCCTTCCACTTCTGATCCCTCACTGAGGACTGGTGTGTGTTCCCTCGTCTTACCCCTTACACAATCGATTCTTTGGTCGTACTGATGTTGAGTGCAAGGTTGTTGTTGTGACACCCACTCAGCCACTGATCTATCTCACCACCATCTGAAATTCTGCCAACAACTTAAAATCTAAATTTGCCTTTTGTTTCTGGGATTTGTTATGTCTGGGACCTTGCAGCCTTTTCATGGAGTTATGCTGTTACACTTGTTTGGCCTGGAACGTTTCCCAGAGTCGTATACAGTAAAGTGCTTTTGGCCATTCATTTTGCTGAAGGATAGTTTATTAGATTTAATGGATTCTGAGGCTCATTTGTGGGGCTCTTTGTGCCTGGTGCTTCGGGTTGAACCAGGTTTGAGTGCAGGGGCTGAAAAGAAGTGTGGAGGGTTGCAGTTTGTCGGATCATTCTTTTCCCCTAAAGAAGATTGCTGTTCCCTGTCTCTAATCCCCTTACTTCTCTGACTGTTTCTAGTCACCCGTGCTTTGAAATAACTGCACTCATTTGTACTGTGGAGCCTGTTTAGTTTGCATTGCTTTCGCTGAAGGAAAGGCAGGAAGGTGGAGAGACAATATTCTATAGTATAGGATCGTAGAGCATTACAGCACAGAAACAGGCCCTTCAGCCGTCTAGTCCATGCTGAACTATTATGCTGCCTAGTCCCTGAACAATTGCCCTCCATACCTCTCCCATCTATGCACCTACCTTAATATCTCTTAAGCTTTGAAATTGAACTTGCACTGGCTGGCAGCTTATTCTGCACTCTCAACACTCTCTGAGTGAAGAGGTTCTCCCTCATAGTCCCCTTAAATATTTCACCTTACACCCTTAATCCATGATCTCTAGCTCGAGTCTCACCGAACCTCTGTGGAAAAAATCCTGCCTGCATTTACCCCATCTATAATTTTGTATACCTCTATCAAATCTCCCCTCATTCTTTTACATTCCAAGTGTATACCTATAGTTTATATAATGTATATGAGTGGATTAATACATTTGCAGATGACACAAGGATTGGTGGAGTTGTGAATAACGTAGAGGGCTGTCAAAGGATGCAGCAGAATATAGATCATTTGTAGATACGGGCAGAGAAATCGCAGCTGAAGATTAATCTGAGTAAGTATAAGGTGTTGCACTTTCTGAGGCCAAACATAAGGGTAAAGTAATCAGTTAATGGTAAATGCTTTGATACCCTTCTATATCCCAAAGGTCGGAAGGTCAGTGTAAACGATCTTGTATTGTGGGTGAATGGCAAAAAGAATCAAAGAACAGTGGATGGGTGTGTGAGAGAGAATGGACAAGATGCAAGCCTGCAGGAAAATAAGAAGAGGGAAAAAGGGACTAATGGGATAATTCCTCTTGGAGATAGCATGAGTCCATTGGGCAGAATAGCCTCATTCCATAAGATTAAAGTGTGGAATTTTTTTTAAAAAAAGCCATCAGTAATGACTACAAAATTAATGGATTATAATAGGAAACATCTGGTTCACAAATGAGACTCGATGGGTGACTCATACATGTGACTCTAGGTGATTGGCAATTAAATGGACAGGCAAACCACACAGTTGCAGCAGAACCATGACATTAAAAGAGCGAAAGAATAAATTCAAGACCAAGTTCGAGATCAAGTTCAGTTTATTGTCATTCAACCGTACACATGTACGGCCAAATGAAACAACATTCCTCCGGACCACGGTGCACAGCACAGTTCATATTACTCACGCACATAACACATACAGTAATACCACCACAAATTAATTAACTAATAGTATGGTGCATATACGATACAAGTTAAGAAACAAACTTCTGCATGGAGGCCAATGACCAGTTGAGTGCCTCAGGGATCTGTTCTGGGACCCCTACTCTTCGTGATTTTTATAAATGACCTGGATGAAGAAGTGGAGGGATGGGTTAGTAAATTTGCTGATGACACAAAGGTTAGGAGTGTTGTGGATAGTGTGAAGGGCCGTCAGAGGTTACAACGAGACATTGATAGGATGTAAAACGGGGCTATGAAGTGGCAGATGGAGTTCAACACAGATAAGTGTGAGGTGGTTCAGTTTGGTAGGTCAAATATGATGGCAGAATATAGCATTAATGGTAAGACTCTTGGCAGTGTGGAGGATCAGTGGGATCATGGGGTCCGAGTCCATAGGACACTCAAAGCTGCTGCGCAGGTTGACTCTGTGGTTAAGAAGGCATATGGTGCATTGGCCTTCATCGATCGTGAGATTGAGTTTAGGAGCCAAGAGGTAATGTTGCAGCTACATAGGACCCTGGTCAGACCCCACTTGGAGTACTGTGCCTAATTCTGGGCGCTTCACTACAGGAGGGACGTGGAAACCATAGAAAGGGTGCAGAGGAGATTTACAAGAATGTTGCCTGGATTGGGAAGCATGCCTTATGAGAATAGGTTGAGTGAACTTGGCTTTTTCTCCTTGGAACGATGGAAATTGAGAGGTGACCTGATAGAGGTGTGTAAGGTAATGAGAGGCATTGATCATGTGGATAGTCAGAGGCTTTTCCCCAGGGCTGAAACGGCTAACACAAGAGGGCACAGTTTTAAGGTGCTTGGAAGTAGGTACAGAAGAGACGTCGGGGTAAGTTTTTTTACGCAGAGAGTGGTGAGTGCATGGCTGCGCTGGTGGAGGTGGAAATGATAGGGTCCTTTAAGAGACTTCTGGATGGTTACATGGAGCTCAGAAAAATAGAGCGCTATGGGTAAACCTAGGTAGTTCTAAGGTAGGGACATGTTCGGCACAACTTTGTGGGCTGAAGGGCCTGTATTGTGCTGTAGGTTATCTATGTTTCTATATACCGTTACTGGGGTTTCATATGCAGTGGGACCTGGGTAGTATCAGAGAGTTCAGTAGTCATACGACCTGGGGGAAGAAGCCCTTTCCCATCCAGACAATTCTTGTCTTAATGCTACTGTACCTTCTGTCTGATGGTGAGAGATTGTTGCATAGTTGGGAGGTATCATTGACAATGCATATACAGTGCCCCCGATAAATAATAGGTTGAAAGGGGACCCCAGTAATCCTCTCAGTAGTCCTCACAATGCTTTGTAGGGATTTGCAGTCAGATGCCTTGCAATTCCTGTATCAGAGTGCGATGTAGCTGGTCAGGACACTGTCGATGATGGTCCTGTGAAAATCAGGGAAAATAGGGGAGAGAAGCCTCACTTCCCTCAATCTCCTCAGGAAGTGGAGACGTTGCTGTGCTTTCTTGGCCAAAGAGGTTGTGTTGACAGACCAGGTGAGGTCATCTGTTATGTGCTCTCCTAGAAACTTGGTGTTCCAAAGTCTCTCCACGGAGGAGCTGTGTATGTGCAGTCAAGAGTGTCAGCCACACCTTCTTCAAGTTCACAGTTACCCCTTTGGTCTTGTCCACGTTGAAGCTCAAGATGTTGTGCTCACACCATTCTACCAGCCGCTCTCCCTCCTCTCTGTACTCCACCTCGTCGTCATCGTTGATGAGGCCAACCACTGTTGTGTCATCGCTGAACTTGATGATTCGGTTTGAGCGGGATCTTGCAGTGCAGTCGTGAGTCAGCGTGGGCACGCTGCCCTGGGGAGCACTGGGTCGCAGCGTGAAGGGGTGAGAAAGATTTCTGCCAGCACGGACTGGCTGTGGCCTCTCTGTCAAGAAGCCCAGGATTTAGTTACTCAGAGAGAAGTCTGAACCCCACTGAGGAGAGTTTACACGTCAGCTTCTGAGATGATTTTATTAAATGTCAGGCTGATCAATAAACAGCATCCTGGCTTTCGAGGCACTATATTTCAGGTATGACATGACAGAGTGGAGCGCTGAGGCTATGGCATCATCAGTGATAAGTGAACTGGAAAGGGCCCAATGTAGAAGTAAGATTATCCAGTATTGACTCAGGCTCCCATTTCAAGAAAACTCTTGTTGCTCTTGGCCAATCTACATGGCAAAGCCTTCCTCATAGTTAACTGATGGCTGGTGTCAAGCTTGTCACTGTAAACACGGAGCAGCCTGAAACACTCAGAGAATCATAACCTCCAAGCAACATATCAGACACGCTCATTACAATCCCGATCTCTGCTATGTCCTGTCCTAGCAGTGTGGTTGTCACGCTGATATCCAGGCAGAAGGGAATCTACATGGTAGTCCTCAATACTGACTCCCGGTCGAGCTTAAGGAGGCATCCTGCTCCTGATTGCTAGCTACACGAGAGTGCTAGAGGCGAGGCTGAGTAGTCGTAGTCACATTTAGTCAGACATTCCTGAGTGGAGGTTCAGCTTGGCTTTCTCCAGAGGTCCCACTCTCGCAGAAGACGACTCGCAGTCAATCGGATTAATTCCAGCTGAGAACACTGGACACGGCAAAGACTATGAGACCAGACAGCGCCCCAGTTGTCACACTGCCGGCCTATGCTGCAGTTTCAGCTGTGCCTTGAGGGAAAGAAGCTTTCCAGAGAGGTTTAAACATTGGTGATGGAACTGCTATTGACAGTAGCATCAAACAACCCCGACTCAGCAATAAGTTTCTCACCGATATCCAGCTAAACCCAGCCAGTGCCTCTGCACTGAACTTTGAGGCAAGTGGTCTGGGGTTCGAGCCCTGTCAGATCCTTGCGCACTTTCCATCTGTGCTGGGTTGAGCGTCAAGCTCGCAACTCGACCTCGTAAAAAAAACAGACAAATGCTAAAGAGACAGAAAGGTTGCTGCTTAATGCGCCACACAGTGCAAGAAGGAAGAACAATATCCATTATGGGATTTGCCGTGACAACACAGTTCCAGGGCATCAGAGCTTTTGTGAGAGTGGCTACTGTTGACATTAAGAAAGTGCTGGACTAGGTGTGGCATCAAGCAGCTCTGGCAAAACTGAGATCGGTGAGCCACCAGGAGAATAACACATCTAACGGCCAGAGCCACACACCCACAATTGAAAATGGCGATGATTCTCGGAAGTCAATCATCCCAGCCCCAGAGCATCACTGCGGGAGAACTGAGCAACATGGAAAAGGAGCCAGATCAATCAGGAATAAAGATGATAGAAATAAAGGGCTTTGGATCAGGGAATCAAGAAATCATTAGGGTAGAGTTAAAGAGTTAAACCATAATGGGACATGTATGTAGGCTCAAAGCAGTACTGATAATGACCAGTAAATTAGAGTTGAATGTTACAAGGGTAATACAACTATCATGAGGAGTTTAATCTATAATAAAGTGTGCAACCCAAATTAGCAGGAGGAAGATTTTATGGAACACATTAATAAGGTTATCTGGCTCATTATGCTGAGGAACCAAGAGAAACTGGCTAACATTGTGTAATCAGAAAAGATTAACTGATGACCTGTGAGTTAAGAGGAATTGTGATCAAAACGTGAGAGGTTTGATATAAAGATTGACGGTAATTTAGTGCAATTTAAAACCTAGGTCTCAAAGGAAATGAGAGATATGAGGTGTGAGTTTGTAAAGTGATAAAGTGTTAAAGTGATAAACTGCATTATGAAGTAAATCATCTGGGCTAATCTTTAAGCAATTAATACATAGTTTTATATATATATATATATATATACACACACACAGAGCCTTATGAAGGAAAAAAATAAAACAACAGAGAAATTGCTCCAGCTGTGACTTTCAAAGGAAGTTAAAGATAGCATCATATTAAGGGAACTTTGCCAAAAAATAACAGTAAGGCTGAGGATTGGGAATGTTTCAGAAATCAGCAGAGGAGCAAGGGGTTGCAGGCTACCAAGAAAAAACATAAAAACAAACTGTAAGTTATGCAAAAGCAAAACAGGGTTAGTGAGTCTCCAGACTGACAGAGGAATAATTAGTTCGAGGAAAAAGAAAACGGCAGAGAAAATAAACATGTACTTTTATTAGTCTTTACAGAAAACAACTGCCCTGGAAAACAGACGCACCATTTAGAGTGGATGAGAAGAGAAATCAGAAGTGAAAAATAATGAGTCTTTGAGACATTAATGGAAGTGAAATGGGACAAGTTCTCAAGTCTCGATGATATGCATCTTACAGTTTACAGAGAAGAGAGTGAAAGCTTCATTGAGAGAGTATTTTAGAGATGGCAAGCATAATTCTGAACATTTCAGCCTACTTGTAAAATGTAATAACCAAGGTCCAGATCAAGGAAAAGACCAACTTCTGCAGGGATCACTCTCTATGTGACTTTCGTCCACTTATCCCTCCCTACCAGTCTCCTTCCTGGCACTTACCCCTACAACATGCTAAATGCTATATCTGCCCCTTACCCTTCTCCCTCACCACCACAAAACAGTCCTTCAGGCGAGGTAGTGCTCACCTGTGAATCTGTCAGGGTCATCTGTTGCATCCAGTGCTCCTGGTGTGGCCTCCTCTACACTGGTGAGACCCAGGGTGGGTTGGGGGATTGGTTCGTCGAATACCTTTGCTACGTCCACCCACTGTAACAACTAGGATCTCCTGATGACCAACCATTTCAGTTCCACTTTCTATTCCCATACCGACATGCCTGTCCATGGCCTTTTTGATGCTGATGAAGGCTAGGGGAGCCACTTCGCATATTCCTGCTTGCACTCCCTCTCCACTCTCTTGTCCTCATGACATAACAGAGCATAAGCAACAGAACATTAACAAGAAAACAGGCCTCGTTCCTCTCCACCACCTACCCACCTACGCACCTATGGAATCCTCCAACCCAACCATGCTAGCTTAGGCCTCCAACAGGCTCGGACTCGGGCACGCAGACCTTGGGCTTTGACTTCCGCAGAGGACCTGCAGAGACATACCGTCTCAGGGCTCTGGCAACAGGCCTCGACTTCTGGACTTCCAATCAACCCTCAGAGCTCAGTCTTTACTACCAGCCCAGAAACCACCAATCACCAAACACTAGGCCTTGAACTCTGGATTTGCTGAAGATGGGACCACAAAAACCAGTCCTCAAGCTCTGGCCCCACCAATTCAAGGACCTTTATTAAAGATTTAGATATAAATATGAGAGATATAATTAATAAATTCAAGGATGACATGATAAATGTTGATGTTGTTGATATCAAGAGGATAGTTCTAGCCTACAAAATAAGACGGGCAGCGCAATGAAGAATGGAATTTAAACAAGATACTTGTGAGGAGATACAATTTGACAAGTCTGATGAGAATAGGATGTACACAATGAATGAGGGCCTTAGGGAATATTGAGGAACTGTGTGCTGTGAGGGTAACACTACAGGTATATAGGTGGTGAAGAGGACGTATTGGATACTCACCTTCATTAGTCAGAAAATTTGTGGTACAGCTTTATAAAACATCAGTTTGTCAGGCCTACACATGCAGGCTCCTCCCAGAATCCACCTAGCTATCAGAAGTCACCTGCCACTCATTTCCAATTCATCACCTGCAGCCTACTTAAACCCAGTACTCATTCACAGTCCTTTTTCATTGAACCAACCAGCCTCAACCAGCTGCTCCTAGCCTTCAGATACCCGGGTGCCTGTTGAGCATAGTATCTGTTCTTGTTTCGTGGCCAGCCGAGGCTTGTTATTTTTGCAGTCCATGATTAAAGTTATCATTCATCGCTGAATTGTCTCCATTACTCTACTCTTGGGTCAAGCTTCCTTTACATTTCCTGACGTGGTCACCTGGAGTATCATATACAGGTCATGCACATTGAGTGCTGCATGTGATTGCTTGAGAGGTGGATCAGAGGAGTTTCACCAGGAAGCTGCGTATGAGGAAAGACTGGATGGGCTGAGTGTATTTTCTTTGGAATGGAGAAGTTTGGAAGGAGACTTGATGGAAGTATTATGAGGGCCAGAGGTAGAGTGGACAGTGGAGACTTCCTACCATTGCATAGCTCAGACTAAGGGATAACAGGTTTAGAAAGTCATTCTTGGATTTGGAGGCTGTCTCCAATTAAGGAATGGCACTGAGCTCCAGATGTTCATGATCTAAGTTAATATTGGATGGGATGACCAAGTGTAATGCATCTAAAATTGTCTGATGCAACAAAGCTGGTTGGCAGAGACGATAGTGAGGAGGTTGCAGAAGGTCTTCAAGAGAATATAGACAGGTTAAGTAAACAAGCAAGGATATAACTGATAGAGCATCAGAATTATCAGGTTTAATAGCACCAGCATATGTTGTGAAATTTGTTGTCTTTGCGATGGTAGTAAAATGCAATGCAGAATAACAGAGAAAAGGTGAATTCCAGTAAGTGTATATATTAAATAGTTAAATTTAAAAAGTTGTGCAAAAGGAATAAATGGAATCCAAGATGGCAGTGCAACGCAGTTTGCAGTGGCCTCTCCAGAGTGAGAATCGGTTACTTGTTAAGTGGGTGCCATGCACAATCCTAATCTGATGAAAAATGGACATGGGAACACAGAGGAACATCTGGAAATCTCCAGGAAAGCCTTCTTCATTGCTGCTGCTGTTGTGAGGTCCGGGTTTCTGCTGAGAAGAACAGGCCCCCAGTCCTCGGGGTTGCGATGCCAGTGGCTGGAGGCAGGGGCATCGTAGTGCGCTCGGCAGAGGATGGTACTCGGAGAGGCTGTGCCAGAGGGGATGGACGGAGGCTCGGAGGTTCAATGGATTCGGAGTCCACTGCGGTCGGGGCGCTTTCACTGTGTGCTGTGTCTGCGAGGTTGGGTCCAGCAGCACCATGGAAGTCCATAGCGGGGGTATTCCCTTCTGCCACCTGCGTGGGATGACGAGTCTATCGGGACCCTGAGGACTTGTGGAAACTGTGTGGTGGTTTCTTTCGAACTTATAGTCTTTTAACATCTATGCATTATTTTTACAGTGCCCATGGTCTGTTTTTTTTTAATCAATTATGGTATTGTCTGCACTGTTGTGACTATATGTTAACTATAACTATATGTCACTATGTGGTTTTGTGTAGGCCTTGTAGCTTTAGTTTTTGGTTTGTTGGGTGGTAGAGTTGGTCTCCTGACTTGGTGTGTCTGGGTAGTCTTGTTTTGTCTGGTGGGTTTGGAGCTCCTTTCTGGAGAATGCGCTAAGATGGTAGCGCGATATTAATATGCAGCAGCCTCTCCGGACTCTGGATTTGGAGATTGCCAAACGTTATGTGGACTTGCTGGTGTAGTCTGTTTTGTCGTGTGCTTTTGTGATATCATTCTGGAGGAACGTTGTCTCATTTTTTAACTGCATTGCATTTGTGGTTTCTAAATGACAATAAACTGAAATTCAATTCAATTCAATTCAAAAGTAAAACTAAAAATAAAATATGTAGTGGGGTAATGTTTGTGGGTTCAATGTCCGTTCAGAAATCAGATGGCAAAGGGGAAGCAGCTGTCCTTGAATCATTGAATGCATGCATTCAGGCACCTGTACCTCCTCCCTGATGGTAGCAATGAGATGAGCGCAGGTCCTGGGTGATGCAGGTCCTTAATGACTGATGCTGCCTTTCTGAGACATTGTTCCTTGAAGATGTCTTGCATACTACAGAGGATAGTGCCCAGCTTACTTCGATCCTGTGCAGTAGCACCCCTCCATACCAGAGGGCGATGCAGCCAGTTAGAGTGCTCTCCTGGGTATATCTGTAGCAATTTGCAAGCATCTTAAGTGATGTACCAAACCTCCACAAACTCCTAACGAATTATAACCATCGTTGTGCCTTCTTTGTAGCTGCATCGATATATAAATCCTCTGAGATATCGACTTGGAAGACTGTCGGTCTTCATTTGCGTGGAACAATAGAAAGGCTGTGCACTTTCCAAATGATAAATGAAAAACTGAGAAATTGGATTAGTCTAAATTCCTCTTTTCTTCTCTATCATGGAAAGACATGGATTCCGTGCTCTTCTTCTGTAGCGTTTTGGACCAGAAACATCTCACTTTGGCTAAAACCATATTGATGGAATTGAAAATGGAAGGGTGGACTCTCTTACGCCTCACCTTCAGTAACTGCCAATGTTGTTAGGAGGCAAGGCATCTCCTTCTGAAGCAACTCCTGGTGAGGAATAAACAAAGATAAACCGAGCCAATTTTACATTAAGCATCAGAATTTTATATTCAGGTCTTGAAGAGTTAAGGGAGCTGAAGACTCATCCTCGGTGTGGGCGATTTAGTAACCATCTGCCTTATGGATGATAATGGTACGTAATTGAGTAACAGGATACTCATTACAACTGAAAGTAAATTACAGAAGCCAGGCGGTGCTGCAAATAACTAACATCTGTCCTAGAGTACCTCTCTGGTATCATTTTTTATTTTTCCACAATCGCTATCTCCTATTCAAATGGCACCGAAACCAGCAGTGCTAAAGCTTTCAATATTCATCACCATTTCACACAAGTTTGAAGAGAAAGCAAAGAGCAGCTGGTGTGATGGCATCACAGCCGTCTAACAGAAGGCCACCGGCATGGTTTTCTCACTTTCTAATAACAGCCAACGCGTACAGTGAAACCTACGGTATATTCTCTTAAAGGCTTCTTATGTGTTAGCGTGTTTAATCTTCAGTCAGCTGGCTTCATCAACAATGTAGGTCCCACCCTCACTTTCCCAATGCCAGGCAATACTGAAGAATATTTACACAGGCAGAGATTTTAATTTATGTACAGTACTGGGCAAAATTCTTAGGGACATGTAAAGAAATCAGTAACGTGAAGATGCTCTCAAAATAATGAAAAGTTTCTAATATTACTGTTAAGAACAGTAAACAGTAAAAAACCTGAATCAAATCAGTATTTGTTGTGACCTCCCTTTGCTTTTAAAACTGTATCAATTCTCGTAGGTACACTGTTGTGCAGTTTTATAACAAAATTGGCTGGCAGCTTGTTCCAAGCATCTTGGAAAACTTGCCATAGTTCATCTGCAGGCTTTGGCTGTCTGGCTTGCTTTTGTCTCTCCAAGTAATCCCAGACCACCTCAGTGATGTTGAGATCAGGGCCCTGTGGAGACCATACCATCTGAAACCATATAGAAAATCTAGGGTGTCTAAGACTTTGGCATAGTATTGTAAATTGCTCAAAACCTTCTCTAAATTCATCCCATAATAGGCATTGCATGAATCACACCCAACTCTCTCGCCAACTCAGTACCCAATGGATGGATTTTATATTCACCACCCACACACCAAATCATGGAGAAGGTACGGCCTAGGATCATGTGCTCTGTTGCCTTTGTTAACTTCTTAATATGGCATGCCTTTAACATTCAGTCTGTTGCAACAAGCAGAGCCAAATTTTGGAGACAGAATAAAGCGTACTTACACCGGTGTCTCTCACATTCAGCACATATAACCATTGATGAATTTCTAACTCTGAAAAGTAGAATCCGCACCTGCGAAACTTCATAGAATTGTTATGTCACAGAAACAGGGTGTTTACTTCAGTGAGTCTATGACTAAAAAATAAATAGAAGAACCCTATTAGTGATAAAAGAGAAAACATGTCCCTGGGATCGGAGGAGATAGGGGAGGACCTAGTAAATATTTTATTTCAGTATTTGCCAGTGAGAGGGACCTTGACAAATGTGAGGTCACCTTGCAACAGGCCAATGTGCTGAGTGTGTTAAGGTTAAGAAAGAGGTTGTGCTGGAGCTTTTGAAAAACGTTAGGGTAGTTAAGTCCTTGGGACTGGATGGGATATACCCCAGCTTACCAAAGGATGATCTCTGTGTCCTCGCTGGCTACAGGAGTAGTATCAGAAGATTTAGAGGGAGGCAAATGTTATTCCTTTGTTCAAGAAAGGTATTAGGGATAATCCTGGGAATTACAGACCAGTGAGTCATATATTAGTAGCAGGCAAACTATTGGAGTGGATTCTTAGAGACAGGGTTTACGTGCATTTGGGAAAGTACAGTCTGATTAGGGATAATCAGCATGGCTTTGTGAGGGCAGATCTTAACTCGTGAGCCTCACAGACTTCTTCAAGGAAGTGACAAAACAAACTGATGAAGGAAGAGCAGTGGATGTGGTGTGTATGGACTTTAGTAAGGTGTCCCATGATAGGAAAGTCAGGAGGCATGGGATTCAGGGAAATTTGGTTGCGTGGATTTGGAATCCGTTTGACTGCAAAATGCAGAGGGTGGTACTAGATGGAGCACATTCTGCCTGGAGTCTGTGACTGCTGATGTTCCATAGGGATCTGTTCTGGGATCCCTGTTCTTTGTGATTTTTATAAATGACTTAGATGAAGAAGTGGATGGGCGGGTGATACTCCAGCAATAACTCTCGGAGACGGGAGGTGAACGATAGGCTTTTATTAGCAGCAAAAGGGAGTATGGCATCTCGGAGACTGAGGAAGGGGCTGTGCCCCCAATCACCTTTATACCGGGGTCCGTGGGAGGAGCCACAGGAGCAGTCAGCGGGGGGCGTGTCCAGACAGGTAGACATAGTTTACCACAGCGGGTAGGTAAGTGTGCAGATAACAGGAAAATTGGTGGTGTTGTGGATAGTGTAGAAGATTGTTGTAGGTTACAGTGGGACATTGTCAGGATACAGAGCTGGACCAAGAGCTGGTAGATGGACATCAGTCCAGAAACGTGTGAAATGATCACTTTGGAAGGTTGGACTTGAAGGCAGAGTACAAGGTTAATGGCAGGACTCTTCACAGTGTGGAGAAACAGAGGGATCCTGAAGTCTACATCTACAGATCCCTCAAAGTTGCTGCACAAGTTGATAGGGTGGTTAAGAAGGCATAAGGTGTGTTGGCCTTCAGTAGTCAGTAGAATGACTTCAAGAGCCATTAAGTTATGTTGCAGCTCTATAAAACTCTGATTACACTGCACTTGGAATATTGTGTTTGATTCTGTTGCCTCATTACAGGAAGGATGTGGAAAGTTTAGAGAAGATGCAGAGGAGGTTTTCCAGAATTCTGCCTGACTTAGAGAGCATGTCTTATGAGGATAGTTTGAGTGAGCTAGAATTTTTCTCTTTGGAGCAAGGAAGATGAAAGGTTACTTGATAGAGGTATGTAAGTTGACAAAAGGCATAGATAGAGTGGGTAACCAATGCATCGTTCCCCAGGACAGAAATGACAAATACTCCTCGCCTCCCCCCACCTTCTTACTCTGATGCTTTGCATCCTTTCCTCCAGTCCTGATCAAGGGTTTCGGCTCGAAACCTTAACTGTACTCTTTTCCATAGATAACGCCTGGCCTGCTGAGTTCCTCCAGCATTTTGGGTGAGTTGCTTGGATTTCCAGCATCTGCAGATTTTTTTCTTCTTCATAAGTTTAAGGTGATTGGAGGAAAGTTCAGGAGGGCTGTCAGAAGTAGATGTTTTACACGGAGAGTGTCAGGTGCATGAGTGCACTGCCCTGAATGGTGATAGAGGCAGGTACATTACGGACGTTTTAGGGACTATTGGTTGGGCACATGGTTGAAAGAAAAATGGAGGGCTTTGTGGGAGGAAAGGCTTTGATTGATCTTGGAGCAGGTTTGGCACAATATCACAGGCTGAAGGGCCTGTACTGTGCTGTTCAATCTTCTGTGATTAATTCCCCACTTATTCTTGCAGCCTTGCAAATTGTTGTCTCAAAGCAGATTCAGCACTTAATTAGCATCTGAGTACTATTTAACCAAAGGACTGGAGTTTCTGCGTTCACCACTACCCTTTCAGTCATGTGTTCTACAACCCTGCTGTTATTCCTCCTCACATCTAATCATTCAACATATTGCTTTAAGACTGTGTAATTGGCACGAATAAGAGAAAGGGTGTGACCAATCTCCATTATGAAAACACTGCTGCAGCATGAACATAAATGGAAACTAAATACTCTCCGATGGTTGATACTTGGGAAGGATTGGAATTAAGTAAAAAAAATGGGGAGGAGAGGAACGCAGGCATGAGAAATGACCTTGGCTTGACAGATCACAATGTAGAATTTGGGTCAAACTAAGAAATAGCAAAGGGCAGGAAACACAGATAACGGTTACATACATGACACCAAATAGTACTTGCAATACTGTGCATGGCATACAGGGGTAACCCAGTACTCAAGGGAGACCAACCTGTATACAGACCAGGTGAATGAAAAGGAAGATACATTTTTGGAATGTGCATGAAATGCTATTTCATAGAAACATAAAAAACCCATAGCACAATGCAGGCCACTCGGCCCTCAAAGCTGCACTGAACATGTCAACTACCTAGGCTTACCCATAGCCCTCTATTTTTCTAAGCTCCATGTATCCATCTAGGTGTCTCTTAAAAGACCCTATCATTTCTGCCTCCACCACTGGCTGCCCATTCCATGCACTCACCACTTTCTGTGTAAAAAATTTACCTTTGACATCTCCTCTGTTTCTGCTTCCAAGCACCTTAAAGCTATACCCTCTCATGCTAGCCATATTTCAAGTCAATGTGCTGAGAAACCGAACATAGAAAAGGCTGATTGAATAGTAAATGATCAGAAAATATTTCTCCCAAGCTTTATCTTGTGTATGGGTACCCATACGGTTTAGGGTAACCACCCCCTTGGCTCCAAGACCACACTTCCAGTGCACCCACCTCTCTTTACAGCCATAACATATAATTGATAAACAATTTTGATTTACGGTGCACAGTGAAAGAAAATTACAACCACAAATTCAAAATAGTGATAAGTAATTGCAAAACTTGTTCAAATCTATTTAAAGCCACAAGGCAAATTATTTATTTATTTAATTGCGGTAAAAACCGTTTCCATCAACAATTTTATTCCAACTATTCAGTACTTTTCACCTTTCAATAAGATGGGTGGGTGTGGTCCAGTAATATCAACTTCTGAACATCAGGCTGAGTGTTACACAGAAGGAGTTTCTGATACCCACGTTCAGTAATTTGCTGCCTGTTTCGTTGCTTTCAGGGCTACTGCCCTGAAACAATGTATTTGCCTTGCACACACCAGCTCAACCTGCAAGTAGGGAATCCTGCACAAACATTCCCAAGTCCTTCTATGCCTCTGATTTTCAGCCCATTTAGGAAATAGTCCATTCCTTTATGTAGCTATGATGTTGAGGCCATTACAGAGACTTGGATGGCTCAGGGGCAGGAATGGTTAGAACAAATAGACTGAGGCCCCAGAGCTGTGGCCTCCGTCACACCACTCCCACAGAACAATGACTGAAACTGTGAGCACACACAAGCACTCAAATACTTGCACTAACGGCACTTTGTGCATGACTGTGACATTCTGGTGCTGATGCAACTTATTTTCTGCTACTTATCTATTTAATACCGTTCTTCTGTTACTGCCTTGTTTTTATCTACCGCTTTGTTTGATTGCCTGAGAGGAAGCCAAACGGAGTTTCATTGTATCTATGTATAATGACAATAAAGATCATTCATTCAATGGTTACTTAGAGTGCCAGACTTTAGATGTTTCAGAAAGGACGGAGACGGAGGCAAAAGAGGTGGGGGTGTGGCTCTATTGATCAGAGATAGTGTTACGGCTGCAGAAAAGGAGGAAGTCATGGAGGGGTTGTCTATGGAGTCTCTGGGGGTGGAAGTGAGAAACAGGAAGGGGTCAATAACTCTACTGGGTGTTTTTTATAAAGAACCAATAGTAACTGGGACATCAAGGAGCAAATAGGGAGACAGACTGTGGAAAGGTGTAATAATAACAAGGTTGTCGTGGTGGGAGATTTTAATTTCCCAAATATCGATTGGCATGTGAGATGGGATTAGGAATAGAGTTTAGATGGGGTGCAGTTTGTTAGGTGTGTTCAGGAAGGTTTCCTGACACAATATGTAAATAAGCCTAAGAGGAGAGGCTGTGCTTGGTTTGGTATTGGGAAATTAACCTGGTCAGGTGTCAGGTCTCTCAGTGTGAGAATATTTTGGAGATAGTGATCACAATTCTATCTCCTTTACCATGGCATTGGAGAGGGATCGGAATAGGTATGTTAGGAAAGCATTTAATTGGAGTAAGGGGAAATATGAGGCTATCAGGCAGGAACTTGGAAGCATAAATTGGAAACAGATGTTTTCAGGGAAACGTTCGAAAGAAATGTGGCAAATGTACAGGGGATATTTGCGTGGCATTTTGCATTGGTACATTCTAATGAGACAAGGAAAGGATGGTAGGGTACGGGAACCATGGTGTACAAAGGCTGTTGAAAATCTAGTCAAGAAGAAAAGAAAAGATTACGAAATGTTCAAAAAACTAAGTAATAGTAGAGATCTGGAAGATTATAAGGCTAGCAGGATGGAACTAAAAAATGAAATTAGGAGAGCCAGAAAAGGCCATGAGAAGGCCTTGCTGTGCAGGATTAAGGAAAACCCCAATGCATTCTACAAGTAGGTTAAGAGCAAAAGGATAAGACATGAGAGAATAGGAGCTATCAAGTGTGACAGTGGAAAAGTGTGTATGGAACTGGAGGAGATAGCAGAGATACTTAATGAATACTTTTCTTCAGTATTCACAATGGAAAAGGATCTTGGAGATTGTAGGGATGATTTACAGGGGATTGAAAAGCTTAAACATATAGATATTAATAAAGAGGATGGGCTTGAGCTTTTGGAAAGCATCAAGTTGGATAAGTCACTGGGACCAGATGAGATGCACCCCAGACTACTGTGGGAGGTGAGGGAGGAGATTGCTGAGCCTCTGGCAATGATCTTTGCATCATCAATCAGGACAGGAGAGGTTCTGGAGGATTGGAGGGTTGCTGATGTTGTTCCCTTATTTTAGAAAGAGATTAGAGCTAGCCCAGGAAATTATAGTCCAGCAGTCTTACTTCAGTGGTTAGTAAGTTGATGGAAAAGATCCTGAGAGGATGGATTTATAAACATTTAGAGAGGCATAATATGATTAGGAGTAGTCAGCATAGCTTTGTCAAAGGCAGGTCATGCCTTACAATCCTGATTGAATTTTTTGAGGATGTGATGAAAAACATTGATGAAGATAGAGCAGTAGATGTAGTGTATATGGATTTCAGCAAGGCATTTGATAAGGTACCCATGAAAGACGTATTGAGAAAGTAAGGAGACATGGGATCCAAGGGGACCTTGCTTTGTGGATCCAGAAATGGGTTGCTCACAGAAGGCAAAGAATTGTTGTAGACAGGTCATATTCTGCATTGAGGTTGGTGACCAGTGGTGTGCCTCAGAAATCTGTTCTGGGACCCCTTCTCTTCATGATTTATATAAATGATCTGGATGAGGAAGTGAAGGGATGGGTTAGTAAATTTGCTGATGACACAAAGGTTGGAGGTGCTTTGGATAGTGTGGAGGGCTGTCAGTGGTTACAGCGGGTCATTGATAGGATGCCAAACTGGGCTAAGAAGTGGCAGATGGAGTTCAACCCAGATAAGTATGAGGTGGTTCATTTTGGTAGGTCAAATATGCTGGCAGAATATAGTATTAATGGTAAGACTCTTGGCAGTGTGGAGGATCAGAGGGATCTTGGGGTCCGAGTCCATAGGACACTCAAAGCTGCTGTGCAGGTTGACTCTGTGGTTAAGAAGGCATACTGTGCATTGGCCTTCATCAATTGTGGGATTGAGTTTATTAGTTGAGAGGTAATGTTACAGCTATATAGGGCCCTGGTCAGACCCCACTTGGAGTACTGTGCTCAGTTCTGGTTGCCTCACTACAGGAAGGATGTGGAAACTATAGTAAGGGTGCAGAGGAGATTTACAAGGATGTTGCCTGGATTGGGGAGCATGCCTTTTGAGATCAGGTTGAGTGAATTAGGCCTTTTCTCCTTGGAGCGACGTAGGATGAGAAGTGACCTGATAGAGGTGTATAAGACAGTGAGAGGCATTGATCATGTGAATAGTCAGAGGCTCTTTCCCAGGCTGGAATGTCTAATACGAGAGGGTACAGTTTTAAGGTGCTTGGAAGTAGGTACGGAGGAGATGTCAGGAGTAAGTATTTTACACAGAAAGTGGTGAGTTTGTGGAATAGGCTGCTGGAGACAGATACGTTAAGGTCTTTTATGAGGCTCCTGGATAGGTACGTGGAGCTTAGAAAAATAGAGGGCTATAGGTAACCCTAGGTAATTTCTAAAGTAAGTACATGTTCAGCACAGCATTGTGGGCCGAAGGGCCTGAATTGTGCGGTAGGTTTTCTATGTTTAGTGTTTTGTTCCTTCTACCAAAGTGCATGAACATACACTCCCCTACTTTATATTCCATCTGCCACTTCTTTGCCCGTTCTCCCAATCTGTCCAAGTCCTTCTGCAGAGTCCCTGCTTCCTCAACACTGCCTCGCCCTTCACCTATCTTCATATTGCCCACAAACCTGGTCACAAAGCCATCAATTCTATCATCCCAATTATTGACATATAACATGAAAAGAACTGGTCCCAACACTAACTCCTGTGGAACACCACTAGTCACCGGCAGCCAACCAGGAAAAGTAATCTTTAGTCCCAATTTTTGCTTCCTGCCAGTCAGCCAATCTTCTGTCCAAGAAATCTTATCTTGTTAAGCAGCCTCATGTGTGGCACTTTGTCAAAAGCCTTCTGAAAATCCAAGTAAACAACATCCACTGACTCTCCTGCCTGTTATTTCCTCAAAGAATTCCAACAGATTTGTCAGGCAATATTGCTCCTTAAGGAAACCATGCTGTATTTGACTATTTTGTTATGTGCCTCTAAGGATTCCCAAAACTTTATGCTTAATAATGGACAACATCTTCCTAACTGCTGAAGTCGGGCTAACTGACCTATGATTTCCTTTCTTCTGCCTCCCTCCCTTCCCAAAGAGTGGAATGACATTTGAATTTTCCAGTCCTCAGGAACCATTCCAGAATTCTTGAAAGATGCCTCCATAATTTCTTCATCTGCCTCTTTCAGAATCCTGGGGTTTTGTCCATCTGGTCCAGGTGACCTATCTACCTTCAGACCCTTCAGCTTCCTAACTACCTTCTCCTTAATAATTGCAACTGCACTCACTTCTGCCTCCTGACACTCTTGAATTCCTGCCATAATGCTAGTATTTCTTACAGTGAAGACTGATTCAAAATACTTATTAAGATCGCCTGCCATTTCTTTGTCCCCCATTACTACCTCTCCAGCATAATTTTCTAGCAGACTATATCCACTTTCCCTTCTACATTTGCTCTTCATATAGTATATCTGCAAAATCTTTTGCTATCCTCTCAGATATTATTGGCTAGCTTACCTTCATATTTCATCTTTTCTCTCCTTATTGCTTTTCTGTTGCCTTCTGTGGGTTTTTAAAAGCTTCCCCGTCCTCTGACTTACCACTAACTTTTGCTCTATTATATGCCCTTACTTTTGCCTTTATGCTGTCTTTGACTTTCCTTGTCAGCAATGGTTGCCTCATTCTCCCTTTAGAATACTTCTTCATTTCGGGATGTATCTAATCCAGAATTGTCTTTTCTCCAGTGGGCTCAACCACAAGCTACTCTAAAAAGCCATCTTGTAGGAATTCCGCAAATCCTCTCTTGGGATCCAGCACCATCCTCGTTTTTCCAATCAACCTACATACTGGAATTCCTCATGACTATTGTAACATTGGCCTTTTGACATGTCTTTTCTATTTCCCATTGTAACTGGTATGTCACATCCTGTCTATTGTTCAGAGCCTGTATATACAGTAACTCCCATCATGATTTTCCAACTCTTGCTATTTCTTAACTCCACCCACAAGGGTTCTACATCTTCTGGTCCTACGTCACCTCTTTCTAAAGATTTAACTTCATTTTTTAACCAACAGAGCCACCACCTCTGCCTGTCCTTTCAATACAATGTGTATCCTTGAATGCTAAGCTCCCAACTACGATCTTCTTCCAGCCACGACTCACTGATGCCCTTGTCATACCTCCCAATCCCTTAATTACGCTACCAGATACTTACCTTACACCATATATTGCCAGCATGCAGATATAACCCTTCCAGTTCTGTCATCTTCACCCTTTACAATTTTGCTCCCATGTTACACTTCAACTCATCCTACTGACTGCCATTTTGCCCTATCATCTGCCATTCTTTCATCGAAGTCTCACTACACACTTCATCTACCTGTATACCAACTGCCCCATCCTCAGCCCTATCACTGTTTGCAATACTCCTACCAAATCATTTTAAACCCTCCCCAACAGCTTTAGCAAATCTGCCTGCAAGGATGTTAATCTCCCTTGTGTTCAGGTGTAACCTATCCTTTTTTCGTATGAGTCTTACCTGCCTCAATGATCCAGAAATCCGAAACCCTACCCACTCAGCCACTCATTTCTCTGCCCTGTCATCATGTTCCTGCCCTGACAGACTCGTGACACTGGGAGTACTCCAGAGATGACTACCTTTGGAGGCCTTGCTCTTCAACTTTTTCTCTAACTCCATATGCAAACTGTGCTGGAGCTCCTCACCATTTCTATCTTTGTCCTTGGCGCCAAAGTGTACCGCAACTTTGGCTGCTCACCTTCTCCGCTGAGAATCTCTGAGACAACCTTGACCCTGGCATCTACCAGGCAGTACACCATCCTGGCTTCTCATAGAATCTCCTGTCCATCCCCTTGACTATCAAACTTCCTATCACTATCGCTCTACCTGACTTTACCTTTCTCTGCTGATCCGTGCAGTCAATCATTTAGGTTTTTCTCGACAAGATGCTGTCTGTGAATTACACAGGGAATGGTATTATGTTGCTTGCAGCTTTTTTCAGCAAAGTAATAACCCACGGTGGTGTTCTGTCATTGTTGGTGCCACATCTATTGCACAAGCAAGAACGTTGGTGAGCAGAATGCCCTTCTTTTTGAAAAAATTGCTCACCAATCTTCTTCATTTCTGTTTCCAGTCCCCTTGCAAATAATATCTCTTGCACAACACTTCCCCTTTTATGAAGCGAAATCAGAACCTCCCTTAATGCTGGCAGAATTACTTCTCCATTGTATAGGTCGTTCCAGATTTAGCAATGAGCAATGAAATGTTTTATGAAGCAAGCAAACCATCCCTGATTTGCTGTGAAGTGCTGACAAACATATTTTGGAGTGTTTTCTGTTACTGAAAGTTTTGACAAAGTGACTGAAAGTAAGTCAAGTTCTTGTTTGCTTTATCGAAGTGCATTCTCTTCAAATGAAGGAGCTTGGATGGTTTTGTTGCCTCATTTGAGAAAACTTATTCACACAACAGACACATTGGCTACTGGTGCTGGTATCAATCCATATTTCAGATACTCCACCTATGCTGTCTACGCTTCTTTCTTGTTTGGTCCACTTCTGCTGTTTTCATTATTGATTAATGACCACAGTCAGTCACCTATTGTTTAAGTCCAACCTCCAGTGCTGTAATTAACAAAGGGGAAAATTATGAAATCATCATAGTTCAGACAACATCTGGCTCTTTGCCTTGAAGGTACATAAAATGGGACAGCGACATCTCGGTTGGGCCGTGGGCTGGAGAAACGTGCTCAAGAAGACAGCTTTACATAGCGGGCGACAAAGGAGGGAGGCTTTGGCTCAACGGGGCCTTGGCGATAAAGGCTCGAGGTGAGGTAGGTTCCCTGTTTAGAATACAGACAGGAAGTAAGTGTATGAGGCCGGTGTTCCGACCTCAGTGTCAGACGTGGGAGGTCCTGGAGACTCCCAGCCTCTTGGACGGCCACATCTGCACCCAGTGCATTGAGCTGCAGCTCCTTAGGGAACTGCAGATGCAGCTCGATGACCTTTGTCTGGTCAGGGAGAGCGAGGAGGTGATAGAAAGGAGCTATAGGCAGGTGGTCACACCTGGGCCTCGGGAGACAGAGAAGTGGGTAACAGTCAGGAGAGGGAAAGGCAAGAAGCAGTTGCTAGAGAGTACCCCGGTGGTTGTCCCCCTTAACAATTACTAATGCGCCTCTGGCACTGAGTCTGGCCCTGTGGCTCAGAAGGGTAGGGAAAGGAAGAGGAAGGCAGTAGTGATAGGGGACTCTATAGTCAGGGGGTCAGACAGGCAATTCTGTGGACGCAGGAAAGAAACTCAGATGGTAGTTTGCCTCCCAGGAGCCAGGGTCCGGGCTGTTTATGGTTCCCTATGTTCATGACATCTTGAAGTGGGAAGGTGAATAGCGTGGTACATACTGGTACCAACAACGTAGGTAGGAAAAAGGAAGAGGTCCTGAAAACAGACTACAAGGAGTTAGGAAGGAAGTTGAGAAGCAGGACCTCAAAGGTAGTAATCTCGGGATTACTGCCTGTGCCACACGACAGTGATTATAGGAATAGAATGAGGTGGAGGATAAATGTGTGGGTGAGGGATTGGAGCAGGGGCAGGGATTCAGATTTCTGAATCATTGGGACCTCTTCTGGAGCAGGTGTGACCTGTACAAAAAGGATGGGTTGCACTTGAATCCCAGGGAGACAAATATCCTGGCGAGGAGGTTTGCTAAGGCTATTCGGAAGAGTTTAAACTAGAATTGCTGAGGGGGTTGGGAACCGAATTGAAGTGACAAAGGAAAGGGAGGTTGGCTCACAAATAGAGAAAGCTTGGAGACAGTGCGAAAGGGAGGATAGGCAGGTGATAGAGAAGGGGTGCACTCAGACCAATGGTTTGAGATGTTTCTATTTTAATGTGAGGAGTATTATGAATAAAACAGATGAGCTTAGAGCGTGGATCAGCACTTGGAGCTGTGATGTTGTGGCCATTACAGAGACTTGGATGATGAAAGGGCGGGAATGGCTACTTCAAGTGCCAGGCTTTAGATGTTTCAGAAAGGACAGGGAGGGAGGTGAAAGAGGTGGGGATGTGGCACTGTTGATCAGAGATAGTGTCACGGCTGCGGTAAAGGAGGAAGTCATGGAGGGGTTGTCTATGGAGTCTCTGTGGGTAGAAGTTAGGAACAGGAAGGGGTCAATAACTCTACTGGGTGTTTTTTATAGACCACCCAATAGTAACAGGGACATCGAGGAGCAGATAGGGAGACAGATTCTGGAAAGGTGTAATAATAACAGAGTGGTTGTGGTGGGAGATCTTAATTTCCCAAATGTTGATTAGCATGTCCCTAGAGCGAGCAGTTTAGATGGGGTGCAGTTTGTTAATTGTGTTCAGGAAGGTTTCCTGACATATTATGTTGATAAGCCTACAAGGGAAGAGGCTGTACCTGATCTGGTTTTGGGAAATGAACTTGGTCAGGTATCAGGTCTCTCAGTGCGAGAGCATTTTGGAGATAGTGATCACAATTCTATCTCCTTTTCCGTAGCATTAGAGAGGGATAGGAACAGGCAAGTTAGAGAAATGTTTAATTGGAGTAAGGGGAAATATGAGGCTATCAGGCAGGAACTTGGAAGCATAAATTGGAAACAGCTGTTCTCAGGGAAACTTACAGAAAAAATATGACAAATGCTCACGGGATATTTACGTGGGGTTCTGCGAAGATACATTCCAATGAGACGGAGAGGATCGTAGGGTACAGGAACTGTGGTGTACAAAGGCTGTTGTAAATCTAGTCAAGAAGAAAAGAAGAGCTTACAAAAGGTTCAAAAAACTAGGTAATGACGAAGATCTAGAAAATTAGAAACTAGCAGGAAGGAGCTTAGAATGAAATTAGGAGAGCCAGAAGGGGCCATGAGAAGGCCTTGGTGGACAGGATTAAGGAAAACCCCAAGGCTTCTACAAGTATGTGAAGAGCAAGAGGATAAGAAATGAGAGAATAGGACCAATCAAGTGTGACAGTGGAAAAGTGTGTATGGAACTGGAAGAGATGGCAGAGGTACTTAATTAATACTTTGTTTCAGTGTTCACTATGGAAAAGGATCTTGACAATTGTAGGGATGACTTGCAGTGGACTGAAAAGCTTGAGCATGTCAATATTAAAGAAGAGGATGTGCTGGAGCTTTTAGAAAGCATCAAGTTGGATAAGTCATCGGGACCAGATGGGATGTACCCCAGGCTACTATGGGAAGCGAGGGAGGAGATTGCTGAGCCTCTGGTGATGATCTTTGCATCATCAATGGGGACAGGAGAGATTCTGGAGGATTCGAGGATTGCGGATGTTGTTCCTTTATTCAAAACAGGGAGTAGGGATAACTCAGGAAATTATAGACCAATGAGTCTTACTTCAGTGATTGGTAAGCTGATGGAGAAGATCCTGAGATGCAGGATTTATGAACATTTGGGAGGCATAATATGATTAGGAATAGCCAGCATGGCTTTGTCAAAGGCAGGTCGTGCCTTGTGAGCCTGATTGAATTTTTTGAGGATGTGACTAAACACATTGATGAAGGAAGAGCAGTAGATGTAATGTATATGGATTTCAGCAAGGCATTTGATAAGGTACCCCATGCAGGGCTTACTGAGAAATTAAGGAGGCGTGGGATCCAAGGGGACATTGCTTTGTGGATCCAGAACTGGCTTGCACACAGAAGGCAAAGAGTGGTTGTAGACGGGTCATATTCTGCATGGAGGTTGGTGACCAGTGGTGTGCCTCAGGGATCTGTTCAGGAACCCCTACTCTTCGTGATTTTTATAAGTGACCTGGATGAGGAAGTGAAGGGATGGGTTAGTAAGTTTGCTGATAACACTAAGGTTGGGGGTGTTGTGGATAGTTTGGAAGGCTGTCAGAGGTTACAGCAGGACATTGATAAGATGTGAATCTTGGCTGAGAAGTGGCAGATGGAGTTCAACCTAGGTAAGTGTGAAGTGGTTCAGTTTGGTAAGTCAAATATGCTGGCAGAATATAGCATTAATGGTAAGACTCATGGCAGTGTGGAGGATCAGAGGGATCTTGGGGTCCGAGTCCATAGGACACTCAAAGCTGCTGCGCAGGTTGACTCTGTGGTTAAGAAGGCATAAGGTGCATTGGCCTCCATCAACCGTGCGATTGATGTTGCAGCTATATAGGACCCTGGTCAGACCCCACTTGGAGTACTGTGCTCAGTTCTGGTCACCTCACTACAGGAAGTATGTGGAAACCATAGAAAGGGTGCAGAGGAGATTTACTAGGATGTTGCCTGGATTGGGAGCATGCCTTATGAGAATAGGTTGAGTGAGCTCAGCCTTTTCTTCTTGGAGCGATGGAGGATGAGAGGTGACCTGATAGAGATGTACAAGGCATTGATTGTGTGGATAATCAGTGGCTTTTTCCCAGGGCTGAAATGGCTAGCACAAGAGGGCATAGGTTTAAGGTGCTTGGAAGAAGGTACAGAGGAGATGTCAGGGATAAGTTTTTTACACAAAGAGTGGTGAGTGCGTGGAATGGGCTGCTGGTGGTGGAGGCGGAAACAAAAGTGTATTTTAAGAGACTCCTGGATGGATTCATGGAGCTTAGAAAAATAGAGGGCTATGGGTAAGCGTAGGTAGTTCTAAGGTAAGGACGTGTTCGGTACAACTTTGTGAGCCAAAGGGTCTGTATTGTGCTGAAGGTTTTCTATGTTTCTGTTTCTAAGACCATTTGAAAGGGAAGAATCAGAACTTTACCCCATAGAACGGCATACCTTAATTCACAGGAATTGCGTCACTGCGTGATTAGAGTATGGGAATAGCCTGAGCTAACAGTGTACTACAGTAGGGAATGCCAATAATGCATGGGAAAGGCTTGGAAATAACACAATTTCTTCAGCCCAGGTTTCTCATGATAAGTCTCAGAAAATCAAGCCATGAAGTGATTAAGTGACCATTCTTATCAATTATGAGACACCAATGAACAAATGCTTATAATAAGCAACTATTATCTTAAATTAAGTCTGTAATCCCTCAGCTGTTCCCTTTCCTACAGAGCGCCGCCCCCCCCCCAACCGCCCCGCCTGGAAACTCCCACCACCCCCAGGAGGCGGTATCGCCCACTTTGGGAAACACCAGTTTATATCAAGGTGCTGCTTTCGTTATTAGTGCAAAAGCAAAATAATGCGGGAGCTGGATATCTGAAATAAAAACTAAAATATTGTAGACACTCAATGGATTAGGCAGAGTCTGCAGAGATATAAAACAGAGTGGCTGTTTCAGGACCTTTCATGTTCATGTTTGGCTTTAAATTTTCTTAGATTGCTTTGACAATAAGGAGCATAGAATAGACTGGTGATTAATTGGTGCTGAGTGGTGAAGAAGTTACTGTAAAGCTCTAAAAAGATCTTCCCCCTTTCCAACGTTGGTTACTGTCAAGTGTGGGGCATCAGGCCTTTGCAGTGTCAGCAAGGTGATGGAGCAGGCAATTGCACACATAGTAAACAGGCAGAAAAATGCAGCTTTAAAATATAACGCTTTGATAAATTAAAAGATATTGTAAATATTAAAAAACTTCTATTTTGCACAAAATATGTATCAAAGAAAATTAAAATCCACATAACAACCAGAAAAATTCTAATAGTTTGTTTTGTGCCATGTCATATGACTTGGGTGATCATGGTCTTTCTGTGACCATGATCGCTTTTGGTAAATCTTTCTACAGAAGTAGTTTGCCATTGTCTTCTTCTGGGCAGTGTCTTTACAAGACGGGTGACCCCAACCAATACTTCCCAGAGATTATCTACCTGATGTCAGTGGTCACATAACCAAGGCTTGTAATATGCACTGGCTGCTCATACGACCATCCATCATGTCTTCATGTGACCCTGATCAAGAGGGCTTGTGGGCTAAGCAGGTGCTGCACCTTACCCTGCAGGCTAGCAGAGGAAGGAGTGCCTTGCACCTCCTTTGGTAGAGATGTATCTCCACCCCACCACCAATATGTTTACTATGTTATAAACATCAAAAACTTTTATTTTACACAAACTATTTGTCATAGAAAATTAAAATCCACAAATGTCAGATCCATGTTTTTTATCAACAACTAGAAAAATGTTAAATAGTAATAATCCTGAAAACTTACTTTAAACATTTCAAAGAATGAAAGGTATTCAAGGAATATTATTGAGTAGATAATATCAAATGACCTGAAATACAGCTCCTGTCAATTGCTTTATTTACTTGATTCCTGTCAGGAAGTTTTCCAAGTGTGAAGGAGTGCTAATCACTGATAGGATCTTCGGGATTTTTTCAATAAGCTGTACATGTACGTATGTTCCAAAGTCAATGTACTTAAGGACTATGAATGCTGATAGTTCAGATGTCATTACAATTGTAAAATCCAGGCCAAAATTTTGGATGTAAAGGGTACAATTTGTATAACTACTTTGTACATCAAACTCAACTAGCCTTATCTGGATCATTAATAAGTCATAGGGTTATAGAGTTGTACAATATGGGAAGAACTCATTTGGCACACCAAAGGCACGTCAAACTCAACCATCCATCAAAACATAAAGGAGCTGGACGAATTCAGTGGGTCATGCAGCATCTCTGGGGAGAAGTGGACAGTCAATGTTTTGAACTGAGGACCTTCATCGGGACTGGAAGTAAAGAAGGAGACAGGCAGTGTAAAGGGGTGGAGGGAAGGGATAGTAGCAAATGCGGGTGAGCACATGATCGAAGAATAGGGGAGCAGTGTGCCTTGAAGTGACTTTGTAGTGGAGCAGCAAAATGGAGATACAAGAGACTGCAGATGCTGGAATCCACCTTCTATCCAGCATCTCCCCAGCTTCTGCAGTCTCTTGTATCTCTATCCTTTGCCAGTCTTCTGTAGTGAGGATCAACAAGAGCAAAACTTTATGAAAATGTTAAACAGATTTGAGTTTGTCCTCTGTCAGGTATTAATGAAAAAGAGCTTTGATTGTTCACCTTCATTGCTGACATAAAATGGGTGGTTCTGGCACAGCTGCTAATGGAAGTGTTGAGCATTGGTTGCCATAGGTAGCAGATCTGCCATTGTTATTTTCCACCAGTGTCTGCAACGTGCCTCTGATCCAGAGTATCGTGTGCATTCAGGACTTCAGATCAGTCCGGCTCTACGACCAACCCTGAACCCTGACATACAGAGCAGAGTGGTGCAGAAAGCAGGGAAAATTGAAAACTCACAGCAAGCACAAAGGCTAGTTGATTGCTTATGAAATCCCAAATGCAGTGATTCTGCCTGGTTCTTCGTAAAAATGTATTTGCACAAATGCACACTTTTTGAAATTGCTCGGGTAATGGTCATCTATCAAAAGGAAATGTAAAATGTAATTAAAATATTCCTACTTATTATTACAAAGCACTGTCTCTCAGTGTCCTCTGAGATGGTGCTGTACTTGGAGAGGAATTCACTAGTTGTAAATGTATGTTTTGTAGCTTCAAAACATTAAACTAATTCCAAGGAAGACACAGGAGTTGAAAATATGTTTTACTTTAAGCGAGGCGTGCACGTATCACAAGGTAGCATGATGACACATGCAATTTATGTATTTGTACATATAACCCATTATAAATTAGATAAAGAACAAAGAATGCTTGATCAAACATTATCTGTTCAAGCAACACACACAAAATGCTGGCGGAACTCAGCAGGCCAGGCAGCATCTATGGAAAAGAGTGAACGAGCTAACAGTCGACTGTTCACTCTTTTCCATAGATGCTGCCTGGCCTGCTGAGTTTCTCCAGCATTTTGTGTGTGTTGCTTGGATTTCCAGCAATTGCAGATTTTATTGCACTGTATTTACAAGATTACTAAACTATTACCGCAAAATTAAATACACAACAGTAAAGTCCATTGCAGGCAGTGAGTGGAACTTATTCTTGTGAAAATGCCTTCTTCATTCTGCTTGGAGTATTCCCTAGCAAAAGGGGAAGTGCCTCCTGTGGCAAAAAACAGAAGTACCATCATCTAAAACTGCAGGATTAAAGAACATTTATTTCCAGCTTGAATTGTAATCATTATATTGTACTTTGGGGAAAAAAGAGAAGAATTAAGTCAGAGGATTAATCTTCAAGATCAAAAATTCTAAGTACTAGCATTTAAAAGAAAAGTCATGCTTCAAATAAATTTATAATTTGTTCGTAAGATGATAGCATTACTGGCTGGACCAAACCAAGTCATATCATAACAAGGTGAGTTTATTGTCATGTGTACATAAATGGTAACATGCAGGTACAATGAAAAACCATCTTGCAGCAAAATTCAAAGTCAAAGATCAAAAAGTTCAAAATAAATTTATTATCAAAGTACATATATGTCACCATATCCAACCCTGAGGTTCACTTTCGTGTGGGCGTAGTCAATAAATCTATAGAATAATAACCATAACAGAATCAATGAAAGACCATCTAACTCAGAGGTTCAGTCAAAGTACAGAAGGCAAATACAAAAAGAAAGAAATAATAATAATAATAATAATAAATATGTAATAAATATCAAGAACATGAGATGAGGAATCCTTGAAAGAGAGTCCATTGGTTGTGGGAACATTCCACTGATGAGGAAAGTGAAGATGAGTGAGATTAAAGAGCCTAATGGTTGAGGGGTAGAAGCTGTTCCTGAACCTGGTAGCGTGAGTTCTGATCACAGACTCATAGGTACAGCCAACACACAGAACATAAATTATACATAATTATTTCACATAGTGAAAAGAAGACTATGCAAAAACAAGACCTTAGTGCAAAAAAAAGACACAACTGAGGACTCATTTCATTGCAGTGAAAGAGGTGGTCCATAGTGTTCCATTGCGCTAGGGTCAGGCTTGAGCAGGTCAGCTCTAGAACCTGATGGCTTTAGGGAAATTGTTTGTGAACCTGCTTGAGTGGGACTTTGGGCGTCCCTACCTCCTGCCTGATGGTAGCAGTAAGAATGCACAACATTAAAGTAGCAGTTTTATTGCTTTGTGTCTGGAATCACACAGGGACAAGCCCATAAAACCATAAGAAATAGGAACAGAAATATGTCATTTGATCTCTCAGACTTGCTCAGCTATTTAATTAGTTCATGGCTGATGTAATTTTCTTGAAGTTCAAGTCCCACCTATCTCCATATCCTCGTCCTCCTCTTGATTAAAACTCTTCCTCTGCATTAAATATTTCAGTCACTAACAGATTTCTGAGGCAGAAGTCCCAAAGACTCACATCCCTTTGAAAGAAGAAATTCATTCTAAATCTCACTCTTAAATGGCATTCATAAATTAGACCCTCTGATCTCATACTATCCCATAAGGTGAAACCTCCTTCCAGCATTTATCTTGTCAAGAGAATATTGAATGCATCAATAAGGTATCCATTCAGTTTTTACAACTCCAGAGAGATAGGTGCAAGCAGATCAACCTTTGCAGTAAAACAATTCTTCCTTTCCCAGGAGCAATGTCAGAGTAAATTTATTATTAAAGTGCATATTCTATATAATAAAAATAACTTTATTTACTAAGCACTTTTCATACAGATGATGCGGTTCAAAGTGCTTTACAATGGGAAAAAATAAAAATAAAAATGAACTTGAAAAGAAAAAGATGAAGTAATGTTAATTAGAAGTAACTAACTGGCCGGTGGTGTAGTGGCATCCGCACCAGACTTCAAGGCGAATGGTCCTGGGTTCGAATCCGGCTGGCTCCTTCCACGCTTTCCATCTCTGCTGGGTTGAGCGTCCAGCTAGCACTCGGCCTCATAAAAAAAACAGACAAATTCTAAAGAAGCTGCAAGGTTGCCTCCCAATGCACCACAAGGTGAGGAGAGCAAAGGCAAGGTAAAAATATAATGGGTTTTGAGTTGGTGTTTATAAGTATCAACTGAGTCTGCATCCATTATAGCTTTAGACATTGAATTTCAAGGTTTGCGAGTGTAGGTCAAAAAAGCTAACCTGCCAATTATCTTTTACGGGAGATTGTTTAAGTCTAAGAGACCATCAGGAGAAAACCATTGGAACAGGATTATAAAAGAAAAATGATTCTGTGATGTGCTCTGGTCCCAGATCATTTAGACCTTTAAGAATAAGTAAGAGGATTTCAAAATCAGTTCTAAAAGCTGCAGGAAGCCAGTGTAGAGGACTGATATGTTCCCTCATCCTGGTTTAATCAAAAAGTCTACCAGTGGTGTTCTGAATGAGTTGTGTTTGTCAACAGATTGCTCTGGAAGGCCAGTAAAAATTGCATTGCAGTAATCTAGTCTATTCTATATATAGATTTTTATCATCACTACATGATAGAAACAGACACCCCTTTGTAATATTCCTTAAATGCTGAAATGCTACTCTTGACACTTTTGTTTACATGGGATTTAACATTCAAATCTGAATTAAGGATACTACCTTGGCCTTCATTTTCTTACAGGCATGTACAGGAACAGAACATATGAAAAACCTATACATAATCAGACTGATAAACAACCAACATGCAAAAGACAAATTGTGCAAATTAAAAACAGAAACTGAGAATATGAATTGTAGAGTCCTTGAAAGTGAGTCGGTAGGTTGTGGAATCAGTTCAGAGTTGAGGTGAGTGAAGTTACCCAGGCTGGTTTAGGGGCCTGATGGTTGTAGGTTAAAATGTTCCCTGATCTCACTCCCTGGCAGTCAATGGCATTACGATCATTGAGTTCTCCACATCAATATCCCGTGGGTTACCACTGAGCAGAGACTGAACTGGAGAAGCCATATACACAATGTGACTACAGGAGCGGGTTGGAGACTAGAAACCCTGCAATGACTTACCTCCTATAGCCTGTCCACCATGTACAAAGCTCAAGTTTCCTCCACTCACCAACATTCGGGAAGCTCGACACCACACAGGACATAAAAGCTTTCTAGATAGGCACCCCATCTACAACTATTCATTTACCCCACCATTGATGCACAGTAGCAGTAGTTTTTGACATCTATAGAACGCACTGCGGCAACCCACCAAGGCTTGAACAGCTATTTCCAAACTCACGAGCTATATTACCATACCTTCACTATCATTCCCTACATGAATATTATGTATACATACATATATTTTTTATTAATTTTTTTATGTTTCTACAATGCAACAACAAAAAAAGTAAAAAGGTTTATACAGTGCAAAACAAACATATCAAATGTACAGTTCATAACAGTTAAGGAAAACATATATATATATATATATATATATATATATATACACACACAATAAAAAACAGCATTAGCCTTCCCAATTACCTGCTGCACCTCTGTGCTAGTTTTCAAAGAACAAAGTTCAAAGTACATTTTTTATCATGTCTTTTCCTGCGGGCATACTTAGCAAATCTATAAAACAGTAACTGTAAACAGTAAACATCAGGAACTGTTAACTAAGCAAACTGTGCAAATGCAGATATAAATAGATAGCAATAAGTAATGAGCATGAAATAGCAATATAACAGAATCTTTAAGTGAGTGTAGCTATCCCCTTTTGTTCAAGAGCCTGATGGTTGAGGAGTAGTAACAGTTCTTGAACCTAGTGAGGTGAGTCCTGAGGCTCTTGTACCTCTACCTGATGGCAGCTGTGAGAGAAGAGCATGACCTGGGTGGTGAGGATCTTTGATGATGGATGCTGCTTTTCTACGGCAGTGTTTCATGTAGATGTGCTCAATGCTAGGGAGGGTTTTACCCGTGATGTACTGGGCCTGTTGGGGGACTGTGGCAAAACCTTCAGCTTGCGCCTCTTGAGGTAGTCCATTGTGGATTTTGAGGTGTGTTTAGGATCATTATCCTGTTGTAGAGCCATCCTCTTTTCATTTTCAGCTATTTTTTTACAGACAGTGTGATGTTTGATTCCAGAATTTGCTGGTATTTAATTGATGTCATTCATCTCTCTACCATTGAAATGTTCCCCGTGCCACTGGCTGCAACACAAGTCCAAAGCATGATCGATCCACCCCCGTGCTTAACAGTTGGAGAGGTGTTCTTTTCATGAAATTCTGCACCCTTTTTTCTCCAAACATACCTTTGCTCATTGTGGCTAGAAAGTTTTATTTTAACTTCATCAGTTCACAGGACTTGTTTCCAAAATGCTTCAGGCTTGTTTAGATGTTCCTTTGCAAACTTCTGACGCTGAATTTTGTGGTGAGGACGCAGGAAAGGTTTTCTTCTGATGACTCTTCCATGAAGGTCACATTTGTGCAGGTGTCACTGCACAGTAGAACAGTGCACCACCACTCCAGCATCTGCTACCTGAATGTCTTTTGCAGTCAAATGGGGGTTTTGATTTGCCTTTCCAGCAATCCAAGAGCAGTTCTCTCGGAAAGTTTTCTTGGTCTTCCAGACCTCAACTTGACCTCCACCGTTCCTGTTAAATGCATTATGAACTGAGAAGACGGCTACCTGAAAATGTTTTGCTATCTTCTTATAGCCTTCTCCTGCTTTGTGGGCATTATTTGTTTTAACTTTCAGAGTGCTAGGCAGATGCTTAGAGGAGCCAATGACTTCTAATTGTTGGGACTAAGTTTGAGGAGTTAGGGTATTTATAAAGCTTTGAAATTTGCATCATCTGGCCTTTCCTAACAATGACTGTGAACAAGCCATAGCCCTAACAAGCTAATTAAGGTCTGAGACCTTGGTAAAGGTTATCTGAGAGCTCATATCTCTTGGGGTGCCCAAACTTTTGCATGCAGCTCCTTTCTTTTTTTTCACTCTAAAATTGTACAAAACAAAAATAATACACTAATCTTGCTTAAAATGTTGAAAAGAATGTTTCATCTTTAACTTTATGACTTTTGGAGATCAGTTCATCTTCTACTCACTTAACTATTCACAGTAACGAAATTTTGACCAGGGGTACCCAAACTTTTGCATGTCTCTGTATATGGTCTACGTATAATCAATATACTGTAGTCCACAATACTATATATAACCTTGAGATTGGTCTCCTTACAGGCAGTGACAAAACAAAGAAACACAATAGAACCCATTAAAAATAAGAAAATGGTCAAATACCCAGTGTGTGTGGGGAGAAAAACAAATGATGCAAACAACAAGATCAAGCGAACAACTGATGCTCACGAAGGTGAGTCCACAGCCGCGAAGCCAGATGTCAATAAGGACCCATTAGTTGCAGGCCACGGCCTCAGTTCAGCACAGAGTGCAGAGAAACCTCGCGGAGCAGAAGCTGAACTGAATCACCCATCGCCTCAGGCCCCAACACCCTGACCTTTTCAATCTGGCCTGGTGGTTCAATCAACTCTCAGGTTGGTCCTTGCTCTGAGACCAGGGCCCTGCCAACTCACTACGCTCCCGAACATGTGAGATTAATGAAGTAGTCTTGTTTTCTACCAAGACAAAGTCACTGCGCTTCACCACCACCATCTTAAACCATGGTTATCTGTGACTTGTGCAAGGCTGAAGGGCTTGTATTGTGCTGTAGGTTTTCTATGTTTCTAAGATCTCTCAGATCCCGTTATGCTACAGCTTTCAGCAGTCTTTCTTGGAGCCAATAATGATTTCTTTTATTGCCTTTCCAAAGAGTACAACTGCACTATTTCCCACATTCCACTGCATTAGCCAATTTAAAACCTATCAACATCACTCAGTAATCTGCTTGCATCGACTTCACAGCTTGCTTTCCTCCCTAATTTTGTATCTCCTGCAAAACCAGCAACGGCACTCTCAGCATCGTAACCCTCCATGGTCCCCACACTGACTGCTGTGGAATCAGATTGGTTATGGTTGCACAACAGGAAGATAACCCACTAATTCCCTGCTCTCTGCTTCCTGCTGGTTAGCCAATTATCAATGCAAGCCATGTTACGTTACATCCAATGCCATGCATTCTCATCTTGCAAATTTCCCAGCAGATTTCAGGGTATTAATGAACCAGACATATTTTACAACATTATAATAATTTCATGCTTACCAATAATCATAATATCCCAGATTAATTTAATTAACTATATTTAATTTCCCTAACAGCAGTAGCAAGATTTGAACATATATATCTTTGGATCATTATTCTCACCCTCTGGATTTGCACTATAAGCAGTGTGCTACTGCACCCATTCCAAAGGACATGATTCATGAAGAAGAATGGTGCAATATAGTTTTCATTCCAACAAGCTGTGAAACAGCGTCTTCTAGCCAGCGAGATCAAATCACTGCCATCCATAAAGCTTTGGCAGTTTAATCAGGGATTAATGCTGCTCATATCAGTTCAGTCATCTTTAGAGAGTTCTGGTTTCTCTCGAGCAGGACAAACCTCGTAGATAAGGCCAGAATGACTAAAGCGTAATGTCGCTTCAGAGTACAATGAACAAGATCAAGCAATGAATAAAGCACATTTCAATGTGTGGAGCTGAGCTTTCATCCGAAATGTTGAATGATGTGAAATAATTAGTAAGCCGGTTAGGTTCAATCCAACTAAATAACTGCAAACACATCTGCTCCCGTAAGTGAAGGAGAAATTGGACAAAGTGTCCATTGGACGCAAAGAAGGAACTCCAAACCAGTGAAAAAGAAATAAAACCGTCCTTGTCCATATGGTTGGAGAAACGCATCTGGGATTGAGTGATTGTAAAATTGGTCTGGAGTTTTGGTCTCACTGATGAATGGACCAGGAGGAAGAGTTGTAATAAAGCTGGAGAAATGGTCTAATTCAGGGCGATTACCAGGTTATGGATAGAGAGGGGTAACTAAGACAATGTAAGTGATTGATGAGTGATTTCTGGACCATGGTAAACAACCACATGGAGAACAAATTAATGCAGAACCAGATCCACTGAAGTGTTGACAAGTGAACCCATAATGGATTAAAAATAGCAAATGCTGGAGACACTCGGCAGGTCAGAACAATCGCCTGTGGAAAGTGAAATGGAGATTAAGCTTCAGGTTAAAGAGTTTTTAACCAGAGCAGGAGAGAACGTTTTCTGTAGCAGGAAAGGTGGAGGTGGATGTGTGAAACAAAGGGAACATTGTATCTCTGATATGATGAAAGCAAATGATAATTATGAATAGCAATAAATATTAGATTAATGGATGCCTGAGGTCTATCATTGGCATCTGTTGGCAGGACTGAGGCACAATCTCAGAGGTCCTCAACAGGGCAGGGGCCAAGGGCGTTGAGGCCATGATTGTAAAAGCACGGCTTTGATGGACAGGGCATGTCACACACATGAAGGGTTCCCGACTTCCCAAGCAGCTGCTATACAGCGTGCTTTCGCTGGGCAAGACAAATCGAGCCAGGCCTGGAAGCTAGCATTACCCACGCTGGGCTTGTATCAAAGTGGCTGGAACAGAGAGTGCCAGACCGGAGTGGCTGGCGAGCCTTGGTTAGAACATGGAGGAGGGACGTTGAGCAGTACTTATCACTGCCCGACAGTGAAGGAAATCAGCAGTAGTGTCTCCCTCCAGACCCAACACAGTCTTCCTGTCCTTATTGTAGACGTCTATGTCACTCACAACATGGATTCAGAAACCACTTACCAACTCACAACAGAACTACACAAATCTGTCACTGTCGGGTACCGATCAAATTGCACTAAAATTCCTTCTCTGGTTAAAGTGTTGCTGATGGTAAGGCAGTGAGGATTACCCAGCTAGACTAAACAAAGAGGAAAAGAATTAACTGCTTCTCTTTCGATCTGACCCTTTGGGTGTTTCCAGCACTTTGTTTTGCTTCAGATTTCCAGCATCTGTGGACTTTAACTTATTGGCTGCGGACGGGAAGGTTTAGTGTCTTGGTGATGGGCTTTGGACAAAGAAGCTGGAATGAGTTTGTAGTGCTGTGAGAGGCTTGCTTTACATGGTGACTTTTCCAATGAGTTTATGCTAAAACATTAACAATTATTAGAATGGAAACCAAGAGGGCCAGGAACCAAATCTATCTTCACTTTTACTTTAAGCGAGGCACACGCATATGGGGTAGCATCATGATTTATGCAATTCACTTATTTTTTACACCTAACCCATAGTGAGCTAGTTCCGCTGAGCACTGGCACTCCGCAAAGCTGTGTGCTCACCCGCTACTCTTCACAATGCTGGCGCATGGCTGTGTCGCAGGATCCAGCTCAAACCGCGTCATCAAGTCTGCAGATGACACAACAGTGGTTGGCCTTGTCAGGAATGATGACAAGACAGAGTATAGAGAGGAAGTGGAGCGGCTAGTGGATTGGTGTGAGAGGAACAACCTAAGCCTGAGTGTGAAGAAGACAAAGGAAATCATCGTGGACTTCAGGAAGGTGCAGGGCCCTTAGTATTATTAAGGATCACACCCATCCATCCAGCATCCTCTTCACTTTCTACATTAAGCAGGAGACTAGGATGCATAAAAACAAGAACGATTAGAATGAGAAAACAGTTTCTTCTCCCAGGCCGTTAGGCTTCAGAACTCCTGGCCCCATTGTATTTGAAGTGTCCCTGGTTACTCTGTTCCGTACCTTACAATATATAATATTAATACACTTAAGTTTGTTATTTATGTGTGATTTATCTGTAGTTTTTATCTTTACCATGTTATCATGCATTACGTGTTTTACACACTGGTTCAAAGAAATGTTGTTTCTATATACAGTGTATGCCTAACGAGAATAGATTGAGTGAACTCAGCCTTTTCTCTTTGGAGCAATGGAGGATGAGAGGTGACCTGATAGAGGTGTACAAAAGACACATTGATCGTGTGGATAGTCAGAGGTTTTTCCCAGGGCTGAAATGGCTAGCACCAGAGGGCATAGTTTTAAGGTGCTTGGAAGTAGGTACAGAAGAGATGTTAGGGGTAAGATTTTTACGCAGAGTGGTGAGCGCGTGGAATGGGCTGCTGGCGGTGGTGGTGGAGGCGGAAACTATAGGGTCTTTTAAGAGACTCCTGGATGGCTACATGAAACTTAGAAAAATAGAGGGCTATGGGTAAAGCTCAGGTAGTTCTAAGGTAGGGATATGTTTGGTATGTTTGTGGGCCAGAAGGCTTGTATTGTGCTGTATGTTTTCTATGTTTCTATGTTTCTAAATGGTTACATATGATATACATGTACGTAGTTAAATGACAATAAACTTCAATTGTGGAAGTGGAAACAATTGGGAATTTATGATCCCCAGGTCTTGAAGTTTAGAGACAATTCCATGCCTTCAAGAACTGGGATTAAAACTTCCTTGTAAATGTGAAGTTCAATGTGGTTTAACTTTTTAACCTGTCACACCATGACACAGAAGGGGGATTGCAGTTGTAAAAAGATGTAGAACTAAAACTAGAACAGGTGCGTTCTATACTTGGCAGTCGTACTTTGAAGACACGCTGTCATTGGCTGCCCTGAATACCGTACTGCCTTCAGGTGCTATTCACAGAATGATGGATTATATAAACCCTTTGCAGTGGCAGTGGCAGTTTGTACGACCATACATTGCTATTGGTTGATGTTATGAAATCCCTCTGGCACTCTTATAGACTTTACAGAAGATACTGCTATCATAGGCAGATTTTTAGACAATGCAGAACCTACTACCATTGCCTGTTAAAAGTACAATATATTCTCTATTGTCAATATACAATCAATAGTCTACAGTGAGTCATGCATCATCATTGGACAGAGAAACAGATGACATTTCATCAGAAATTTTCAGCCTTGTGAAGAATATGGTACCTTTGTACCATGACTACAGTTCTACAGACTTATCACAACAGGTGCTTTCATGAAAGTCCCAACAGATCTTTTTGAACTCTTTCCTAAGTTATCAATCTTTAGCGAGTGGTAAGTAACTACAGATATGAGGCAAGAAAAATTTTTAAATTTCCAAATGGACATTAAACCAGTCAGTTGTATTTTGGAAACAGACCAATTCGAAGTTCTGATGAAGGGTCTCGTCCTGAAATGTCTCAGCCCAAAACATCAACTGTTCATTCCTTTCCAGTGACCTGCTGAGTTCCTCCAGCATTTTGTGCATGTTACTGTCAATTTGAAATTAGTTTCAATCGGCAATTAACTTAATATATTTATAAATCATCGCAACTCAGGTTCATAAGAAATAAAAGTTAGCCTCGCTCCCTATTCAGCCCCTCTAGCTGATCTCTATTCAATAATATCATGACAGATATTTTTACCTTAATGGCTCTTTACTATATTAGCCCAACAGATTTGTTGATTTCTGTACTATGTGAAAATTAATCAAACTTCTACTTGGCTATTCCCAGCAGCTAAGCTTTCACCACCCTGTTGGACAGAAAATGGCAGTCCTGGCTGGATAAATTTCTCCTCATCTCCATCTTAAGGGAGATGCTGGATGTGGGCTGCAGTAGCCTACAAAGGAAGAATTGTTGGGCCAGGGATCACACTCTGGAGATCTGCCCTTTACTCAGGATGCATGGAGGATGACCCAAAATGCTGGCCTTATTTTTCACTCTGATTTTTCATTGGTGGGGTTGATGGTCAGGTGATCTGGCTGCCCAAGTCTAATTGGATGCATCTGAATTTTTTGAATTAAATTAGGTGTTATATTACAATATGGAAGCAGGTTTGGTGAAGGAGACAGAAAACACTAATTACAAATAAGTTTATTAATCATTTATTTACAAACAGTAAAAAAAAATTGGACCAAACATTTAAAATCACCAAGTTACACAACCTTCAGAAATAAGTACTCAACAAACAGTAGCTAAAAGTGCACACAGAGCAGACCTTCCCAATGGTTCTGTGATGCATAACCTGGAGACAGAGGACAGAGAAAGAGTGAGACTCTCGCACACGTGACTCTTATATCCACCAAGGCACCCAGAATCAGAAATGGATGAGTGGCACTCAAGCCAACCAATGGGAAAGAGCCAATACAGATTTCAAATAGTCCAATCAATGGCCTACGTGGCGGAAGCGGCTTTTGAATGGCAAATAAGCCACACCCCGCACTACATATATTTTTCATCATTAGACAAATACTGACTAGGAGCATTTTGATGATGTTCCATGAATATTGTGTTGATATATTATGAGGTAAGCTTTTACATTTTAGAAGGGCTTATAAGGTAATCTTTAAAACAGTTCAACATTTCTTTATGATTGCTGTATTTGGAACTCTTTTCTGCTCTGTTGAGGAAGCCCATTCTGCCTTTTACTTTTTCAAAACTTGCTCCGCCATTCTGTATGACCATGTTCGGTCTACCCCAGGTGTCATCTCCTCGTCCCTGTCAGTTTCCTCAACTCCCTGATCTTCCACAGTTTTAACTCCTCTTTAAATACCTCCAGTGACTGAGCCTCTCCAACCCTCCAGACAGAGTAGAAACTTCCAGGAGTTCTCCACTCTGTGAGAAGCAGTTCTTCTTTGGGAATTATAATAAGCAGCCTGTTGGGGATGCTTTATTTGCTAATCCAAGGTCTATGTAGGGCCGGAGCACAACCCCTCACACTCAGGTTGGCATCTGATCTTGATCGGCAGGAAGGGCAGGAGTGACTGAGCTGCCACCAATTAATAAAGTAGCAGGAAACCTTCGTTCATTACCAGAGGGTGACCTCACTGAAGAAACATTGCAACGTTGGTCAACCTTGCCATTTGATCAGGTCTGGAGTCTCATTAGTTCCAGAGATTTCACGTGAAGCTGCAGCTAATCTGAACTGCTTCATCCTTGCATTGTAATATCAAAGGCTTGGATTTTTTTTTTTCGGTTTTAACTAATTTAAACCAAAATGAAAGAGGAAACCAGCCTGAGGTTTTCTCAGATGGGAACTCTCACTTATTGTTTTGATTCGAGAGGTTGTTTCACCAAACAGAAATCTGGTGAATGGATCCCAACATTCAGCCAAACAACTGATAACTCTGCAAATTAAGGGTTCCTAGCCTTTCTTATGCCATGGACCCCTACCGTTAGCCAAGAAGTCCGTGGACCTTGCTGTAAATGAAAACCAATGAGACATTGTGACCGAGCAGGACTCAATTTCGACATCAAACCCTCTTTCCGACAGGATACAATGTACGCCTACTTCAACTCTTATGCATGTCAGCATAGAGCATCAACATGAATAGCGAATTTTACCCATGCTGAATGCGGCAGAGAGAAGACAAGCTTTTATTCCCAATAAATTAGTATGTGCATTCTTCCACCATCAGGATAAGTGGATTCAAATCCCAGAATGACATTGTAACACAGCTCACAGTTTCACTTCACTGCCATTTCACACTACCTCATTATAGCTCTTACAGTTTAGAAGCACCTGCAGAGGCCAGTGCACCCCATACTTGCGCATTTCAGAATTTGATTCAGGTTTAATATCCCCGGCACATGCCAGGAAATTTGTTAACTTAGCGGCAGCAGTGCAATGCAATACATGATAAATATAAGAAATAAATGAATAAATGAATTACAGTAAGTATATGTATATATATATATATATATATAAAATAGTTAAGTAAAAATAGTGTAAACAGAGAAATAATTTGTTTAAAGTGTGGAAGTGTTCAATGTCCATTTAGAAATCGGATGGCAGAGGGGAAGAAGATGTTCCTGAATTGTTGAGTGTGTACTCTCCTCCCTGATGGAAACTAGGAGGGAAGGGCATGTCCTGGGTGATGGGGCTCGTTAATAATAGACGCCACCTTTCTGAGGCACCACTCCTTGATTACTATGGAGTTTGGTGGCCAAGATGGAGCTGACCGATTACTCATCTTCCTGAGGTTTCTTTCGACCCTGTGCAGTAGACCCCTCCCCTCCCCCCTTGCCAGACAGTGATGCAGCCTGACAAAATGCTCTCCATGGTACATCAGTAGAAGTTTTCAAGTGTTTTAGGTGACAAAACAAATCTCTTCAAATTCCTAATGAAGTGTAGCCGCTGTCCTGCCTTAGCTGCACTGATATGACGAGACCAGGTTAGGTGCTTAGAGATGTGGAAGCCCAGGAACTTGAAATTGCTCACACTCTCCTCTTCCGATCTCTCTCTGGGGATTGGTTCATGTTCTCTCTGGAGACTTCCTGAAGTCCACAGACTGCTCTTTGGTCTTACTGACAGTGAACTCAAACTTTGACTATTAACAGTTTTATAATTATTGAAATTAACCAATTTTGCTGACCAGAAATGAAAACTGAGCTGAAAATGAAATGGAATATTCAAGTCCTAGAGATATTCTACTTTAGATAAACATATCTCTTTATAATAAACCTTCACCACACCTATGATTTAAAGAGGAATAGATGCTGGTTTGTCAACTGCAGAGCAAACAACTTTATTCAGCCCTGACCAGATGCCTGCTACAGATGGTATCCCTCTTGTCCCCTGCAGCACAGAACCATCATATCCCATTGCTTCGCTCATTATGTCGTAACAACGTTCAGTCCCGCTGTTAATGAGACATTCAATCAGTTCTGAAAGAAGTTAATTCCTGTTCTGTTAACTGATTTTTGCTGGCTGCCAGGTCACTGTTACTGCAAAGAAACAAAATCCTGCTAGAATTTAATTTTGCTTAAGGCATTTTAATGCTGAACAGGTATCAGTAAACTTGATTTCTTGTAAAGTTTACTGATTTTAAAGGAGTTATAAGCTACACTTTTTTCATACAATACAAACCTTGAAAATTAAATCTCCTATTAAAAAGAAAAGTTTTGAATTAGTGCCAGGCAGGTGTAAAGATATGGGAATTTTAGTTACTGTCTTGTCCATTATTTTTATAGATTATCCAAGTATAAAAGCCCTCAGTCTGTTAACATTCAGTTGCTTATATTTTTATCACGTTGTGGCATAGAAATGGCAACTGACTGTCTTGAACTAAATATAGCAGGCTTATCTAATTTACAGAAATGAATGGTCCATTGTTTCTTTTTTTATTAAGCTATCTTCCTTTAGCAATAACTAACATTTCTCAAAATATTGGCTGCTTGCTTTTATAACTTCTGTTGCTTACAGTCCTAATGGACTAATTACACTCCAAAGAGAAGTTTGGATAGAGCTGTACATGGATGGTAGAGGTACGGAGGGCTATGGTCCCGGTGCAGTAAGCAGTTGAAATGGCTTGGCACAGCCTAGATGGGCCGAAGTGCCTGTTTCTGAGCTGTACTTTTCTATAACTCAATGGCAAATGAGCGTACAAAATTGGTTGGTTGGAAAAGATCATTTGGATCAGGAAGCTGCCCACACTGATTCGAATATTGTGACTACAGTGATGAGACATCTTTTCTCACTTAATTCCACTGCCGTATACTGCAGCCAATATTTCTGTGCGTGACCAAGAAATAACCTGGATAAAAAGGCCGGTAAGAAACCCAGAGTCAATTGTCAGCACGGCTTCACTCATCTCGTGACATGAAGCAGATGATATCTGCATTTGGAGGCTGAACTTAAAGTCACCATCAACGCCTCCACTGAAACCCATGAGAAGAGAGGCCTTACACTAAACATCTCAAAGGCTGGTGGCCCCTGTTAACCTGTTCACACCACACAAGTCTAAATCTTTGGCAAAATCACAGAAAATGTGAGTCACTCCTATACCTTGGAAGTAACCTTTGAGCAAAGGTCAACACGAAATTTGACATCACCTTTAGCCTACTGAGGAAAAGAATGCTTGAAGGTCAAGACAACAAACCAGGGACCACATTCATGCTCTACTTAGCACGAGTGATTCCCAACCTCCTGTAAATTTTAGATACCTATAACAAGCCTTGGAGTAATACAGTCACCATTGTCCACACAAAACCAGTCAACAGATAGATGAAGCAACTTCTCCTCAGCCATTGTACTGTTCAAAGGTACCACATTGCCAGAATTCTTGTATTTGGTTGCAATAAACCCTAAGGAAACCATTCTTGGTATTATGGTTGTGGTATATTACCAGGCTTTGGGCATTTACTGCCAATTCCTACCTAATGATGACAGCCTCATTCCAGAAGCCTCCTTGAATGACTGTAATCCAGTTTGTCAATTTACTTCTACAGTGTTGTGTTGAGAGCTCCTGGTTAATTTATAGCATGCTAGATAGATGCACTCCTAATTAAGTCCCAAACTAACCATGTCATAAAGTTGTAAATAATGTATATTGATGTTATGTACATCAGGGTTTCATGTGAAACTCTTTTAGGAACCCTTTTGCTTTCTGAGGCAGTATGGGTTATGCTGATTCCAAGTGTCTAGGAGACAAAGATAATTGATCCTGAGGGGATCAATGGTTTTCTTTTGGAAAAAATGATGGCTGCGATGAAGTAACTTTGAAGTTTCCCTTGTTCAGCTTGGAGCACGCATGGCTGGAGTGGAGCATGTCAGTGGCCCTCGGCTGATGGTTACAGGGCCTGCAGATGAGCCTTTCAATTAAGCAATGGAGGGAACTGAGGCAGGAGAATGAGGTTCACAGGGAAATGGATCAGCCATGATCAACTGGTGGAGGAGATTTGATGGATCGAATGGCCTAATTCTGCTCCAATATGGTCTTATTGTCCATTAGATTTTTTTTCAGCTATATAAAGAATAAAAGTGAAGTAAGAGTGGTCATCAGACCACAGGAAATTGACGGTGGAGACTTTGTAACAGGCGACATAGAAACGGTGGAGGAATTGCATAAGTATTTTTCACCAGTCTCCACTATGGAAGCCACCAACAGCATGCTAGACATTCAAGAGTGCCAGGAGGCAGATGAGGGTGCAGTTGCTATCACTAAGGAGAAGGTGCTTGGCAAATTGAAAGGTCTGAAGGTAGATAAATTGTGTGGGCGAGGTAGTTCTGAAAGAGCTAACAAAAAGAGATTCCCCAGAGATCTGAAAGAAGTACCTAAAGAGATTGTGGCAGCATTAATAGTGATCAGAAAAGATGTGCTGGCATTGGAGAGGGTCCAGAGGAGGTACACCAGAATGATTCCAGGAATGAAAGGTTTAAGAGAGTAGATAAATCAGCTAAAATCAAATGGTGAAGCTGGCCCAATGGGCCAAATGACCTAATTCTGCTCCTATGTCTTTTGGTCTTATGGTCTTTAACAATATTCCCAGAGGCTCTGAACATTAAGCTGCTTAAGGCAAAGATACTGTTTGGTACAGCCTCGAAAAGTTTGAAGATACGCTCCATTTAATTCATTAAGTGCACACCAATATTGCCAACGTACCATTCTGTACCTTTTAAAAATAACTTTCTGTAATTTATAATTGGCATTTTTACAAGTGAAGCATTAACAGTGTGATTCATAACTGCTGAATTTCTTGAGATGGACAAGTTTCAGTTGAATTAATTAAACCACTAATTTACCACTTCTGCATGATGTTCTTTCAACTTAAGGCTATGCTTGGGAGTTTGGTGGGGGAGAAGTGAAGAAGACATTAGGGGAGTGCAAGGCAGAGAAGATAGAGGTCTGATGCTGGTGAAGTCAGTTTAGAGATAAAGATTCAAAGTACATTCATTCTCAAAGTACGTTTGCAGTATACAACCCCGAGATTGGTCTTCTCACAGACAGACACGAAACAAAAAAACACCATGGATCCCATTCAAGGAAAACATCAAACACCCAACGCACAAAAGAGGAACAAGTCATGCAAACGGCAGACTTCAACCAAAAAACACAGAATATAAAATATCGAACCACAGAGTCATTGGAATGTTCAGTTAAGCCCAACTTAGCGCTGTGTTGCTTGTTGATTGCAAGACACCGAGCCATTCTGCCCTGGTCAAGAATAGAATGGCGATAAAGGGTAATGAGAAATCAGAAGCACATCAGAATATGAACTAAGGAGCTCAAAAAAGACTGCAGTAAGAGGAAGGGTCAGCATCCATGGGTGTTCTGCAGGTTTGCTTTGGAATGGGGCTTGAGATATGGAGCTTTTGGTGAGTTGGTGTCTTGAGTGGAGGGAGGGGCAGGGCAGTGGGGATTTGGTGTAAAGATCCATGCCAGTATATGTTCAAAGCAAGGGTTGAGAGCTGGAGAGATGGGAGGAGATGGCGCTTCGGCAGAGAATTTGGACCGATTGGAGATGGAGTCAGCAATATTGATTATGCAAATGACTGGACCATGACAATGTGAATACTGGAGAAGGTGGGATGTAATTTCTAAAATCATAGTTGAGTTTATTGTCACGTGCACAGGGCCAATGAAAAACCTACTTGCAGCAGCACCACAGGCACATGGCACCATATAAGAAGCATTAAGAAGAAAAACAAAAGTTTTACAAAATATGCAATTAGAACAAAAGGAGAAATATTGAAGAAGACAACCCTTGTCATATTTACTTTCAGGATCTGTGCATCCCTGGTAAGGCCAGTATTAATTCCTATCCACAATTGCCCTTGAGAAAGTAATGGTGAGCCCCTTTCTTGAAACCCTGCAATCCTATTGCTGAAGAGAGTCCTCTGGTGCTGTTCATTGATGATGGAGGCTGCCTGTATTTATCCCATTCAGGATGTCTGCAACTTGCAGGCAACCTCCAGGGAGTGGTGCTCCCCTACGCCTGTTCTTCTTGGTGGTAGAGGACTCGGGTTTGGAGATGATGTCAAGTAACTGCAGTGCATTTCACAGATGGTACACACTGCAGTCACTGTGCTGGAGAGAATGGAGTTTCCAATGGTGGGTCATTGCCAATTAAATGAACTGCTTTGTCCTGAGTGATGTCAAGCTTCCTCAGAGTTGTTGAGATTACACTTGCCCAGTCGAGAGCATTCTGCTACACTCCTGACTTGAGCCTGGCTTTGGGGGTCAGAAGGTCAGTCACTCACTGCACACTACCCAGCTCTGACTTGCTCTTGCAACTTGGACAAAGATGGACATACATGACTCTAAGCAATGGGCCAAGTAAAGTTACCCCCTCCTTAATTAGCATTCAGCACCACCTTCTGGACTTGAACTTAAGGTAAAAATTTTCAGCCGCAGGATCATTGCATTCTCCCTGGGTTCAGGCATAGTATGCATGCAAATGCTGTCAGCCATTTCAATCGTTTGTCTACTGCACAGTGGACTGGTCACCTGATACTGAAGGAGAGGGCAGAGCTAAACAGCGACCCTTCTGCTTGCATCTTCTGAAACAGCTCTCTTTCTATCTCACATTCTGACTACGGTTCTTTACGGGAATGCGACCTGCTCTCAGGGCCTCACAACCGGCTGCTATTCGATAGCTTTGCTGCTGCTTGTGTGTGGGAGGGAGGAGGCTGGGGGGGGGGGGGGTGTTTTGGTGTTCCAACATTTAACTGTCATGCATTCTTTGGGTACTCCTCTGTTTTCGAGGATGTTTGCAAAGAAAAAAGAATTTCAGGATGTATATTGTATACTTCTCTCTGACATTAAATATACCTATTGAAATCTATTGATATTTCATCTCTTTATTCAGATTTCCATGCACATTACACAAAGCAACACAAGTTTTCCTTTGGAATCGTGTGCCTTCTGCATTTTACAGTTGTCTCACTCATTAAAAGACTTGGTAATTACTATGAACTACTCACCGGGAAATGTGGTGAAATGGTTGCTTCATGAACCATCCAAAGGGATCAAAAGGCCCCTCAATTCTGCGACTCCATTTAATATGGCGGTGCAGGCTCGAAGGGCCGAATGATCTACTTCTGCACCTATTGTCTAATATTTCCTCAGGGTAAGAGATCTAAAACTGGAGGTCATAGGTTTAAGATGAGAAGGGAAAGATTTAAAGGGGATCTGAAGCAAATATTTTTCATGCATAAGGTGGTATGTATGCAAGAATCTGCTCAGGCAGCATCTGTGGAAAGAGAAAAAGAGCTTTTTGCATTGACCCTTCTCTGAGATATACCCGTAATTTTATACTTTTAGTTTTAAAATTATCTGAAACTTAATGTCTTCTGTTGACAAAAGTGGTTAGTCAACTACCAAATGATGTAAGAGCTCACATGCCCATTGAGGAAAGGAATTTGGTGTCCTGCCCTCTACGTGACTCCAATCCATAGCATTATGGTTACCTCTTCCCCAGTTCAGAACTCATCCCCTGTTCTGAGGAAAGGGCACAGCCTCAAGACATCTCCTCTTTCCCTTTCCTCAGATGCTGCCTGACCGCTGAGCTTTACCTCACAACTTTTGTTTTTGTTTCAGATTTTCAGCATCTGCAGCTTTTTTTAAAAAAATGATTTCACACTTGTGGCTGAAATCTGAGCTCCTCCTCAGGTGAACCAGTAAGCAGAACCAGAATCAGGTTTATTATCATTAACGTAAGTTGTGTAATGTGTAGTTTTGCGGAAGCAGTACAGTGTAAGATAGTAAAATGACTGTAAGGTGCAATAAGAAATATAAAAATGAATTATACAATAGGCAGCAAAATTGTGCGCTAGTGTTATTTGTGCCTTCTAGAGACGTGATGCGGAGAGCCTGCTGCATCACTGCATGGCACTGAACTGAACTGGCAGACAGAAGGGCTCTACAATGGGTAGTCAAAACTGCCCAATGCATCACTGGCACCATCCAGGACATGCATACAGAAGGGTGTCGGACAAAAGGCCAGCAATATCATGAAAGATCCCACTTAGCCTGCTGATGAACGCTTGTCCCACTCCCATCAGGGGAAGAAGCTGCACAGCATCCATGCCAGGACCATTAGACTCAAAAACAGTTACTCTCCCCAAGCCGTCAACAGTCTACCCACTCTAGAGTGGATTGCCTGGATTGGGGAGCATGCCCTGTGAGAATAGATTGAGTAAACTCGGCCTTTTCTCCCTGCAGCGGCAGAGGATGAGGGGTGACCCGATAGAGGTGTATAAAACGGTGAGAGGCATTGATCGTGTGGGTAGTCAGAGGCTTTTTCCCAGGGCTGAAATGGCTCATACGAGAGAAGACAGTTTTAAGGTGCTTGGTGGTAACGAGATGAGGGAATGGCCTGGGTGGTGAGGGTTGTTAGTGATGGATGTGGCCTTTTCGAGGCTCCACCTTTTGAAGATATTTTCAATGGTGAGGAGGCTAGTGCCCACGATGGAGCAGCTTGAGTCTACGATCCTCTGCGTTGGTGCCTCCAAACCAGACCGTGATGCAGCCAGTCAGAATGCTCTCCACGGCACATCTGCAGAAATTTTCTAGAGGCTCTGGTGACAGACCGAATGTCCTCAAACTCCTAATGAAGCACAGCCGCTTCTTCATGATTCCGTCAATATGTTGGGCCCAGGATAGAGTCTCTGAGGTGCTGGTGCCCAGGAACCCGAGGCTGCTCATCCTTTGCCCTGCTGACAACTCAATGATGACTGGTGTGTCCTCTCCTGACTTCCCTTTCCTGAAGTCCACAGCCAATTTGTTTGTGTCACTGATGTTGAGTGTAAGGTTGTGACAATACCACTCAGCTAGCTGACCTATCCCACCCGTATACACTGACAACTGTGTCACTGGAGGACTGGTAGCTTGTCACATGGTGGTGGAGAGAGCAGAGCAGTGGGCTAAGTAATCATCCTCGAGGTGCGCCTGCGTCGATTGTGAGCAAGGAGGAGATGTTACTTCCGATCCGCACTGTCTCCTGATGAGGAATGGCAAGGATCCAGTTGCAGAGGGAGGTGCAGAGGCACAGATTTTGAAGCTTGTTCATTAGTACTGAGGGGACGGTGGCGTTTTAACAACCGCCTGACTTCAGCATTGCATTTGTCCAGGAGGTTCAAGGCCGAACGGTCTGGGAAAAGCACAGATCAGTGATGATCGTGAGAAGGTACAAACCAACATCCCAATTTGATGACAGGGAGAACTAGGAAAGATGGGGAAGTGGAAGAGGCTAAAGAGGATGCATATTTTTAAAGGCTATTAGGATTTTGTACACTTCCTTCTTGGAAAATGTGGTCAGTTTCTGAACTTGTGCAGTAGAGCACCTTTTCACCAAAGGTGCGAAGCTTACATTTTGAAATGTGGAGCCAACCTCAAACCCGAACCCGTCCACAAACAGTAAAGCAGCCTGCAGAGTCCAGCTTATCATCGCTGCAATGGGCTGAATAGCTTCTGTTGCACTTGAAAGAGTCAAAGAGAAGTACAACTCGGAAACAGATATAGATCACGACCACCAATCTTGTCCCATTTGCCCAGTTTGACCCACATTCGTCTAAACCCCTGCTATCCAGGTATGTATCCAAACCTTTTGAATTTTGCTATTGTACCTACCTCAATCACTTCCTCTGGTAGTTTATTCCACACATGCACCACCCATTGACTGAAAAAGATTTTTCTTGGATCCCATTAAACCTTTCACCTCTCACCTAGACCTGTTCCTTCTGGTTTTAAATTCCCCTTTCCTGGGTGTGCATACATCTTTTCCCAGTCCCTCGTGATTTTATGTACCCCTATAAAGTCACCCCTCAAACTCTTATGCTTCAAGGAATAAAGTCCTATCCCACCCAATGCCTCCCTGTAATTCAAGTCCTGGAAGTCTTTCCTATTGTAGTGGTAGTCAATAGTGCATTCTTATGCCACTCAGTCACTGTCTTGTGGGAGGAGTTCACATACTGTGCAAGCAGGGTAATCAATGAAGTTCAGTTGAGTATCCAGCAAGCTGGTGTCCTGGTGTTCTGCGCACTAGCCCTCAATAATGAACACAACATGGCTTCCAAGACTCTGCACAATATTCCAAGTGCAGTTGCACCAGCACCTTGTACAACTGCAACATACTATCCCAATTCCAATGTATAATGCTAAAGGAAAGTTAGAAATGAGCCTTACACGTCATGTTACACTTATTAGTGCTCGGTTCAAACTAGACTGACCATTGGAGGCTTGACTCCAAATTTTTCAAAATAAGTTCATTAGAATCTGATTCATAAGCAAAATCTCTGTGGAGAGGGCTTTGGAAGAATTAAATGAAACTCATGTTCTGTGCCAGCACTGTGGCATGACAGCTCTGCCATAATATCTCCTTTCCCTTCACTTAGCACCAATTGGAAATAAACCACAAATCATTTCCATAGGCAGCCTACTGAGAAGAAGTCACCACCCTGACACTGTGGTGTCAAGAAAGCAACCTCTCCTTCAAAGGAGCTGGTTATGAACTACAAGAGGAATGGAGACAGACATCAATGGATCTGGGGTTGAGATGGTGAACAGCTTTAAGTTCCTCAGCATAAACATCACCGAGGACCTCACGTGGTCTGTACACACCGGCTGTGTGGTGAAAAGGCACAACAGCTCCTCTTTCATCTCAGACAGTTGGTGTGGGCCTCCAAATCCCATGAACGTTCTACAGGGGCACAATTGAGAGCATCCTGACTGGCTGCATCACGGCCTGGTATGGGAACTGTACCTCCCTCAATCACAGGACTCAGCAGAGAGTGGTGGGGGCAGCCCAGCGCATCTGTAGATGCGAGCTTCCCACTATTCAGGGCATTTACAAAGACAGGTGTGTAAAAAGAGCCCGAAGGATCATTGGGTACCCGAGTCATCCCAACCACAAACTGTTCCAGCTGCTACCATCCGGGAAATGGTACCGCAGCATAAAAGCCAGAACCAACGGACTCCGGGACAGCTTCTTCCACCAGGCCATCAGACTGATTGATTCATGCTGACGCAATTGTATTTCTATGTTATGTTGACTGTCCTGTTGTACATACTATTATACTGTTATATGTTATATGTTATATTATACTATTATATGTTGTACATACTACATATTATAAATTACTATAAATTGAACATTGCACCTTGAGACAGAGACGTAACGTAAAGATTTTTACTCCTCCTGTATATGAAGGACGTAAGTAATAAAACCAATTCAATACTGAAGAGTGTGTTGAAGGCTGAAGTATTACCAATGCAACGGATGCAAGCAAGCCACAAAGTCCCCACTGGCCTGAAACCAATAAAAACCCACCACAGCAAAAACTGTGAGAAGGCAACATGTTAACAAAATATTCCCCACAGCTGATCATTTTCAATGCCGTCAGAAAAACCACGCAGTCCGCTGAGATTTAACCAGTCTTCCAACTCACCAATAATATGTGAACGCCGCAAAACACTGCAATTAAGTGAAGATTCATCTGAAATAGAGAACCAACTGGAGACAAAGTCTCTCACAAGATAGCTGATAAGTACCAAGATCAGCTTCTTTATTCCCTTACTTCTTGTCATTCAGTGATTTCTCACTTCACTGCGCAGTCAGGAATCTCTCTTTTTCATCCATTGCTTGAACTGAAACAGCACTCATTCTCCTTCCTGCTCTGCTGGCCCTTCTTCGCCCTGATATCTGCACTCCTGCTAAGAATTGCGTGTGGCCTCCGTCGGCCGCGGTCGGCCATGGGTACTGCGCCTGTGGTAGTCATTGTAAGTGGCCTCTCCAGAGTTGATATGGAGATCCGTTTGTTGCCCGTGCACTGAGACCCCCCCCCCCCCCCATCCCCTGCCCTCCATGCTGACAACAGGTCCACAGGAACGACGGAAGTCGATTCAGTTTGGTGCCAGCAGCATCGCGGGAGTTGCCGTGCCGGTGCTGGGTACAGCAGTCAGCCGCCTTCCGGACTCCGACTCCGGATTTTTCCTCGGGGTTTACTCCCAAAGCCTTTCCCATGAGCAGGTATAGCCGCAAGGCAGCAGAGGCCTGAAATCGGAGTTTTCCCTCTCCTAGATGAGCTACCATCCGCAGTTAACCAGCCCCCTGCTAAGAGAATGTATTTGAATATTTATGACCTTTAAGAAATCCTCACAGTGACAATCATATGGTATTTAAAGAACCTATTGCATCCTGGCTAAGCTCCTTAAAGTTAAACAGAAACTTTACTGAATTCTTGACCTCTTTTTCTACCCTCCATGAGGACCACAACCTTGTGGTAGGGTTTGGAGATTTGGATGCCTCAATGCAATGCAGAGCTATGTCGGTTGAAGTCAGGGTCTTATGCTTTGACTCTTGGTAGGGTCACCCATGCCAAACAGGTCAAAGGGTAGAGACCAGACTAAGAGTGGTCCACCAGTCCTCCAGGTTCAGGTTTTCAGCATGGGGCTAACAACCCTGAGTGGTAAAAAAATTGTTATGGAAATAGCAATGAAGATTCCTTGTTGTGGCCATAGACAGACAGAGAGATGGAAGACTTTCATTGCTGCCTAAATGCCAGCGGTGCACAGACAATTAACTAATTCATTCATTCATTTCCTACATGATCTCAATCTTGCTAATTTTGCAGGTCAGAGTGCGCTGGTATCAACATATAATCACATAGAGGTAAGGGGATTGTTGCTTAAAGTCGCAGTACTGGGAATTGTGTAAGCTTTATATTTATTCTTTTAATAATCTGGCCTTTAAAAAAAATCTTCCTGTAGATCAGTAAGGGAAACAATGATACTGAATGCATCGATGCACAGGATGAATCTAAATCAAACTTGATGAGGTGAGGAGAGACTGATGCAGCAGATCAGAATTACTATATAATAGGAGGTGAGCAATGTTCCATCTTGAGCCATCAATCCAGAAGGAATAAGCACATCAATTGTTAGCTGCCTCCTCTTACTGTTATTCACAACTGCACCTTCAGACCTGGCATGTCATCTAACGCTGCACATATTTGCATCAAGTTATCAGTCTGTCCTGATGCAGGGTTGCAGACCGAAGCCTCGGCAATTCCCTTCCTGCCGCAGATGCTGCTTGATTGATGAAGTTCCTCCAGCAGAATTAAGCTAGTGCTGTCTCTTGTGTCTCTAATCAGCTTATCGTGTTTTGATATGCATCTATTATTCTGAGTTGGTGGTTTAAAACATCAAGGTCTTGAAGTTAAAACCTGGGGGATTTCCATGAAGCAGTATTATAAGGAAAGTAAAACTCACTTCACATCATAGTGAATCATACCTCCACTCCTTTTGTTTCCCTCTAAACCAGGAGTTCCCAACCCTTTTTTATACCTTGGGCCCCTACCATTAACAGAGAGGTCCATAGACCCCAGGTTGGGAACCCCTGTGGCAAATAAATCTAAGTTGTGTGAATATACTTGATTGCATGTCCTCTTTGGGCAGTATATTTAAGGTGGAGAAAGGTTGCCATAGGTTACATTGAGAAATAATCAGGATACTGAGCTGGGCTAAGAAGTGATAGGAGTTTAATCTGGAAAAGTGTGAAGTGATTTACTTTGGAAAATTGAACTTGAAAGCAGAGTACAGGTTTCATAGCAGTATTCTTAACAGTGTGGAAAAATAGAGGGACCTTGGGGTCCAAGTCCACAGCTCCCTCAAGTTAACAACATGGCTAAGAAGGTGTACGGTATGTTAGGCTTCATTAGTCAGGAGATTGAGTTCAAGAACCCCAAAGTAATGTTGTAGGCCTATAAAACTTTGGTTTGACCATACTTGGAGTATTGCATTCAGTTCTGGCCAGCTCATTATAGGAATGATATGGAAGCATTGGAGTGGTTACAAAGGAGATTTGCCTTGATTAGAGAACGTGCATTATGAGGAAAGGTCGAGTGAGCTGGGGCTTCCCTCTTTGAAGCCAAAAAGGATGAAGTGTGATTGATAAGGGTGTGTTTTATATTTTAAAAATACTAAATAAACCTTATTCATAATAAAAAGTAATTACAAGAATAAAATGTATAGGATTATAAGAGGCATTTTGAGAGTAGGCAGCCTGCACCTTTTTCCCAGAATGGTAATGGCTAATATTGGAAGACAGGTTTTTAAGGTGAGTTGAGGAAAGTTTAGGGAAGATGTCAGAGGTAGGTTTTTTCTCACACTGAGAGTGGTAGGTGTGTTGAACATACTGAGGTGGTAGAAACTAATACATCAGGGACATTTGAGAGATGCTCAGATAGGCTCATGTATGAAAGAAAGATGGATGGTTATGGGCCATGTAGGAGAAAGGTTAGATCGATCGTGGATTATGTTTATATATATTGGCACAAGATATTGGGCTAAAGAGTCTTCGCCATTCTGTGCTCTATATCTTCTGTGGTCCAGGAGACGTATCTACCTTCAGACTTCGTAGCTTCCCAAGCACCTCCTCCTTGGTAATAATGACTACACTCACTTCTATACACTGACACTTTCTCATTTCTGGCATACTGTTGGTGTCTTCCACAGTGAAGACTGACACAAAATACCTATTTAATTTGTTCTCCGTTTCTTTATTCCCCATTAATACCTCTCTGGTGTCACTTTCCAGTGGTGTAAAGTGCACTCTTGACTCTTTAATTCTTTATATATCTGAAAGACTTTTTATATTTTCTTTTATATTATTGGCAAGCCTACCTTCATATTTAATACTTCCTCTCCTTGTTGCCTTTTTAGTTGTCTTCTGTTGATATTTATAAGTTTCCCAATCCTCTAGCTCCCACTATTTTTTGCAATATTGTATACACTGTTTTTTGGTTTTATACTGCTTTTAACTTCCGTTGTCAGCCATGGTTGCCTCATCTTTCCTTTAGGATCCTTCCCTTTTTTTGGGATGTATCTATCTTGCACCTTCCAAATTGCTCCCGGGAACTCCAGCCACTGCCATTCTGCCACCATCCTTGCTGGTGACCCCTTCCAGTCAATGTTGGCCAGCTCCCCTCTCATGCCTCTGCAGTTCCATTTACTCCACTGTATTACCAATACACTGATTTTAGCTTTTCTGTTTCAGTCTACGGATGGATTCTATCATGATTATTGTCTTCTAAGGGTTCTTTTACCTTAAGCTCAAAGCTGATTCATTACATAACAGCAAATCCATAATCTTTTCCTCATGGGCTTGGCAACAAGCTGCTCTAAAGAATCATCTCATAAGCATTCTACTAATTTCTTCACTCGGGTTCCTGATTTTGCCAATTAACCTGCATATTGAAATCCCCTATGTCTATTATATCTTTCCTCATTTTACATTTTAAATGTTCCATTGTGATTTGTACCCCACATTTTGGCTACTATTCCCATTCACGGTCTTTTTTACCTTGCAATTCCTTGACTCTCCCCACAAAGAGTCTATATCTTTCCAAGGATTTGATTTCTATTTTTACCACTAATCCCAGCACAGCCCTTCTGCCAACCTGCTTGCTCTGCAAAGTTGGATGTTAAGCTCCCAATATGATCTTTTCTCAACCACGACTGTGATGGCCATAACATTATTTCTGCCAATTTCTGCACTACAGATTCATCTTTCACATATATTGTGTATATTCAAATATAATACCTTCTGTCTTGTATTCATTACCTCTTTCATTGTTGTCTTCATGTTGCCTGAAGTTAAATTCTTAACCCTTTCTAAACTGTTTGCCTTAATCTTTATAACCTCTATAATTAACCTCTTAATCTCTATATAACCTCTCCTGCACTCCCTTTCCTATTTACTTTATCCATTATTTTCCAAGCTGTTAACCCCCCCCCCCTCCATTATTCAGTTCAAAACCCTATCCACAGTCCTAGTTATGCAATTTGCCAGGACCCCGGTCCCTGCATGGTTCAGGTGGAGCCTGTTCCAATGGAACAGCTTTCTTCTTCCCCAAAACTGGTGCCAATGTCCCACAAATTCCACTTACCTTTCCCACACCAATCTTTCAGTCACACATTTAGCTCTCTGATCCTACTAACCCCATGCCAATATGCGCATTTCTCAGATAACCACAAGACCATAAAACATAGAAGCAGAATTAGGCCTTTTGGCCCATTGAGTCTGCTCTGTCATTTGACACTCACAAACCCCATTCTCCTGCCTTCTTCCTGTAACCTTTCACTCCCTGACATCAAGAATCAAGTCTACCTATCCAGAGATTATTATCTTTTTGGTTCTGCATTTTAATTTAGTCCTTAGCTGCTCAAGTTCCCTCAGCAGTGTGCTTTTCATGCTCTTCCTACATTGTTGGTACCCACATGGACCATGACAAATGGATTGTTCCCATCTCACTCCTAGTTCCTCTGCAGGTCAGATGAGACAACCTGAATCTGGGCACCAGGCAGACAGGCCTTTGGGACTCTTGATCCTAGCGACGGAGAATTGTGGCCATTCCTCTAAACACCCTATCCCCAATGACAACAAAATTTCTCTTCTCTTCCCATTCTTGAACGGTTCCCTGAACCACAGTGCCACAGTCTGGTTTCTTCCCCTGTGCCATCCGATTTCTGAATTGGACATTGAACCCACAAACACGACCTCACTACTTTTTTTTTTCCCTATTTTTTGCACTACTCTTTTAATTTAACTGTTTTAACTATCTACTTCTTACTGTAATTTAGAATTTTTTATTATTATGCATTGTAATGTACTGATGCCACAAAACAACAAATTTCACAACAGTGAAATTAAACCTGAATCTGATTCTCGTCCTTCCTCCAGCCTCCACTCTCATCCTCACCAGTCTCAGACTTGTTTGACAAGCTCAAGGTCTAAGGCTTCTCCAGCACTACTCCTTGGATTCCCTTAACCTGTCTCGCTCACAGTCACACCCTCTTGTCCCATTCTACAGACCAAAGCAGTAAACCTAATGGGTGTGACTGCCTCCTGAAACACAGTGTCCAGGTAACTCTCCCCCTCGTTGAAGCATCACAGAGCTTGATGCTCAGGTTCCAGGTGATCAATTTTGCTCCCGAGTTCCTTGAGTAACCGATACCCTCTGCAACAGGACGCAAAATGAGGTCCACTAACTCCCACGTCATGTAGCTACAACACATTTCTTGATCCCGCATCCCTATTTTATTTAATTTGTTGTAATTTGGCATCTTTTAGTTGAATACTATAGAGAGAAAAAAAAGCTTTCCTGTCTTTCTTTGCCACTCACCTGTGTCTCACCTTGCCAAAGCCTCTCGAGCCAAACCCACAGACTCCTCCACCAATCCACTCACACAATGGCAGATACAAAATGGCTTCTGGGACCTTGGCCTCCACTTCTTCTTGCCGAAGCTTCTTGAGCTAAAGCCTCAGTTCACCATTCTAACTCTGTCACTAAAACAAGGCTGCTCCCACAATGGCTGTACTGCTTAAGCCTCACTTCTTTTCACTGGCTCAAGTGAAACATCTGCTCATTATGCAGTCCTCCTGCTCTTGCTACTCCAAAGTGAAATATATATGCATTAAGACTTACTCTCTTCAATCGTTCCTGCTCTCACACAGATCTGGCAGAGGCTACTCGGAAGTAATGTGCGTAAATGAGTGCAATTAATGGAAAGTTTCCATGTTGATTAATCAATCCTGGATTTGTGCACCCATGTAGATACATTGACACTTGCAGACTGCTCAGTACAATCCTCGCTGATTCGATATGATGCAAACGACACATTTCACTGCTTGTTTCAATATACTGTTCATGTGACAAAGAAAGCTAAGGAGGTGAGGAAGGCAAGAGATAGGAAACTATAGGCCAGTTAGTCTGAATTCAGTAGTTGCATAGTTATTGGATGCTTGGAGGCACTTGATAAAGTAGGCCAAGTCAGCTTGCAATCCTCCAGGGGGAGTCTTGCCCGACAAATTCGTTGGAATTCTTTGAGAAAAATAACAAGCAGGATAGACAAAAGGGAGTCAGTGAATGTTGTCTTCTCAGATTTTCAGAAAGCTTTTGACGATGTGTCACACACAAGGCTGCTAAACATTACAGAAAAGATAGCAGTGTGGATAAATGTTTGACTAACTGGCAGGAGGCAAAGATTGGGAATAAAAGTTGCATTTTCTGGATGGCTGCTGGTATCTAGAGGTGCTCCTCAGGGGTCGGTGTTGGGATCACTTCTTTTCACCTTAGGTATCAGCAATCTTGATGATAGAATTGATGGCATTGTGCCAGGTTGGCAGACAATACAGAGATAGGTGCAGGGGCAGGTAGTGTTGAGAAGCAGGGAATTTGCAGAAGGAATTGGATGGATTAGGAGAATGGGCAAAGAAGAGGAAGATGGAATACAGCGTGGGAAAGTGTATGGTCGTTTAGTTAGGTAGAAGGAATAAAGATATAGTTTCTAAATGGGAGCAAGTTCAGAACTCAGAGGGGCAAAAGGACTTGGGATTCCTCATGCGGGATTCCCTAAAAATTAACTTGCAGGTTGAGTTGGTGGTATGTGAGGCAAATGCAATGAGAGCATACATTTCGGGAGAACTAGAACAAAAAAGCAAGGGTTTAATGCCGAGGCTCTATAAGACACTGGTCAGACTGCACTTGGAGTATTGCCAACAGTTTGGGGCTGTTATCTAAAAAAGGGTGTGCTGGTCTTGGAGGAGGTTGATCCTGAGAATGAAAGGGTTAATGCATGAGGACTATCTGATGGCTGTAGGCCTGGACTCACTGAAGTTCAGTAGAATGAGGAGGGAAACCTACCAAGACTGCTTCCTACAGTGGGCATGTCTAGGACCAGAGTAACAGCCTCAGAATACTAGAACATCACTTTAGAACTGAGATAGAGGAATTTCTTTAGCCAGAGGGTGTTGAATCTGTGAAATTTGTTGCCACAGACAGCTGTGGAGGACAACTTATAGGGTATATTTAAAGCCGAAGTTGTTAGGTTCTTGATTAGTAAGGACGTTAAAGGTTACTAGATGAAGGCAGGGGAATGGATTGGAGAGGGATAATAAATCAGCCATGACAGATTGGAGGAGATGACACGATGGGCTGAATGGCCTAAATCTGCTCCTATGCTTTATGATCTAATACAAAGTCGGGTAGGATTGAATGGCAGAGCAGATTAGATGGGCCAATTGGCCTAATTTTGCTCCTTTATCTTACGGTTGTATTGTCGAAACAAGAATAGTATAGATAGAGCAACACACACATAATGCTGCAGGAACTCAGCAGTTCAGGCAGCATCTATAGAAATGAATAAACAGTCGACGTTTAAGACTGAAATCCTTCTTCAGGACTGGAAAGGAAGGGAGAAGATGTCAGAATGAAAAGGTACGAGGAGGGGAAGGAGGGCAAGCTCAAAGGTGATAGGTGAAGCTAGGTGGGTGAGAAAGTGAAAGGGCTGGAGAGGGAGGCATCTGATAGGGAGAGAGATTGAACCATAGGAGACAGGGAAGAAGGAGGGCATGAGGAGTAAGTGATAGGCAAATGAGAAGAAAAGGTAAGAGGCCAGCGTAGGGAATATTAGAAGAGGAAGGGGGAAAGGAAAAGAAAAAAAGAAAGAAAATAGTAATTACCAGGAGAAATTGATGTTCATGCCATCAAGTTGGAGGCTACCGATACAAAATATAAGGTGTTGCTCCTCCACCCTGAAAGTGGTCTCTTCATGGCAGAAGGGAAGGTCATGGACTGAGGTATAAGGACATGAGCTCAAGGGGGCAGGAACAGGCAGACACAATGGGCCTACTTGGACAGTCAGGTCTGTGGATCTGGGGTAGAAATTAGAGTCATAGAGAAGTACAGCACAGAAACAGGCCCTGCAGCGAAAACTTCAGCATAACATCTCCTGTACTCAATACATTGATTTCTGATGGGGCAAGGTGTCAAAGCTTTCTTCACGACCCTATCTACCTGTGATACCACTTTCAACAAATTATGAACCGATATTCCCAGATCCCTTTGTTCTTCCTCAGCGTCCTACCGTTCACCTTGTAAGATCTACCCTGGTTGGTCCTACCAAAGTGCAAAACCTCACACTAGCCTGCATTAAATTCCATCTGCCTCTTTTCAGCCCATTTTTCCAGCTGATGCAGATCCCTCGGCAAGCCATGATGGCCTTCCTCCCTGTCCACTGCACCCCCAATCTTGGTGTCACCTGCAAATTTGCTGATCCAGTTTACCACGTTATCATCCAGATCATTGATATAGATGACAAACGACAAAGGACGCAGCACCAGTCCCTGTGGCACTCCACTAGTCACAGGCCTCCAGTCAGAGAGGCGACCATCTCCCACAAAGCCAATGTCCAATTTACTCCTCATCCTGAATGCCAAGCTACTGAACCTTCTTGACCAGATGCCCCTACAGGAGTTTGGTTGACAGTGGAAGGGAGAACTCCAGATGTGATGGTGCAGGTGATAGTGGCCTGATGGTCTGGAGTGGGACCTTTTTCAAGGGGTAAGTAAAAGGAAGTGCCTGAGAGTCGCTGTCTGGCCTCGGCAAGGTAGGGGTCAGTCCGCCACACTACAACAGCATCCCCTTTGTCTGCAGCTTTAACAGTAAGGTTGAGATTGGTGCGGAGAGAGAGGAGAGTAGTTCGTTCAGAGAGGGTAATGTTCGAGGAGTGCTGAAGTCGAGCTGGTTGACATCTCGTTGGCGATCAGAGATAAAAAGATCGCGAGCAGGCAGAGAACCAGAGCGGGGGTGTAAGCACAGAGTTTCTGCTTCTTCGATGTGGTTGGTAGTTGGTTTATGCACAGAGATACAGTGGAAGACATGGTTTTGCATGCCATCCACCAGATTATTTTAACCCAGGCAACCTGTTCATATTCTATATATTCTATACCTTCACAGTATGGTAATCCTCTCATAACAAGTGTCTATGCTAAATTTTGGCCACAGATCTATTTAGAATGTATAAATAGCCTATCTGGCATTAATAAATGGGTGATTAGTCCTTAATTAATGTTTCTGAGATCTAAAATCCATTTCAATTGATACGGGTCAAATTTGACCCGGAACAGCCTCAATGTACAAAAATTTGTAGCACCTGTACAAAAGTAACCTTTCAATATTTTCATTTTTTCGCATTTTGGGTCACTTCAGGAAAAGTCATCAAATTTCGGCTTTAAAAAAAAGGCATTTAGGGTGTTTTTACTGCTGTCAAATGTCAAAATGGGTCAAATTTGACCTGAACAGTATGTAAGGGTTAAAATAAAAGTGCAGAGGGAAAAGCAACCACAGATTAAGTATATAGTGGTACATTAGATGTGGTTAACATCTTGAGGTGTTGGAGTTCAGAGTTCAGTTGCAGAGTTCTCTGTTTAGAAAGTTTGTATGTTCTTCCTGTGTGAGCCTGGATTTCCTCCAGGTGCTCTGGTTTCTTCCCACAGTCCAAACATGTGCCGGTTAGGAGGTTAATTGGTCATTGGAAACTGCCCTCTGATTCGGCCAAGATTTAGTTGGTGTTCGCTGGGCAGCGCAGCTCAGTGAGCCACAAGGCCCTGTTTCGGGCCACACCTCCAGGGGGATCATAGACTCTGCACTGGGCCAACCAGACACAAGATCTGAGAGGAGACTCCCGGTGTCAGTGCCTGCGATACTCAGGGTGGCCGGCCTACCTCGCTGGTTTCAAAATAGAGCAAACCGTCAGGTTCAAGTCTGCCAGTAAGCTCATGGCTTCCCACTGAAGAGCCTTGTACAGAGGCTGCTATTTAAACTGCAAAGCCCTGGTGGTACCTTCCGAACACCCTGCATTAAATTGCAAGTTCCAGTCCATTAGCTTTATTTATAGGTACCAGCATGAAAATGTAGATTTATTTTTTCCTATATGTACTCATTCAATAGTCCTCTGAGCAGAAAATTAAGTGAAATAGTTTTGATTTCCAGTAATATGTGGCAGTTGACAAATCTCAGATTTGTTTGAACATGCATGCATGCATTATTCAGAATTGGTGCAGTGTACACACACCGTCCTGATATTTTTAAGGGTGCCGCAGCTGCCAGCACCATCTGCTCACAGCTGGCTTGTCTTCCACTTTGATACTGAAGGATTTTTGTGGCCTAACCTCAGCTGCTGCAAAGCCGAGATAATCTGCACAGCAGCAGAGATTTATCCTCTGAGTCTTGGTGTCGGGGACTGACCTTGTGCTTGAGTTAATCGTGTATTTCGCATAAACTGGTACAGATGGGTGAAGGAGCGGCAGGGGAAATCGTTCGTAAAGTTATGGAATTGGGCAGCCGGAGCACAAAATTCCGGGTTCTGGAGGGGACCAAGTCTTTTTCAATGCAATCGTTGGGTAGGACAGGTCCCAGCTAAACATTCCAGCGTTCAAAGTAAATTTATTATCCAAGGATGAATACGTCACCATATGCGACCCTGAAATTCATTTTCTGGTCTCTGGACCACTGTAGGTGCAAAACAAAAACAAAGTACTGGAACAAATCAGCAGGTCAGGCAGCATGGAGAGAGACGGGGGATAGGGAGGGAGAGAGAGGGAGGGAGGAAGAGTGAATGAAGGGGAGGGAGTGGGCCAGAGAAGGAGAGAGCGGGAGGGGAGAGAAGGGGTGAGAACGGGAGATGGGGAGAAAGAGAAGAAAGGGGGGGAAAGGGGAGAGGTGGAGAGAGGGAGGAAGGGTGAGGGAAAGGGGAGGGAGGAGGGAGAGGGAAGGGAGAGAAGGGGAGAAGGGGGAGAAAGGTGGAGGAAGGGGAGAGAGGGAGGGGGAAGGGGAAATAGAGGGACAGAAAGGAGAGAGAAAGAGAGAGGGAATGAGGGAGAGAGGGAAAGGGAGAAGGAGAGAGAGGGGAGAGTGAGAGGGAGACGGGGAGAGAGAGGGAGGAGAGAGGGGAGAATGGGAGGGAGAAGAGAGAGGAAGAAAATGTGGGAGAGAATGAGAGGGAAGAGGAAGAGAGAGGGAGAGAGAGAAGGGGAGAGAGGGTGAGAGAAGGAGAGAAGGAAATAAGGGTAGGAAAGGGAGCGAGAGGAAATGATAGTGTCAAAGTGAGAAAGGGTATAGAGAGAGAATCATGGAGATAGGCTGGGCATGCTGGGGCATTATTGTTTGCGGCTTGACATTATGGAAGTGTAGAAGATCATATGGGGCATAGACAGGGTGAATGCACATAATATTGTTCCTAAAACAGAATAAGAAAACTGCAAGGCATAGGTCTAAATTGAAAGGGGAAAGCTTTAAATCTGACCCAAGGGGCAACTTCTTCACACAAAGGTCTGTGTGTAAATGGAACCAGAGGAAAGGTTTGGAGCAGGTTTGTCAACCTGGGGTCCATGGATCCCTTGATTTATGGTAGGAGGTCCATGGCATAAAAAATGTTGGGAACCTCTAGTTTAGAGGGTTAAATGCCAGATGCAGGCAAATGGTACTAACTCAGGAGTGGACTAGGTCAGCATGGATGAGATGGGCTGAAGGGCCTGTTTCAAATGTTGTATCACTCTACAAATAAGTGTTTTACTCCCCACCTCCATATTAATTTTAGGAATATGTTGGATTTGTAAAACAACTTCCCACTGAACTCACTACCAAAAATCATGGCTGGGGATTCCACTATCAATATCTCTTTAAAGATGTGGTGATTGTGAAATGGAGCAATTAAGCAGATCAAACCCTTGATACTAGTGGAAAATAGTTTTTCCAAACGATAATTTCCAAACTGAAATGTCTCTCTTTTCCTTTGTCTCTTTCTTCCTCTCTCTCAAACTAAAGTTTATTTTATTTTTCTTCCTGTTGTCAACAGCAGTGGCATTCTGAAAAAAATACCTCAGTTACTGAAGGGACATGATTATTTTTACTTCACCAGCTTCAGAGGTGAGAGCCAATTTCTATCGCTCTCTCCACGATCGCGCAGGGCACCGGATCCTTTCACTGTTCTATTGTTAAGTCAATTTAAATGTAGTCCAGAAAGGCTGAAAGGAGAGGGTGCCAGTTGGAACAAGAGCCAACTTTGCTCATTCTCCACGATGGTTATCTCCACGGCACTGAGGCTACGAAGATTGCCCCGGCTGCAATGTGCTCTGTGTCTGCTAAAATGATGAACTGATAAGCAAGGCTTTGGGCCTACTCCGGGCTGCTCCGGGATTCAGATCTGAGAACTCTATTTTGGTTCAGGATGCTTTTCTTGCTCAATTGTCTGCATGATTTGTGTTTTTTTCTTTTTTTTGCACATCTTTAATTTTAATTTTTGTTTTTTTATTTAATTGGGTTCTTTTGGGTTTCTTGCTTTGTGGCTACTTGTGAGCAAATACATCTCAAGGTTGTATAATTTATACATTCCTCGACAACACTGAACAACAAAGATTTTGCTTCCTGAATACCTTTAGGTATATCTTATGAATTTTGGGCTACTGATCATGAAAATCACCATGAAATTTCCCTATGATGCACCTTTTTGTAATAAACTTATGTTTGTTATTTCAATTCATAATTCAAGTCAATTAAAATGTTGCCTGCAATGTAAGCTGGTAAGTTTCCTATCTTGTCCAGGTGTGCTTGGGCATGCTTAGGCGGTGTGGCTAAGTAATAATTATTACTTAGGTTTTAGTAATAATTATTGGGTTCAGGACTGTAAGGATGGAATTTGCTATCACCAGGCACAAAAATTTCTATGAAGGGTTTTGATATTTGAGACAGAATGACTGATGCCAAGATTAAGGAAAGCATTTTTGTTGGTCCACAAATCAGACAGGTCATCAATGACAGGCAATTTGAAGAATTTCTAGTGGGACCAGAGAAAATCACATGGAAGTCATTCAAGGAAGTTGTTGAAATTTTTCTCGGCATCTACAGAGCACCAAACTACATGCAGCTGGTTGAAAGCATGCTTCAAGCATATAAAACAATGAAATGCATCATGTCACTAAAGATTCATTTTCTGCATTCCCATTTAGACTTCTTCCCTGCAAATCTTGGTGCTGTTAGTGACGAGTATGTTGAAAGGTTTCACCAGGACATTGCGATCATGGATAAAAGATACTAGGACAACTGGAATCCATCAATGCTGGCGAATTATTGTTGGACACTTAAGCAAGAAGCCTCAGACACTGAGTACAAATGAAAATCATTAACAAAATGGTTTTAACTTAGTTGAACTATTGCAAAGCATCAGCACCATTATGCAATTAAGCACATTATATTCAATAAAAGTTAATTTGTTGTTTCTCCAAATTCCTACGTGATACAAGTAGTCTGAAATTATATTTGTGTTCATCTTCAAGCAGTCTATCATAAACATTAAAAAAAATTCTGAGGAAGCAACACTTCTGAAAAAAATTGTTGTCCAGTGTAATAAATGTACTTGAGTCTTGAATCTTATTTTAACTTCATGAGCTTTACTGTTTCAAATTCACACACCATTGTTATTGATCCTCTGCAATTTTTCCTCAGTCCTTGGATCTGAGAGGTGACACCGTCGATTTCAGACGCTAGGTTCCTAGACACCCTCTATAAATCACAATGCAAAAAAATTCTGAACAGCTCTGTGTAATAAAACTCATTGTCAGGAGCCTTAGTTACTAAGACCTGCCCCAATATTTGAAGATTGGGATCAACGGATGGCAGGTGAGTCACGATTAATGAAACCTACAATTTTTAAGGCACATTTGTGAACCACTGAAGCTATTGAAAGAGCCTGATAAATTCATCGTTTTCCCCTATTCTTTCCCACAGGCATGCAAACAATTCCATTTCAAATGTTTATCCCACTCCCTTGATGTTGGGTCATTGATCTGAAATGTTGACCTTGTATCTGTCTCCACAGAAGCTCCACAGAAGTTGAGTGTTTCAGCATTTTTGGTTCTTTAGACAAATGGCATTGAATGCATTTTGACCAATCTTTTCAGGAGTTTATTTTTGACATTTATTCTGTGCATAATTGTAATGTTTAATGTTAGTTCATGGAATGCAGTTAATTTCTGCCAAGTCTATGCCTAGTGGATCTTGAGAAGCTAGTGATGAACCGCTTTCTTTGGTCATTGTCGTCTTTACATTGAGGCCACCCTCACTGTGCCGTTTGGATGACAGTTCCTGTGTTTATTCCTAGCGATGATGAACTTATGGCAGTACATACCCGAGCCACTTCGATTTAGATGGTAACTGTTATTCCCATCTACTTCTGACAATGTCCTCAATGTCCTTCTGACAATGTCTAACGGCGTGAAGAAGCAAGAAAATAATCAATTCCTCTCTCTTCTGGTTCACTTGCCAACTCATCTCTTTATTTGGGTCCTGTCCCAGATACGCTCAGGACCTGAATAAACAGCAAAATTCAACCTCGTAGGTCTCGACACAGATCATATCTCATGCCCACGTGATACATAAATGACAATGAGCAAATCATATTTTTTGTGTGCATTATATTAAGCACAAGCCTGGAATCCACATGATGAAGGGTTCTGGGTGTTAACTCTGTCTGTCTCGACAGATGCCTACTGATCCGCTGAGTGCTGCCAGCACTTTCCAATCTTCTTCCAGTTTTCCAAATCTGCCCCTTTTTGATTCGTAGTTCACATCCTCCTGGACATGAGAGACTCGCGGAGTGAAATCATGAAGCATTCAGACCAATGGCACAGAGAATGAGAGTGAGCAGGCATCATAAGGTAAGGAATGAACACATTCCTCTTAATAGAATAGAATGGAAATCTTAACTCTTTGTTTGCTTGTCTGTGTGCAGGGAATGTAAAAACCTCCAGCCTCGACAAAAGTGTTGACAAAAGTCAGTTTTTACATGTCAAAGTAATGAAACAGTTAGCGCGTGGTGATATCATGCTGTGGTTAATGTCCCAGCACCATTAATCATCTGGATGAATGCATGAATGGAACCATTTGCAAATTTGCAGATAACATAAAATTGTAATTTAGTCCAAATGAATAGGTAACCGGCTGATTCTGATGAATTGAAGTAACTAGCCTGCCTGCGGCCGATATCCTTCAACATGTACAAATGGGGTGTCATGCTTCGCACCTGATTACAAGATAATTCTGACGAGGGAGACGGAGCAACAGAGGAAACATCATTTATGCCTCAAGTCTATTCCACCCTTCAATCAGATCATAGTCATCCCGACAACACGACACCAAAGGATTGAATTGTCCTCACGTGCCTGCATCAGCTCTTTGAGAATTATCCAAACTCCCCCTACCCCAACCACTTTCCACCAGCTTTGCAATTCCTTCCATTCAGCTACGTATCTGATGCTTTGCATTATTAGTATTGAAACCCTTTCAGGCAACACGTTATATAAAATATGCGTTTTAAGTTGCTCCTGGTTCTCTTGCCAATCACTTATGACAAACACAAGCGATCTTGTAGATGTTGAAAATCTACAGTGGCACATACAAGATGCTGGAGGAACTCAGGAACCCATGGAGAGGTATAAGCAGTCAAGTCCCATTTTCAGAGGTCATATAGCTGTGACCTCTGGTTACCAGCCTTATTGGCGCAATGAGAAACATTCATCATTTTGAATGGTTCCATGAAATCATGCTCGTGAAAAACTCTAGTTTCACCAGCTCTTAGGGCAATTTGAGTAAATCTCCTCTACACTCTGTCTAAAGGGTCGAAATTCTTTTTGAAATCTGTACACAATACTTGACTTTTGGCATAACTTGTGGCTTGATTGTCTTAGCAAAGCCACATTTGAATGTCATATTTCCGTTATTAAAGCCAAGGACACCATGTATTTATTTTTAGCGCCTCCTTAATTTGGCTTGCCAACTTCAAAGATGCGCATACACACCATCCCCAAATTTCTCCATTCCTGCGTTCACTTTGATACTGCATCATTTCATTTGCATTGCTCATGACAAAATGTGTCATCTCCCACTTCTGTGTTAAATTGCAGCAGTCATAAATTTAACCGTGGCTGTGTAAAACTTCCTGAGGTTTGCTTCCATCCCTTCACAGTTCCTTCTATTTTGGGTTTCAAGTCTCCTGCAGAGTTCAGAGCAACACACACTGAATGCTTGAGGAACTCAGCAGGTTAGGCAGCATCGATAGAAAGGAGTAAACAGTTGACGTTTCAGGCCGAGACCCTTCATCAGGACTCAATGATGCCTTGTTTCCTTAGTTACGTATTAGAACACAACTATTCAACTCGTCAGGTGAATACTGACTCCCTGCAATGCAATCCCATCAACTGCACTCAATCTCTAATATCTATTACACTGACTTCCATTCATTAACCCATATATTTGCCAAGTGTTGGCGTTATCTGGAATTAATATCTCCAAATGTTTTTTTTTCTCGGCTGACAATATGCTGAACTTATTATAGTTATTGGTTAGACCCATCCATTTTGTAAACTATTGTGTGACCTCAGTAACCCACTAGTTCTCTGGGATGCTCTCGAAGAACTGGGTGACTACGGCTGCACATTTTCAATCCTTACTTCCCTTAGAAATGTAGACTGCATTCCATCCAGACTAGATATCTTTTCCACTTTGAACAGAGCCAACCTTTTATAGCAATATCGTTGCTAGTTCTTCCATTATTGTTGTGTTGGGCATGACTATTGTCTCCATTGATGACAGGTCCAAGGTGGTGAATTCTGCTCCATACATCATGGACACATCTCTTCCCACCATCAGTAGTGTCTACAGGAGATGCATCCTCAAGTCAGCAGCACTCACCATTAAAATCCCCAACATCTGGGCCATGCCATACTTTCACAGCTACCATTGGACTGGGGGTACTGAAGCATGAAATCCCACTCATCCGGACTCAAGAACAACTGTTTCTTTTCAACCATTCAGTTCTTGAACCACCAGCAATACACTGATCACTAATAAATCTTATATGATGTTAAATATCAGTGATGCTACTGCTCGTCTTTCATTGCACCGGTGCACAAGCGCACTTCTGCATTATCAATGGTTCAACGGTTCCATTTAATAACAGGGAGAGTATACCATCTACAACCTGAAATTCTTACTCTCCGCAGACACCCTCGAAACAGAAGAGAAACCCCAAAGAGTGAATGACGGGAAAAACGCTAGCACCCCAAAGCTCTCCCTCGCCATTCCCGTGCACAAGCAGCAGCAAATCATCAGCGCTCCCCCGTTCCCCCACTTACTCCAGCAAAAAGCATTATCCTTCCTATCTCCATCTACAACAAAGCTCCCAAAGAGAGACCCTGGTCAGCAGTCCATCAATAAACTCAAATTTGACTTTGATAAGCAGCAACCAAGATGCTGGAGGAACTCAGCAGGTCAGGCAGCACCTGTGGAGGGAAATGGACAGTCAACATGTGAGTTCGAGACTGTCCATATCCTCTGCCTTTTCAAAAAATTTTGTTCTTAATCTGTCTGATCATTTGAGTATCCTTTAATTGTCCATAACACATCTTCAGTACTCCCTTAATATATTACATGGATCTATTCACTTTCTCATGCTGCCAGTCCCTTTTTCAGATCTACTATTTACTCACTGAATATGTTTCTGTATCATAATAGGAGGGTCATATTTATACTAAGCCTAAGGCTACACACACAAAATGCTGGAGGAACTCAGCAGGTCAGGCAGCATCAATGAAGAGGAATCAACAGTTTCGGGCCAAGACTGGAAGAAAAAGATGAGAATTCAGAGTAGGAAGAGAAGGAGGAGATACAAGGTGGTAGATGATAGGTGGAACTGGGAAGGGGTTGAAGTAAAGAGCTGGGAAGTTGATTAGTGAAAGAGGTAAAGGGCTGGAGGAGGGGAATCTGATAGCAGAGGGTAGAAGTCCATAGGAGAAAAGAAGGGAAAAGGAGCACCAGAGGGGGGTGATGGGCCAGTAAGAAAAAAAGTGAGAGAGGGAAACAAGAATAGGGAAAGGTGAGGGGGGGGCAATTACAGGAAGTTCAAGAAATTGATATTCATGCCATCAGGTTGGAGACTACCCAGATGGAATATAAGTTGCTGTTCCTCCAACACAAGTATGGCAGTAGAAGGGGCCATGAAATGGCATGTCAGAATGGGAATGGGAATTAGAATTAAAATGGGTGGCTACCAGGAGATCCTGCTTTTTTGGTGAATGGAGAATAGGTGCTCGGTGAAGCAGTCTCCCATCGTTGGGTCTCACTGATATACAGGAGGCCACACAGGAAACACCAGATAAAGGAGAAGACCCCAACAGACTCACAGGTGAAGTGTTACTTCACCTGGAAGAACTGTTTGGGGCCCTGAGTGGTAGTGAGCGAGGAGGTTTTCGGGGCAGGTGTGGCACTTGTTCCACTTGCAAGAACAAGTACCAGGAGGGAGATCAGTGGGGAGGGACGAGTGGAGAAGGGAGTCGCATAGGGAGCGATCCCTGCGGAAAGCAGAAAGTTGGTGTGGGGAGGGAAAGGTGTGCCTGGTGGTGTGATCCCATTGGAGATGGCGGAGGTTATGAAGAATTATGTGCTGGAAGCAAAGGGTAATGGGGTTGGTAGATGAGGACAAGTATTTTCTCGTGTTTGTTTATACTATGCCTCCTTAATTAATGTCTCATTTAGCTTGGACTTCAGAAGTCCCTTCTTGCCCCTTAGAAAATAGTAAAACACCGCATTGGACAGGTCATTCAGCTCACAATGTTGTGCCGATCTCGATGGCAGTTTTTACAAAATGTCATCCTCCTGTGTATCATCCGTATCCCTCCATTTTCTTCATATTCATGTGTCTATCAGCAAACTGCCTGCTTCCACTTCTACCCAGGTAACCTAGTTCGGGCACCTACTGCTATCTGCACAAAACCAACTACCCCTCCAATTTTGAAAGTATGACCTCTGCTATTTGCCATTTCTATCCTGGGGGAAAGATGCTGACTGTCTAACCCATCAATGCCGTTCATCATTTTAAAACCTTTATCAGGTCTCCCTTGGCCTCTGACTCACCACGGAGATATAAGTTTATCCACACCTTCCTTATCGCTCATACCCCCTAATCCAGGCAGCACCCTAATAAAAATCCTGGTGCAGCAGAGTAGCAGAGCTTTAACAAAACGCTAATATGGCAGCAGCACCCCAGGTTAAACTCTGCTGCTCGTTGTAGGAGTTTGTGTGTTCTCCCCATGGGTTTCCTCCGGATGCTCTCGGCTTCTCCCACGTTCCAAAGACTTACGGGTTGGTAGGGTAATTGGTCAGTGGGGGCTCATTGGACGAGAAGGGTCTCTAGATAAATAAATAAACCTCTACTGCACCCTCCCCACAGTCTCCACATCCTTCCTACAATGGGGTGACCAGAACGACACGCAATATCCAACTGAAGCTTTATACGGCTGCAGCATGGGCTTTCTATTCTGACACTTAACACTCCTACCAAGGAAAGCAGGCATGCTGTATACCTTCTGTACCATCTTAGTCACATGCATAGCCACTTCCACTGAACTGCCAACTGAGATCCCTCTGTATCTCAATGCTATGAAGTGGTACACAATTAACTGTATACGTCTTCCTTTCATTTGACCTCCCACGGTTTAACAACTCTGTTAACAAATCTGCCACTCCTATGCTCATGTCCGCAACTGATCTATATCCCACTGTAAAGGGCAACAATCATACTAGTACCCAAGAAGAGCAAGGTGAGATGACTCAACGACTATCACCCACTTGCACTCACAGCTACCCTGATGAAGCGCTTTGAGAGGGATGTCATGGCCAGAATAAGCTCCTGCCGAAGCAAAGACCTGAACCCGCTGCAATTTGCCTATCGCCAAAACAGGTCTACAGCAGACGCAATCTCACTGGCTCGGCTTTTGATCACTGAGACATTAGAAATATCTGTTAGGTTTTGTAATTCAAAACATAAAACTAATCAAAAGAAAAACAAGGGAGCCTGAGAGATGAGTGTAAACTTTGTTTTTTTTTTCTTTCAGCGAGCCGTGCACGCATGATGTGGTGGTGTGATAGTGTATGCCATTCACGTACTTTTACCTATAACCAGTAATGAGTTATTTAAACAACAAAGAACACTTAATCAAGTTACGTACTTACGATCACAAACAAGAGAAAGTCTACAGATGCTGGTGAAACACTCTGGATCTGTCAGCTGCGTAAGTCTAGGGAAGACAATCTCCGGCCCTGCCAAATGTGGGAGATTGAAGTGCAAGTCGCCCAAGACCCCTGTCACAAATAAGGACCACAAAATAGCAGATAATACTCCACATACAATTAAACAATTTAGCTTTGGAATTCTAAATTTGACTAAAGGGTTATTAAAGAAAAAGCTCCCATTTTAATGCAACAGTCTAAGGTGCACAAGTTGGAGCTTACAGTTACCCCTCGCTGACCCTCCATCGATCTCCCCAGGCTTCTTCGGATCATGGCCCTGTTCCGGGTCGAGTCCTACAACCTCCTCTCTCCAGCGTCTTCTCCCTTCAACTCCCCCCAAACAAAAGACTCAGCTCACAACACGAAACACACTCCCTCCATTGGACAGCTCACATTCCAAGGCACCCGTTATCTCCAACCGTAACCCAAACACTGCTTCTACAGAAAGACCATTACGTCAGCAGTGAAACCTTCCTAGGCTGTTACACTGGAAGTCCGAGCAACACACACAAAATGCTGGAGGAACTCAGCAGGCCAGGCAACATCAATGGAAAAGAGTAAACAGTCAACGTTTTGGGCCGAGACCCTTCAGTAGGACCGGAGAAAAAAAAAAGATGAAAAGTCAGAGTAAGAAGGTGGGAGAGGGGTGGTAGTAGGTTATAGGTGAAACTGGGAGAGGAGGAGGGGTGAAGTAAAGAGCTGGGAAGTCAAGAGATAAAGGGCTGGAAAAGGGTGAACCTGATAGGAGAGGACAGAAGGCCACGGAAGAAAGGGAAGGCGGAAGACACCAGTGCTGGGAAGGTAAGGATATAAGGTGAGAGAGGGAAATGGGAATGGGCACTGATGAAGGAGAGGTGGGGGCTCTTTATTTCACTCCTTCCCCTTTCCTGGTTTTACTCCACTCTTTAAGAAAGGAGGAAGGCAGCAGAAAGGAAATTATAGACCAGTTAGCCTGAACTTTCTGGCTGGGAAGACGTTGGAGTCAATTGTTAAAGATGAGTTTATGGAGTATTTTGTGACACAGGACAAGACAGTACAAAGTCAGCAATGGCTTCCTGAAGGGAAAACCTTGCCTGACAAACCTGTTGGAATTCTTTGAGGAAATTACAAGTAGGATAGATAAAGGGGATGTAGTGGATGTTATATATTTGGACTTTCAGAAGGCCTTTGACAAGGTGCCACACATGAGACTGCTTACCAAGTTAAGAGCCCATGGTATTACAGGAAAGTTACTGGCATGGTTAGAGCCTTGGCTGATTGGTAGAAGGCAGCGAGTGGGAATAAAAGGATCCTTCTCTGGTTGGCTGCCAGTGACTAGTGGTGTTCCACAGGGTCAGTGTTGGGACCACTTTTTTTTATGCTGTATATCAGTGATTTAGATGATTGAGTAGATGGCTTTGTTGCCAAGTTTGCAGATGATATAAAGATTGGTGAAAGGACAGGTAGTGTTGAGGAAACAGGTAGGATGCAGAAGGATGGGGAGAAAATCCAGGAATCTGAGATGCAAAGGGACTTGGGAGACCTTGTGCAGAAGAACCTGAAGGTTAATTTTCAGGTTGAGTCAGTGGTGAGGAAGGCAAATGCTATGTTAGCATTCATTTCAAAGGATCTAGAATACAAGAGCAAGGATGTGCTCCTGAGGCTTTATAAGGCACTGGTGAGACCTCACCTTGAGTATTGTGAACAGTTTGGGGTTCCTCATCTTAGAAAAAATGTGCTGGCTTTGGAGAGAGTTCAGAGGAGGTTCACAAGGATGATTCTAGGACTAAAAGATTTATCATACAACGAATGTTCAATGGTTCTGGGTCTGTACTCCCTGGAATTTAGAAGGATGAAGAGGGATCTCATTAAAACCTTCCAAATGTTGAAAGGCCCAGACGTGATAGATGTGGAAAGGATGTTTCTTATAGTAGGGGAGTCTAGGACAAGAGGGCACAGCCTCAAGTTAGAGAGGCATCCATTTAAAACAGAGATGCAGATAAAATTCTTTAGCCAGAGGGTGGTGAATTTGTTATCACCACCAGCTGTAAAGGGTAGGTTGTTGGGTGTATTTAAGGCAGAACTTGATAGGTTCTTGATTGGACATGGCATCAAAGGTTACAGGGAGAAGGCCGGGGAACTGGGGCTGAGGAGGGGAGAAAGAAGGATCAGCCATGATTGAATGGCAGCACAGACTCGAAGGGCGAAATGACCTAACTTTGCTCCCATGTCTTATGGTCCTATAGTCTTTCACTTATCACCTACCACCTTGTATTTCTTCCACCCTTCTCCCCATCTTCTTACTCTGACCTCTCATCATTTTTCTCCAGTTCTGATGAAGGGTCTTGGCCCGAAAAGTTGATTGTTTACTCTTTTCCATAGTTGCTGCCTCACCTGCTGAGCTCCTCTGGCACATTGTGTGTGTTGCAGTATATTTACAATATTACTGAAATATTAAATACACAAATACCTATGACAGACTGCTGTTTATTTATTACTGATCAGTGTTCAACACAATCATACTCTCAGTTTTAATCAACAAGTTCCAAAACTTGGACCTCTGTACCTCCCTCTGCATCTGCTCCTTGACCTCCTCATTTTGACCACAGTCTAGGAAGATCAGAAATGACCTCTCTTCCTCGCTGACAATCAACACTGGCGCATGTCAAGAATGTGTTCCTAGTGCACTGCTTTACTCTCTCCATGCTCACAACTATGTGCCTGGGCACAGCTCAAACGTCATCTATGAATTTGCTCTTTATACAAGTACTGTTGGCAGAATTTCAGATGGTGATGAGGAGGCATATGGGAGCAAGATAGACTTCAGCTGGCTGAAGGGTGTTGCAAAAACAACCTTGTATTCAATGTCAGTAAGACTAAGGAACTGATTGTGGACTTCAGGAAGGAGAAGTCAAGGGAACACACCCCAGTCCTTATTCAGGGATCAGCGGAGGAAAGGGCGAGCAATTTCAAGTTCCTGGGTGTCCACATCTCTGAAGATCTATCCTGGGTGGTGAAGAAGGCACTCGGCGCAATTGCCTTCATCAGTCAGGGCACTGAGATCAGGAGCTGGGATGTAATGTTACAACTGTTCAAGTTGTGCAAGTGATGACATTTGAAGTATTGTGTGCAGTTCTGGTTCCCCTGCTATAGGAAGAATACCATCAAGCTGGAAAGGGTACCAAAAAGTTACCAGGGCTGGAGGACTTGAGTCCTAAGGGGAGATGGGGACTATCTTCCTCGGAGCATGGGAGATTGAGAGGTAATTTTATAAATGCATAGAATGGAGAGGAATAAACAATCGACATTAAGGGCTGAGACCCTTCATCAAGACTGGAAAGGAGGAGAGAAACCAGAATAAGAAGGAGTACAAGCTGGTACGTGACAAGTGAAACCAGCTTTCCACAAAGATGACTCTCTATGCAACTCCCTTGTCCATTCATCTCTCTCCACTGATCTCTCTCCTGGCACTTACCCCTGCAAGTAGAACACTAGCCCCTACACCTCCTCCCTCCACAACCATTCAGGGCTCCAAACAGTTCATCCAGGTGTGGCAACACTTCACCTGCAAACCTATAGGGGTCACCTACTATACCTGGTGAAACTGGCGTGGCCTCCTCTACATCGGTGAGACCCGACGTAGATTGGGGATCAGCTTCATGGAGCACCTTTACTCTTTCCACCACTAAAGTTGGACTTTCCCAGCGGCCACTCATTTTAATTCTACTTCCCAATCCTATTCCAGCATTTCAGTCCATGGCCTGTTCTGCTGCCACAATGAGGCCAATTTCAGGTTGGAGGAACAGCCCCTCATATTCTGTCTGGGTAGCCCCATGATGGCATGATATTGATTATTCTAATATACGGTATTTCCCCCATCCCCATTTTCTCTTCTGCCATTCCCCATTCTGGCTACCCACTTACCCCTTCTCTTCTCCTCACATGCCCGTCAGCTTCTTCTGGTGTCTCTCCCCTTTCTCGCATGGACCACTCTCCAATCAGATTCCTTCTTTTTCAGCCAGTTATGTTTCCCACTTATCACGTCCAAGCTTCTCACTTCAACCTCCCCTGCTCCACTCACCTACCCCATCACCTGGTTTCACCTATCACCTGCCAGCTTGTACTCTTCCCTTCCCTCAACCTTTATCTGTCTTATTACCCCCTTCCTTTCTGATGATCCAAAACGTTTATTCCTCTTTATAGATGCGGCCTGATGTGCTGAGTTCCTCAGGTGTCCTAAATTAATTCTGTAATATTTGGACAGAGATCTTCATTACCTGGGTACCAGTGAGAAAATCTACTTCCAAGAGCATAAAGCAAAAGATGTAATTCACCACTATCAGTCACATTGGTGCTAGTGGACACAAGGTTTCCTCCAACACCTCACTGACTACTCTGAAAGCACTGGGAAGACTGCAGGATGTGATTGGTTCTAGTGAAGTGCAGGTTTTTTGTTACAGCTTTTTGCCCCTGCTTCTGGGGTGGGTGGGGTGGTAACAGGGCATTGGGGAATTTGCAGAGGATGATGCCGGAAAGGCAGCAGCTCACAGCTTTTGGTTAATTCTGGGAATTAGAACTATTTACTTAAGAGGTACACAGACTTCAAGCCCTGAAAGAAGGTTTTTAAAAACAATGATAAGATTGGATTTATTCCAGTTGGATAGTTTAATAGACAAGGAGAGGGACTGGAGATGGATTAAACAGCTAGCAGAAATTAATTTTACAGAAAACCATTGCACACTAGATTCAAGATTGCTTAATGTCGTTTTCTATACACAAGTGTAAGGAGAACAAAATAATTATTACTCCAGATCAGAAGCAGCACAAAAAGATAAAGAACACAATATTAATAACAAAAAAAAGCCATGAATATAAATACAGAAGATAGTTTACATACATACAATAAACTCACAACAGAAAGAATAAAGAGTCGACATTTCAGGCCGAGACTATCATCCTGATGATGAAGGGTGTGGGCTCAAAATGTCGATTGTTCATTCCTTTCCATAGATGCTGCCTAACCTGCTGAGTCATCTGTCATTTTGTGTGTGTACTTATCTCATATGTGTGGGTACTGCTTGAAACTATATCCCCTCAGTCAAAGTTCTCCCACTAGTGAAAACATCTTGATACCTAGGCAATTGCAATGTTAGCATTAATTTCGAGAGGACTAGAGTATAGTGGCGAGGATGTAATGGAGCCATGGAGACAGTTCAGTGCTGAGGGGAGTGACAATGGCTGCAGGCCATGCCTGCAGAGTCAGTTTGGCACTAAAGTGCTTTGGTCAGATTGCGCCAATGGTAAACAAAAGAAAACCAAAACACATGGAACATGAACTGCAGAATCCCCAAACTTGAGTCCGCAGCTGTGGAGTCACTCCAGCACTGAGGCGAGAGAAGCCGGTCCAGGAGCCCAACAACTGCTTCTGCATCTCCCACCCAGCCGCAGTGGCGAGAAGAGTGGAAGACAGCGCTGAGCACCTGCTACTTCCCCGCTGTCACTCCCGATGATTTAATCCTCCTCAGCCCTTTAATCAGCACAGACTAATGGAGGCGATCACAGGTTTGACTTCTGCCATCAGCAACCGAAGCAGCGTACACACCCAGCGATGACCGCCCGGGGTCTACCTGCACTCTCTGGAGTCAAGTCCACTGAATCCTCTGGGAGATCACAAAAGCCTCAAATTATTCAGTTGGTTCATCCTTAAAAGGGAAATCTCGCCGAGGCAAAGGTTGATGAGGAACAATCATCCTAGAAATGATATGACTGACTAATATGACAGATTTTTTTCAAAAATTAACCAGGAGTGTTGTGGAGGTAGTATGGTTGTTGCAGACTACATGGATTTCAGTAAGGCCTAACCGGCATCATCCTCTGCAAATCCCCCAATGCCCTGTTAACCACCCCACCCACCCCTATCACCAATTCCTACATGGGAAACTGGTCCAAAATTTGTCAAACTGTACCCAAAATCCGAAAGTGAAGGTGGAGAGCTGTTTTAGTGACTGGAAGCTGGTGACCGGTGATGTACCATTGGGTAGTTCTCAGACCATTACTGTTGGTTATTATACACATTAACTAGCTGGATGTGAATGTAGGAGGGATGATTAGTAGGTAAGACAAAATATGGTGGTGATGTTGGCAGTGAGTATGATAGCTCTAGGGTACAGAACAATATTAATCAGTTCTTAAGATAGGCTGAGTAATGACAGATGTATTTTAATTCTGAAAGATGTGAGGTGATGCATTTTGGGTAGACTAATAATGCTGGGACATACATAATGAATGGTAGTCTGAGCAACCTAAGTGTACTTGTGCAAGACCATAAGACCATAAGATTTACAAGCAGCATTAGGCCATTTGGCCCTTTGAGCCCGCTCTGCCATTTCATCATGGCTGATCCACTATCCTTCTCAGCACCAGTCTCCTGCCTTCTCTTTGTATCCCTTCATGCCCTGACCATTCAGTCATCTATCCACATCTGCCTTAAATATCTGTCTGGCGAGCCTGCCCCTGACTTTTCTTTCGTCCATGGCTCCCCCTTCTCCAGCCCTGTATCTCTTTCACCAATCAACCTTCCAGCTCTTTACTTCACCCCACATCCTCCCGGTTTCACCTATTACTTCGTGTTTCTCCCGGCACCCCCTCCCCCAACACCCCAACTTTTAACTCTACCCCTCATCTTGTTTTCTCTAGTTCTGCTGAAGGGTCTCAGCCTGAAACGTTGACTGTTCTCGTTTTGATAGATGCTGCCTGGCCCGCTGAGTTCCTCCAGCATTTTGTGTGTGTTGCTTGGAGTTCCAACATCTGCAGATTTTCTCTTGTACAGTAAAAGACCTGTCTTGCATAGCATCCATCAGTACAACACACCACTACATTGAGGTAGTACAAGGGAAGAGTAATAACCGAAGGCAGAATATAGTTAGGTACAGAGATAGTGCAACAGATAACAAGGTATAAGGGCTATGATGAGTTAGGAGTCCATCTTATTATACAAGAGGACTGTTAAATAGTCTTATAACAGTGGGAAAGAAATTGTCCTTAAACCTGGTAGTATGTGCTTTCAGGCTCATGTATTGTGATGGATATTTGCCTCCTAGGCCAGTGGGCTTCTTACTTATCTTGCAAAGCTCACTTTCTAAAGACAGCAGCTGCCACTTGTAAGATCACACAGTTGTAAGTAAACTTCCGACTAACATTGTTTAGCTTCTGCTTGTAAGCGGGAGCCAGTCTTTAGTTCTTAAAATGTCCTGTCTTTCTGCTCAAGAGGTGCAGGGTAAGATAATAGTTTATTTAATTTGCTTTGCTTCAATTAGACAAGGTTATTAAGTTGCTTAGTTCAAAGAAGCTTGCAGACCAAATGAATATATCATGTATCATATCAATAATTGGTGTGTTTATAGTTGGAAGGTTTTATGTACTCAGAGAAGTTAGCTTTCCAACTTTGATTGTAGGTAGGTGGAAAATGTATCTCCAAAAAGCTTTCAGATTGTTTATGTAAAAGGGGTACCTGAGGAAGTATCATACAGGTGTGGAATACCATCCAAGTGGCACAGAAGCTGTATAAATGTAGCGAGCAGTTCGGGCATTTTAGGAATGGGATAAAGAACATCACAACACATGAAAGAAACATGAGGTGAACTAGAGTCCATTCCTCTTGCTTTGATTTCTGAGACAGATGATTTGTTCATCTGCATAGATGGCATTTCTTTTTCTTTTTAGTTTATAGGAAATGCAACTGTGTTTTAGAAATGCTTTGTGTTTTAGAAATAGTTTGTAAGTAGGAAATATTTTATAAGATACAAATCCCCTATGAGTTTTAAATGTGTTTTAGGATAATTTAAATATGCATCACTGAAAAATGAACTGTGTTTAAACAACTTTTTGAGCTGAAGGTATTTTCATGGTAGGGAAGGAGGATTTACCACTTAACTAGTGGGTATTGGTAGTTAAACACACGAGGGAGAATTTAGAGGGAAGTGAACTAGTCTTTGAAGATTGGGTAGTTACGGTATAATATCTCTTCAGTGAGAGTTCTTGTGGCTACCAACATCTGACAGGGCTCAATGTCTTCATTTGAGTTTATAACTTCACAGTCATTAAACCTAATATCACCACAGTGTCTCCTGCCTGATGGGAGAGCAGAGAAGAGTAAATGTGCGGGTTGGTGGAGTCTTCAATTATGTTGGCTACTTTAGTGAAACATCAAGAAATGTGGACAGGTTCCATGGAGGGGATCATTCCATGATGTATTGAGCAGTGTCACAACTCTGCAGTTTCTTGAGGTCTTGAGGAGAGCAGTGACTATACAAAGCCATTATATATATATGGATAGGAGGCTTTCTATGATGCATCTATAAAAATTGGTGAGATCAAGGAGGATGTGTCCATTTGCCTCCATAGATGCTTCCTGATTTGTTGAGATCCTCCAGCAATCTTGCTTTGTTCTCAATTCCAGCATCTGCAGTCGCTCGTATCTCCATATACTGATAGTATTGTCCATCCATATTTTTATAAAAATAATATTTTTGAACTTAAATAAAGAATCACCGGAGGTGAAGTTGATATAACTCCATGCTGCAGAATGTCAAGTCTCCGGGGTTCGCCACACAGAAAAAAAATGGAGACCGATAGTTCTGTAAGATAACCATCAAGCCCCAGCCCTTGGCTGTGCTGACTTGATTTCCACACTCCCCTGCCCAGAGCTCAGAGACTGGAGTTATGCAGCAGCACATACCTCTGTGCTCACTACCCCTTGAATCTAATCAACACAGAGGCAAAGAAATGCTACTGGTAGCCTCATTACACCAACAATATAAAACAAAGTTGGTTCTAATCTCATTTTCCAATCCTTGATCAAATAGTTGCATGTTGATCAAGTACTAAACATTAGAAGATTACTTCAGTTCTATTTTTTTTCCATTCTTTCCCTCCAGCAAGAACATAGCCCAGTTTAGATTCTTTCAATCCATTCTAACACTGGTCTTCTTGTTATAGCTCAGTGGAAGGTCAGAGCATAAAATTAAATGCCCAATTCATAGAATTAATGCAAAGCTATTTTAGACAAGCCCCTGCAGGGAGCTGATCACAGTCTGCAGAGAGGAAAGTATCTGTCATTTAGTATATGGCTAATATCATGCCTCCAGGACACAGTGCAATCAATGACACACCACAGACCATCTGAAGGAATGATGGAAATAGAATTTCAAAGTGGCAGGCTCCATTATAATATCTGTCATACTGCACTGAACTTCTTGAAGATGTGTTGAAAATTAAGCCATTTGCTGGAAAGCTGAAGGCTAGACAACAAAAACAGTCAACTCTTCTTGCACAACTTTCCAAAACTGTTCTATTGCCTTGCATCCCAGAAAAACATGGGAAATATGTGCCCAACTTTTAGGACAGTAGTGATCTGCCTCCATACCACCAAACTGTATCTGCATTCTAGATTACCAATGCTTCCTTCATCTCTGTTGGGACCATCAGATATTACTCAAGAAGTAATATCTGTCAGTACTTTTATTTATCAGTGTCTTTCCATCCCTTGATCGAAAGTAGGTACAGTCGGATTGTCTAAGAGTAAGAGCTGACTATTCTGTGGACATTAGCATCACAAGAACACAAGAAAATAGAAGAGATAGGTAACTTCCTCCTCCCCAGTCTGCTCTGCAATTCATACCTTCCCTAGGCTTCAACCTCTGCTTCAGTCTTTTCAATTCTCCAACATTTCAAACTGTATTTTCTTCAATTTCAACAACCTACAATGACCTGATTTTCAGGGAGGAGAATTCTCTACATTTATCTTTGACTTTACCTTTCATTCGGAAGCACAGCCAGATAAAGCTGCTTAGAAATGTAGGGACAATCAGATCCAGGCTTACACATGTGCTACGATAATAGCGTTATGCAATTTTCCTTCAATGGTATATGATGAATAAAGATCATAGCCAAAATATCTATTTTTGTATCAAAATCAAAATGGGAAACAAACAGACTGTTAAAGTTAGAGTCAAGTCGATAACTCGGCAAGGAATGGCAAGAGAGAGGGATTACGGAAAATGGTGTGGCATTCAGATCGGTAAGGTGTTAATTAAGACATCCACCCAGGAATTGCAATGATTCATTATGTTGAGAAATTAGCACGGAGGATAGGAAGGAAAGTTGTGTATATAAGTGTTGCATTGACACAATGATTGTTAACGGGAAGCAGTAAAGATAGTAGCGCTAAATAGGACTCAGTCGCTTTTCATACACAGACATTGGAATCCTTAGTTATTAAGAGCAAAGTATTGATTTGTAGATGGTGCATTACTGTTTTGGAAATACTGAACTGAATTCACCTGAATTCAGGTGGGAGATGGGGAATTTAAAATGACAACAGAATGGAAGAAACTGCGGAGAGCTGCGGCCAAGACTCACAGAAGCCAGCCTGGCCCTCCGTGGATTTTGTTTCACACTTCACACTGCCTTAGCAATGCAGCCAACATAACCAAACAGCCTACCGACCCCAGCTATTCTTTCTTCTTCCCCCACCAGTAGGGCAGAGCATACAGAAGCCTGAAAGAGCATTCCACCAGGCTCAAGAACAGATTCTAAGACTACTGAACTGTCCCAGTTTCAATAAGATGTAAGCTTAGAACCATAGAGTTGTACAGCATAAAAACAGGTCCTCAGCCCATCTCATCAACACCAACTGTGATGTCCAGTGGGCAGTCCCATCTACCCATGTTTGGCCCAAGACCTCTAAACCCCTCCTGTTCATGTACTTACCAGATGCCAGCCTCTACCACTATTTCTGGGAGTTCATTCCAAATACTTACCACCCTTCGTGTGAAAAATTTACCCTCGATGATCCTTTCAAATCTCTCACCTCTGCTCTTAAACCTATTCCCTCGTGTTTTAGCGCTTCCTCTCTGAGAAAAGACAGTGTACTTTATGTGGCTCCTGTATTCCAGGGAATAAAGTGCTAGTCTATCCAATATTTCCTTATAACTCAAACCTTCAAGTCTAGGCAACGTCCTGGTAAACCGTTACATCACAATCTCATTATGATCTTGTACTTTATTGTCTGCCTGCACTGCACGTCCTCTGCGACAGAAGTCCCACTGCTGTCTGAAAGGAGCTTGTGCATTCCCCCTGTGACCATGTGGGTTTCCTCCAGGTGCTCCGGTTTCCTCCCATGGTCCAACGACGTACCGGTTGGTAGGTTAATTGGTCTCTGTAAATTGTCCCGTGATTAGACCAGGGTTGTGGAGAGGTGTAGCCTGAAGGGGTGGAAGGGCCCGCACCTCAGTAAATAAATAAATAAATAAATAGATGGATAGATAAATAAATAATGTGAACACTTTATTCTTTTACCTTGTACTAACCCAGCGCATCATTGTGAAGAACTTACAATCTGGATGAATGGCATACAAACCGGTCGTATTTTATTGTACCTTGGTGCAAGTGGCAATAATAAACCAATTTACCAACTTAAAATGTCGGGTATACTCGGCAGGTCGGGCTGCATCCGCGGGAGGAGAAATAGAGTCAACATTTTAGGTTGAAGATCTTCGATCAAACCTTCCAGTTCTGACGAAGGGCCTTCTACTGATACAGTAGCTCCGCTTCTCTTCCCACAGGTATGATTTAATCTGCTCTGTATCTCCAGCATTATGTTGTAGACAATGTCAAATAGATTATCTGTTTAGACTTTTGTCCCAATGGAGGAAGTGTGCAAACTCCACCAGATAGTTCTTTTTTATTATCTTCACTTACTCCACGGGGAAATTTACGATAATCTGAGTTTTGTCTGATGACTATTCTCAGCAACGGTGGTTGCTAAGCTACTGAATGGTTGTAAAAATCAGTCAATTGGACTGATGCCCTTCTACTGTCCTAACATGATGTGGATGGAATTCTGCCTCCGACTCAGAAATGCAGTTGACCTTGGCAATCTACTCCATTGAAGCACTTACTTGGCAATCTCCTCCATTCAAATTCAGTTAGAGAGGGGGAAAGCTGGCTGGCGCCCTGGAGTATGGCCACTTCTTGTGAATAAATAATTGCTAATTGGTTTCATATTGTCACATGTACTGAAACACAGTGAAAAGTCTTGTTTGCAGACCATCCTGACAGATCATTCCATACATAACCACATCAAGGTTATGCAGAACGGAAATTAAAATGGAATGCAGAATATAGTGTTACAGTTACAGACAGTGTGCAGTGAAGGCACTCATAAACATGAGAAATTCTGCAGATGCTGGAAATCTACAGCAACACAAAATGCTGGAGGACATCATCCGGTCAGGCAGCATCCATGGAAATGAATAAACAGTCGACGTTTCAGGCCAACACCCTTCTTCAGGACTGGAAAGGAAGGAAGAAGATGCCAGAATGAAAAGGTGAGGGGGGGGGGTGGAATGAGGACCAGCTAGAAGGTGATGGGTGAAGCCAGGTGGGTGGGAAAGGTAAAGGGCTGGAGAGGAAGGAATCTGATAGGAGAGGAGAGTGGACCATAGGAGAAAGGGAAGGAGGAGGGGCACCAGGAGGTGATAGGCAGGTGAGAAGAGGTAAGAGGCCAGTGTGGGGAATGGAGAAACAGCAGAGGGAAAGGAAAAATGTTTTTATGGGAAAGAGAAATCAATATTTATGCCATCAGTTTCGAGGCTATCCAAACAGAATATAAGGTGTTGCTCTTCCACAAGAAAAAAAAACAATAGGGCACTGGCTTTGACTGAGTAGACAAAGTCAAAAGATGATCTGTTTAGACATTTGTCCTAATAAAGAATATGTGCAGACTCCACCAGACGACTCCTGGAGTCTGAGATTGAACCAGGTGTCGGGATCGGTAAGGCAGTGGCTATGCCGACTACGACACTCTATTGCCTCACAACGGATGCAGCATGCAGAGTGTCATCTCTACTTATTCACACAACTGAGTGCTTAAGCTCTGAAATCAGCCTAAAGCTTTTCCAGACATTGAGCAAAATTGCCCAGTCTACAGGTCATATTAAAAGTGAAAAGCAAAACATGATGGTTCACCATGTAAACAATAATCTTTGTCTTTTTATGGAATTTATTATCTGGAAATCTGTGACTTGACTTCATTTTGCCCCATATCTATACTTTGAGTTATTAAAAATCTATTCATCTTGGATCTTAAAGAAACAGCTGACATTGGGTTCAATCCTGCACACCCCCACCCCTACCCCCCATGCTACCTGGGTATAACTTTCTCTGTGACCGTGTGGGCTTGCTTCCTTCAACCGATGTGGATGATCTCCCAGCTCCCTGCAGTGAAATCCATTTGCAATGTCTGCCTGTTCGCTCAGATGATGATCACTCAAATGGAATGGGTATTCCAGATCAGATGTCATTGAGAAACATACCCCCACCAACCACTACTCGGATCATTTGTTTCCCAAGAGAGGAAGTCTATTGAAGCTGGTGTTCCCAAGTGGGCACCCATCCAATTAGTGTCTGCACCCAAGTTTAGCTGGATAATTACCTGGAGCTCAACAAGACCACTAATCCGTTACACAACCCTTCCCCCAACACTATATTTTAATAACAATGTTATTAACCAACATTAAATTCAAGGACAAGTATTTGATGAAATTGCAAAAAAAAACACATCCACTGGGATGATTAATATTTTGTCAATATGCTCAGACATTGACTTTGATACCTTAATGTTGAGTAGCTTTGCCGCAAGGAGCACAGTAACATAGTGGTTAAATTATTAGTAATTCAATAGCTTCAAATAATGATTTGCTACTTGAGCTCAGATCTCATTCCGGCAACCAGGGTATTTAAGTTTGGTTAATTTAATAAATCTAAAAATAAAGCTAGGTTCTGTAATGAAACTACCAGACTGTTTAGAAAACCATCTCATTCACTAATTGGGAAAAGACAATAAATGCTTGCCAGAAATGCCCACAAGCTCTGTAAGATTGGGAAAAAAAGCTCAGACGTCACACAAGACGTCTGGCATCAACACAGCCCCTGATTGTTGAAAGGATGCGACAACCTCAGACATGGACAGTAATTCCTGGATCATATATCAATACCAGAGCATGATCGGATGACAGAAAGCTGGCATGGTTTCATGGCGAGAGAGCCCGAACGCTCAGCCTTCAGTAGAGAGCCTTGCATCGATCATTTGCCTTGCAAGAGGTAATGTGACAACTAATGCAATCAACTCAACTTCACCGCTGACTGGTCTAGATACATGACCCATGGTTCATAGAAAGTTCATGGGATTATTTATTTATTTAGAGACACTGCAGGTTCCAGGCCCTTCCAGCCCAACGAGGTGCACCACCCAGCAGCCGACCTATTTAACCCTAGCCTAATCACAAGACAATTGACAATGACCAATTATGAGTGAATTCCACGGGATATGGAAATTGTGATCAAATCATCATATATGCACTCGTTGACCCAATTCAAACCCTCAGACGCACCAATACAAGGGAGCTCCAACCAAGCTGAGACTCCAGAGAACCTGGTTAGCATTAGTTTACATTGAAAGGTCAAAGTGCGGACCCTTCTGCCTTACCAATGGGACTCTTGGCACCACGCGAAGGGAATTTTTCTAGTGTCTCCACTCCAGACCTGTAATTTTACTTGTTGCCGTGTATTTTATATCCAGTATTATTTGGAGAGATGGTACAGAGTATGTGTTCAATATCACCAAGGCAGTCAGGAAATTTGAATTCATTTAATTGGTTAACCTGGAATTGAATATATAACCAGTGGTGGTGATAATCATTGTGCTAAGAACATGTTCAGGTGATTGAAATCGTTTAGGACAAAATATTCAATATCCTTCCACGGTGTGGTCTATCCTTTACTCTAGACCAGGGGTTCCAAATCTTCTTATGCTGTGGACCCTTACCATTAACCGAGGGGTCTGGTTAACCAGGTTGGGAACCCCTGCTCCAGACTAAAACAAAATGGTAGATCCCTGACTGAAGCAGCCGAGCAGGCCTCCAAATTCATGGGTAGTTGGGGATGAGAACAAAATATTCAATCAGCAAAGCATCGCCGTCCTGCATGAATAGTTAATAAAAAGGAGTTTTTGTTTCATCTGCTGTTGGTGAAGGTAAGCACATGGTTAATAAAAAGCAGGCTAATGGGAACACCATTAGCTACACGTTCCTCCTCAAGCTGCTGGCTACGCTAGTTTGGAAAAGTAACTCCAATCCATCACTCCAATTCCTGGAACTTTGTGCCCAGGCCATTAATTATACTCGGGCACGCACCAGCAAAGGCCATTATGTATTTCATTGATCCTTCTGAGTGTAAATTAGCTCTGGCAACATAAAGCCAGATCAAAACCTTTTTGCTTCAGGTTGGTTTAGATTTTATGATCAGGATGGGAGCTTCTGTTATTTTATATAAAGTATGTGTGTGTGTGAGGGGGGAGTGGGGTTGGTGAAGGGAGTCAATTCATTGTTTCCCCAGCCACCATACTAAACATTCGTTCCCTTCATTGTTGAACCACAATGTCTGCAGTGTGTACCATCAACAATGTGAGCTGCAGTTCCTCACTCAGTCCCAGGCTATTCTGACAGCACCTCCAAATACGTGACCACCACTACCGGGGCAGACAGGAGAAGCAGGTTCAACTATATGTCCCTCCTCAAGCTGCAGGCTATCCTGATTTGGAAAAGTACCTTTAGTCCATCACTCCAGTCCCTGGAACTTTGCCCAATAACATGATGGGAGCACCCTCACGTGGAGAACAATTGCAGTTCATCTTGAAGCCCCACGCCGTCATGGTTTGGAAATATAGGTCCACCACTGCTCTAGATCCTGTAAATCTCCATCCAAGTGAACATTCCATCTGGCCTGCTCATGGGCTGTTTGAGATAAGCAATAACAACTGTCCTTCCCAGCTCCCAAAAATGACTTAAACAGAAGGAACTCCAATCTGTCTTGGGTAACAGTATTTCTTTCTCATTACTTTTGATTCTGAAAGCTGGTGTTTGTTTCCCTTTCCCTGCTGATTTGCAGAAGCCACTGGATGACAAAAGGAAATGGCAGAGGGATGAAACAAATCACATCTAAAAGCCTGGTCACCTGGGTAATACTGTGTTCCTCGGATTAGATACAAGAATGGAGTCTGCATCTATTTTTGGACAATAACAAAACAAATTGGAAATCGAATCTGGCATAATTTTAAAATATGAAGCACTTTGCCTGCAGAGGGTGAAATCTGATCAGTAGATTAAAGAGTGCTCAGGCCTAACATCAATTCCTCATATTTGGTGATTTACTGTCCATGAGACCTGCATATTGATGCAGTGGTTTCATAAGATATAGGAGCAGAAGGAGGCTATTTGGCCCATCGAGTACGCCTGCCATTCCATTATGGTTGATCCTTTTCTCAGCCCCAATCTCCTGCCTTCTCCCCATAACCCCTCATGCCCTGACTCATCAAGAATCTATCATCCACTGCCTTACATATACCCAGTTACTTGGTTTCCACAGCTGCCTGTGACAATGAATTCCACAAATTCACCACTCTCTGGCTAAAGAAATTCTTCCTCATCTCTGCTCTAAATGGATATTCTTGATGCTGTCCCGGCTGGTCCTGGACTCCCCCACCATAGGAGGCAACCTCTCCACGTCAACTCTATCAAGCCTTCTGACATTTTGTGCAATATATTTGGTGTGGAAGCTCCTATGTGTGGACTGACAGAGCTTTGCATGTGACGTCAGTGGCACTTTAACACACTGCCCATTCGGTGCCCTGTCAGAGTCGGTCACCTGCCTTCCAAATGATCGATGGGATGGTCAAAGAGGTGCCAGGTAGACAAGGCCTCAAGTGAGCATAGTTTTCAGTTCTACCACTTCTTTGCTTCTGCACTGAAGATGAAGGTGGGATTTTAAGGGACGGACATAAAATGAGGCAACTATTAAATCTAGTGGTCTGGATTGGGAATGAAGGACCACAAGAAAATAGTTGCAGGACCAGGCCAGCGGCCCCCTCATGATTGCCCCATGGGTCAGTGTGATCATAATTGATATTTCTGTCCACAACTACTCTTCTGTAGCAGTTCTCCACATAAACCAATCTTTTAAATATTTACCTTTGCCCTCTTTAAATACATCTACTTTAACCCTGCCTGGAGCAGGGAATACTAGTGATTCACGCCCTCTGAGAGGTGAAATTTCTATACGCCATAGTTTTAAGTTTCCAGCCCCCTGTTTTGTAGCCATGTCCTCTTGCTCAAGAATCTCCCACTTGTGAAAACCTCATAACATCTATCGTGTCCTGCCTCCTTAGGACCTTAAGATGTTTGAATATGTTCACTCCTCATTCTAAGCAATACAGATTAAAACTGTCTACCCTTTCTTGATAGAATAACCCTCTCCTTTCAAGAGTTAGCCTGGTGCATATCCTTTGTTGGGGAAGGGACCCCAAAACTGTGCAAAAATATTCCAGGTGTGGTCTCAGCAACTCCCCACCCCCTCCCAATACAACTGTACAAAGCTACCTCTATTTAAACTCCAATCCCTTGGCAATGAAGAGCAAGATAACATTTAGCCTCTTAACTATTTGTGATTCATACATTAGAACCCCCCTGTCCTTTCAATTACTTGTTGTCACTTCCCATTTAGATTAGAATCTACTTTCGATCCCTCTTACCTCATGGCTTCCCTCCATCTGCTAGGGCTCTGTCCTATCTACACAGCAGATCAACATCATCAAGTCCCCATCACAACATGTCCTTCAAACTGTCTCTGTATTATCTACACACATAGAAACCTTGCCTTCTTTTGCCGTCTGAAGATCACAAATATAAATAGTAAACAAATATGTCCAAGAAATGACATCTGACTGCTCAACAACTTACATCCGTTCAGCCTGAAAAGGAGCACTTATTCCAAACCTTTGCTTTCAATGTAACAGCCAGTTTTGAGCTAAGGATGTTTGGGCTCTTATGTTGTGTACCAGCTCTTATGTGTCATCTTGTCAAATGTCATTTGGAAATCAGTTCTACATAGAGATTCGCTTCTATTCACTCTCCCAGCTACATCCTTGAAGAATTCAAGCAAGTATTTCAGTCGTGATTTACCTTTCATTAAAACCATGTTGACATGCTTGATTCTATACCACTTTCCTAAATCTTTAGTCTTTTCCTCTTTGATTACTGACTCGAGCAATGATGGATACTAAACTAACTGACCTGTAGTTCCCCACCATTTGTCTTCCTCCCTATTTTCCTGGTACCCTTTTGGAATTCAAAGTTTCTTTAAAAAGTCAACAAATGGGTTCACTATCTTTACCCACCCCGTGGGCCCAGATGATAATGTCCTGGTGATTGCCCAAATTTGGTCCGATGAATTTCTTTTCTACCTTATTCCTCGCAATTGACATTTGTACAAATTCCTTGATATTATTTGAAACTAACCCATTTGATATCTCAGAGAAATTTGCAGTTACTGCCATGGTGATGGTGTGAAAAAAATTGATTTAATATACTTGCCATTTCTATGTTTCCTCTTATTAACTCACCAGTCTTGTTGTCCATATGTCCCACAATTATCTCAGCTACCTTCTTCCTATTTATAGAACTCTCACTGTTCCTGTTGGCTTTGATGATACCCACAAGTTTTCCCTTAAAATCAATTTGCTCCCTTTTTCTTAATCTTCTGTTTTTGTGACTTATGAAGTTTCCTGAACTTATGAACTGAGCCTAGTTTCCCAGTCTACCTTTGACTAAGTCACAATCACATCATTATAATTGTCCTTATTTAAGATAAGGACACAGTTGAAAGAGCTGTGCATAAAACTAGATTGAGTGAAGTCTATGGGTGGGTTGATAGCCCAGTTAGCTGAGCTTTAGCAACCTAGATTCAATCCTGGCCTTGGGCTGATGTCCATGTGAAGTTTGCACATTAGCCTACTGAGTGTATTTTGAGTCTTCTCTTATCCCCAAACCATGCAGCTTAAATGGCCACTGTAAATTCCTTGTAGGTTTTGGGGTTAGTGAAAAAAAAATGGGGGTGGGGGCAGGAATAATGCTGATACTTAGTAAACTGACAATGATGATGCTGACAGATAGATCAGTGTAAGATTAGTGCGAGTAGGGTCCTGAGAGTCAATGGTCCAAAAAGCCTGTATTTCAGCTCTATGACCCCCAAGGTCAATATTAACCTGAATCATAGAGTCATAAGTTATACAGCATGGAAGTAAGGTCATCAACCCAATTCACCCATGCTGACAAACCTGTTTAGCTGAGCTAGTCCCGTTTGCCTGCTTTTGCCCTGTAACCTGCGCCAGGAGATCTGTTTTTTAAAACTGCAATGGACCCAATTCACAAACAAGAAGATCTGCAGATGCTGGAAATCCAAGCAACAGACTCAAAATGCTGGAGGAACTCAGCAGCCCAGGCAGTATCTACAGAAAAAAATATCCAATTCTATAGCTTTCTCTGGCAACTCATTCCATACACTCACCACCCTCTAAGTGGGAATCTAGCCCCACAAGTCTCCTTTAAATCTTTCATCTTTCTCCTATCACATCTAGATTCAGATTCTCCTACCCTGAGGAAAAGACTGACCCTGCCCCCCCAACTCTATCTATGCCCTTATGATTTTATAAATTTCTGTCAGGTTTCCTATGCTCTGGGAAATACAGTCTCAGTCTATCTTGTCTCGCCATATAATTCTAACTCTCCATTCCTAGCAATTACCTTGTTTTTTTTTCCTGCACCTTCACTAGTTTGATCATATGCAGTAACCAGAACACACGCCTTTGTTGCAAGGACATGGCAGTGGAAACAAACCCAAGTGCAGAACACAGGCGTGGAGGCAGTCAGGAGGTGTTATTAACATAGCAAGCATGGAGTCAGTACCCAGGAACGATGCTTGACCTAGGACTGTCAGTTCTAAGAAGCATGGAAAATGGTTACTCACACAGGAGACAACCAACAAACTGGCCATTCCTAGTTGTGATCACAGGGTTTTTATGCTGATGGCGAGCTGGTGTATGTAGTTAGTGGAACCTGGGAATGATTGGAACTAAATAAGGTGATTGAGGCCCAATTCCTGAGGTAAATAGCCAGGTGGGCGATTGCCAGAAGGGACTGTGACAACCACATACCGGGTGTGGTCTTATCAACATCTTGTACAGATGTAACATGACATTCCAACTCTTCTACTCAATGTCCTGATTAACAAAGTCATAGAAAACTACAGCACAGAAACTGGGCTCATCTCGTCCAGGCCGAAGCACTTAAGCGGCCTAGTCCCATTGACCTGCACCCGGACCATAGTTCTCCATCTCTCTCCCATCCATGGACCTATCCAAACTTCTCTTAAACGTTGAAATCAAAATCACATCCACCACTTGTGCTGGCAGTTCATTCCACCTCTCACCACCCTTTGAGTGACAAAGTTTCCACTCATTTTCCCCTTAAACATTTCACCTTTCACCCTTAACCCATGACCTCTGTTTGTAGTCTCACCCAACCTCAGTGGAAAAAGCTTGCTTGCATTTACCCTATTTATATTTCTCATAATTTTGTATACCACCATCAAAATTCTGCTCAGTCTTCTACGTTCCAGGGAATCAAGTTCTAACCTATTCAATCTTTCCTCACAACTCAGGTCATCCAGTCCCAGCAAAATCCTTCTCTGTACTCATTCAGCCTTATCTTTCCTGTAGGTAGGTGACCAAAACTGCACACAATGCTCCAGATTAGGTCTGACCAACATATAATAATACAACTTCAGCATACCATCACATTTCCTGTATTCAATACTTTGATCTGTGAAGGCCAATGTGTCAAAAGCTTCCTTTATGATCCTATCTACTTGTTTTGCCACTTTTCATGAATTAGGTACCAGTATTCACAGACCCCTTTGTTCTACCACAATGAAAGCAACTGTGCCCTACCTTCTTCACCGGGACTGTGCTGCCATTTTCAGAAAGGTATGGATGTACTAGTACTTCTAGGTTTCTCTGTTCTACAACACACCCCAGATCCCTCCCCTTCACTGTGTAAGTCGTGCCTCAGGCTAACTTCCCAAAATGCATCACTTTGCACCTGCCTGAGTTAAATTCTGTCTGCCATTGCTTTGCCCACCTTCCATGCATGATTTATATCCTTCTGTAACTTCAGACAACCTTCTTCACTATCTACTACACTGCCAAATTTGGTGTCATACTAATCACGTCAACCACGTTCTTACCTGAATTATTAATATGCAGCAATGAACCCGGCAGTGATGCATGACCATGAGTCATAAGAACAGAATCAGGCCATTCAGTCAACTCAGTCTGCTCCACCCTTTGATCATTATTTATCCCTCTTGAAATTATTCTTCTGCCTTCTCCCTATAAACTTTGATGCCCTGACTAATCAAGAACCTATCAACCTCTGCTTTAATTATATTCAATGTCTTGGATTCCATAGCCATCTGTGGCAATGAATTCTGCAGATTCACCACTATCTAGCTGAAGAAATTCTTCCTCATCCCTGTTCTAAAGGGATATCCCTCTAGTCTGAGGCTATGCCCTCTGGTCTTAGACTCACCCATTGTAAGAAACATTCTTTCCATCTGGGCCTTTCAATACTCGATAGCTTTCAATGATATACCCCCTCCCCTTCATTCTTCTAAACTCCAGTGAGTACAGTCCAGAGCTATGAAATGCTCCTCATATGTTAAACCTTTCATTCATGGGGTAATTTTTGTGAACCTCTTCAGACTCTCTCCAATGCCAGCACATCTTTTCTTAGATAAGGCACTCAAAATACCATCATTCCCACAATCCAGATTGAGAAGTTGCAGAACCTGAGCCTCTGTATCTCCCTCTGCAATTGGATCCTCGACTTCCTACCCAGAAGACCACAATCTGTGTGGATTTGTGATAACAGCTCCTCCCCACTGATGGTCAACACTGGTGCACCTCAAGGGTGAGTGCTTAGCCCACTGCTCTATTCTCTCTATACCCATGACTGTGTGGCTAGGCATAGTTCAAACACCATCTATAAATTCACTGACGATACCACCATTGTTGGTAGAATCTCAACTAGTGACGAGAGGGCAGTGGAGTGGTGTCGCAGCAACAACCTGGCGCTCAACATCAATAAGACGAAAGAGCTGATTGTGGACTTCAGGAAGGTTAAGATGAAGAAGAACATACCAATCCTCAAACAGGAATCAGAAGTGAAGAGAGTGAGCAGCTTCAAGTTCCTGGGTGTCAAGATCTCTGAGGATCTAACCTGGTTCCAACATATCAAGGTGGTTATAAAGTAGGCAAGACAGCGGCTTACTTCATTAGGAGTTTGAAGAGATTTGGCATGTCAACAAATGCACTCAAAAACTTCTATAGTTGTACCATGGAGAGCATTCTGACGGGCTGCATCACTGTCTTGTATGGACGGGCTACTGCACAGGACCAAAAGAAGCTGCAGAGGGTTGTAAATTTAGTCGGCTCCATCTTGGGTACTGGCCTACAAAGTACCCAGGACATCTTTAGGAAGCAGTGTCTCAGAAAGGCAACGTCCATTATTAAGGACCTCCAGCACCCAGGGCATGCCCTTTTCTCACTGTTGCCATTGGGTAGGAGGTACAGAAGCCTGAAGGCACACACTCAGCGATTCAGGAACAGCTTCTTCCCCTCCGCCATCTGATTCCTAACTGGACATTGAACCCTTGGACACCACCTCACTTTTTTAATATATAGTATTTCTGTTTTTTTTGCACAATTTTTAATCTATTCAATATATGTATACTGTAATTGATTTAGTTATTTATTTATTATAATTTTATTTTGTTTTTTTTTCTTCTATATTATGTATTGCATTGAACTGCTGCTGCTAAGTTAACAAATTTCACGTCACATGCCAGTGATAATAAACCTGATTCTGATTCTGATTCTGAAACTGCTTACAATACTCCAAATGGGGTCTGAGCAATGCTTTATAAAGCCTCAGCATTATGTATTTGCTTTTATAGAGGACTACAGCAGATTAACAGGCCCTTTGGCCCACTTATACATGCAACATATTATTCTGCACAGTCCCATTGACCTACACCCTACAAAAACATCCCACCCATGTACTTAACCCAGTTTCTCTTAAATGTTGAAATCAAACCCATTGGCAGCTCACCGTTCATTGTTCCTGCAACACATTGTTAGTCCCAGATCTCTAGTCCTCCCCCACCATCTTCTGCTTCCTACCAGCAAGCCAACTTCGAATCTAAATGATTAGTTTCCCGTGAATCTCATGTGATCTAAGCTTCCAGATCAGCCTGATATGCAAGGTCTTGTCAAATTTCTTACTAGAGGCATGTAGACGACATCTACTGCCCTCCCCTTTTCAATATTCCTGTTTGCATGATTTCCCACATACAAAGGCATGCAGATTATCTCTAATCAGTCCTTGTCTTTCCAAATGTAAGGTGAAATCTCTCAAAATCCCTTCTGGTAACTTTCCCACCTCAGATGTTAAGTCAAAGTCAAGTTTATTGTCATTTGCACCAGTACATGTATGGAGAGGTGCAATGACAGATGTATCTGCAACAGCCTCACAGGCACGTAGCATCAAATAACTAGCACTCACACAAATAACACCAGTTAAATTAAACATGAATAAGGCTCACTTAACTTGACAATGGTAATTGCCTTCCATGAATATAGGGGAATATATAGGCAGAAAGCTGGGACAACTCAAGTGTGTTGTAGAAACTCAAGCCCTGCCAAGCCCCAGTGGAAGCACACGTTCTACACCAGATCTCTCTATTCAACCTTAGGGATGTCTATAAAAGGTGTTTGACCCATTTTCCTGACACTTTTAAAATCTTTCATCGTCAGGAGTTTCTTTACTGTTTTGCTAGCCCCTTGTGGGTCTACATTCTATATTATCATCAGTCTTTGCACGAACAATGTGGTATTTTATCTCAAAGGCTTCAGTTTTATTTTTAGCACTGTGAGGGTATGGAAATTCTTCTCTGGAATTTCTCAGCAATGGTGGGAAATGGAGCCTGAGCTATTCTGGTTCAGTTGGCGTGCATCCATAGAGTAATTTATAAATTGAGTTTTCAGATTTCACCAGGGAATGAAAGCATGGCATTGGTTAAACACCAGCAAACTCCAAAGTCGGAGCTACCACGGTAAATCTATGTATTTAGGAATTTTTTTCTGTAGCTCACAGGGTAAAATAACAAAGATGTAAGGCTGGTCTCCCCAGTCAGCTCTTGAAACTGCGCTGGACCAACAAATAGAATAATATTATTTCTACCAGTTTATTTTTAGCAAAATTCCAGAACAGTCCAACAACAGAATAAAAGGGCAAGTGCAAAAAAACTGCATTTCTTGATATTTATCATTCACTCATCACCATCCAAGACCCCCCCACCTGAATCTATACTTCCATACAACAGCTAGCCTAGAGTCTGTGTTGACTCACAAAGCAATACCGTACACCTGAAATTTATTCCCATTAACGCTCCAACCCCCTCCTCTACCAGATTCCACCAATTTACAGTAGCAAATTAACTTTTCCAACCACAATGTTATAGAATGATACAGCACAGAAACAGCCCTTTTGCCCAAATGGTCCGCAGCAACCAAGATTCCCATCTAATCTATTCCCACTTGCTTGCATTCGACCCAAATCCCTTTCAGCTTTCTTATCCGTGGAACTGAACAAGTCCCTTTTAAATTCTGTTCATATACCTGATTCAACTACTTCTTCTGGAAGTTCATTCCATATATGGAGTTGCCTCTTAGGTTCCCACTAAAATTCTTCCCTCTCACCTTAACCTCATGAACTCTAGTTCTTGACACTCTAACCATGGGGAAACTAACCGTTCACTTGCACTCTACTTGCGTCAATCATGATTTTATATAAGATCACCTCTTATTCTCCTATGCTGCAATGAATAAAGGCCTAGGCTGATCAACCCCTCTCCATAAAGCTGTCAATCAATATCATCATAAAATCTTCATCTTTATGACCTGGAAGGAAAATCACAGTGTCACTGAGGTAGCGTACAAACTCCACACAGCCAACACCAGTAATAGGCTCTTCAGGCCTGTGGGGGGCATCGGAGAGCCTTGTCCTCTGAGGCTCTTTTGAGCATCTGAATTGGTTAATTGTTATTTAATAAGAGGCATTAATCATTTAGAATCCCTTGTGCCTTTCTTTGCAATACAGTCTCCTAGTGCCTTCTGCTTAAGTTTATTTCAATAGGTCAGAGGATTCTGTGTTACTTGTAGTATTTAAGCAGATGTCCAATTAGCACTAACCGCGGGGACCCAGTTTTGAGAATGTCCCTTCTCACAGTGTCGCTCGGCCGAGCAAGCGATGTTCTTTTGGAATTATTATGAATAAACTCTTGTCACCGTCTCTACGGCAGAGTCCATCTTTCCTCCATACGTGGGTTCTGATATTGCCGGTGCACATGGTCACAGCACCTGAGGTGGGGCTTGAACCCACGTCACTGGAGCTGTTAGGCAGTCGCTCTTTTCACTTCGCTCACTGGTGGCCAGTCAGACACTACTCTGCCAGTGGAGCCAGCTGGTGTTAAATGGGGGGGGGGGTGGTATCTGGGACTGAGGGTACGTGGTGTAAGCTCAACAGTGCTTTGGCCTATGAAAATAATAATGGGAAAGAATGCAGATACTGCAATTCTGAAACAAAAGCAGAAAACGCTAGGGGCACTCAGCTGGTTGGGCAGCATCTGTGGAAAGAGAAAAAGAGCTGACACTTCAGGTCCAGCACCCAACGTGAAGCAAAGTGAGAGTTCCCAGCATTTACAAGCAAGAGAAAATCTGCAGATGCTAGAAAACCGAGTAATGCACACAAAATGCTGGAGGAACTCAGCAGGCCAGGCAGCATCTATGGAAAAGACTTTTCGGGCCAAGACCCTTCAGCAGGACCATTTCCAATGTTTACCTGGTCCAAGTGTGCGACAAGTACATTTGATTTGGCCGACGACAGTCAGCTTTTCCAGTGGTGAACTAACCAGGAAAATGATTTGAGTATGTTACCGCAGAGCAGATGCAAATGAAGGAGTTTGGCTTTTTGTCTGACAACCGTTTTCATTGTTCAGTTTGGCAAATCATGCTGGTAAACAGATACATAAAAATTAAAGCTATTGTGTAATTTTCATTAAATTTCTTTCTTCGGAATTGAAGAAACCATAAAGAAGTCAGGATGTTGAGAGCTTCTTGACTGGTATTTTGTTTATTTGATTAACTTCATGTTTCTTTTAAGCTACTTGGGAAAGGAGAAGCAAGTTCGCCTTGAACAAACAGTAACTAATGTTCTCAGAAACTGTGAGAAGAGCTGACGTTTAACGGAGAGTGATACTGATGATTTCCGGTCATTTAAGTTTACAAATAACACAATCATGATAGCTGGGCTTCACTGTCTTCGATAAGCCTCTTCTGAGCGCAGTACTGTATTTAGTTGTGCTCTGCATGGAAGCAAATTATTTAAGAGTTCTGAATGGGAGTCATTTAAACCTCAGAGTCTGATTCAGTGAATTCTCCATAAAATCGATAGTGAGCTACTGCCAGGCCACACGGATCATTAGTTTTTAATTCTAAAGTGGCTGCAGCAGAAATATTGGCTCGAGGTTCAGGGAAGTGCATTGATTTGAATGCAAGGGCAGAGACAGAATAATGCTTAGTCACTTACATGCTAACTCTTAGTATATTAGATCCTTTTTGTGTAAAGGTGCAGGTATGACCTTCCTAATCCCTTCTGTGAGGTTCTGTTAGATCAACAAACAGAATAATATTACTGTATAGCCAAGCAACATTCCAGTCACAGCCCTAAAGGACAAGCAGCTGCATTTGATGGATCTGCAGACAGAGCAGCTGCACTTCCTGGTCCCAGGAAAGCCACGGACTGCGTAGATAGTGATGCCATTTCTCCTGTTGCAGAAGTTTCTCTTCCTTGAATGTCATTCAAAGCTAGATTCACCGGTGTATTCCCTTCTTCCCACCCGAAGAGCTTGGAACAGGAATGAAATAAACCCAGCAACACAGGGGGAACTAAAAAGACAGGCAGGCAGCATCTATGAAGCAAAATGGACAGTTGAGACCCTTCATCTGGGTCCACAGATGATCAAATGAAGAGACTCGACTTGGAACGTTGACTGCTCACTTCTCTCCATAGATGCTGCCTGTCCTTCTGAGGTGCTCCAGTGTTTTGTGCGGTGCTCCAATTCCCAGCATCTGCAGCCAGAAGACCATTTGGCCCATCGAGCTTGCTCCGCCGTTTCATCATGGCTGCTCCATTTCCCTCACCTCAGTCAACAAACAAAGCCAGCGCAGAAGCACAATTAATGCGGTTGGTTCCTGCCACCGATTGCCTCACGACTTGGCTGCTCGTCCCCTGATGTGACCCTCCCACCTCCCAGCGGGCCGATGCTGCAGCGTTTCCGGGCATGGCCTGCCCTGAAGGGAAAGCTACTTATCTGATCATTTGTAGTACTGCGCTGCACTGGAGCGCCGATATCTCCCTGTCACTGCTGAGCCGACAAGTCAGACTGTCGTCTCCCTCTGTGAATAAATGAAGGTTAATGCTGTGGGCCTGCAGCTTTGCCACTTGAATAAACTAACAGAGGCACAGCTCCTCTGGGAAGGAGTGCATTTGCATCAATTGAATACTCCGCTTTCTCCATTCCCACTTAATTGATTTGGCTTCTGACTAGGAAAATAACATCTCTGTGAACCCGCTGCTGGCAAGCCGCCACTGGATAGACACACAGCAGTGCATCTACTATAAAGAAAGGAAGATATTTCTACACAAGCTGCTGTCTTTTGGCACTGTTTCAGGAAGCAAACAGGATCGGAGCAAGCCCTTGAAAGTCATTTCCAACCTTCCATGTGTCCAAGCTATTTTGTCTGGCTACTTACGTTTTGCCAATTTGTTGCCATTTGCCACATTAAGGGCATTGCAAACAAATTCTCACCCTGTAAAATTGGGGGCAGGAACAACTTGCATTTACAGTTCTGTGCAAAGGTCTTAGGGGTGTGTATATATATATATATATATAGAGAGAGAGAGAGAGAGAGAGAGAGAGAGCGAGAGAGAGAGAGAGAGAGCTTAAGATGTTTGCACAGTACTGTATTTGTCAACGTGGAGCAGAGAGTGAGTTTGTAAAGCTGGCAGGAGCAAAGGATGTTGGGGATGGCGAGGGTGGAGTGCCATGGGAAGGGTGAGGGACTCACGGCACAGAATGAGTACTGGTGTGGGTGGGTGGCTCAGGTGCAGCCACACCCAGCCCTCAGACATCAGGTAAGATCATTTGATTCCAAGCAACAGGATAATTGACCATTACAGAGTGTCTTTCTAGTGTTTCCCACTCCCCTCCCCTTTTCCTAGCCATGATCCCCTCTCCCTGCTCCCTTCCCACTTTGTCCCCAATAGAGACCCATAGCAGAATCAGGTTTATCATCACTCACATTTGTCATGAAATTTGTTTGTTTTTAGCTGCAACAATACAGTGCAATACACTGTAGTTACATACGCGAGGGGTAATTGACAAGTTCATGGCCTAAGGTAGAAGGAGATGAGTTATTAACTTCAAACTTTCTGCATAATCACTCAGAGTTGAACTGCATGTGCATGTAACGAGAGCTGTATAACTCATCTCCTTCTACCTCAAGCCACAAACTTATCAATCACCCCTGCTGTGGACACTTTCTGGAGGTCCAAGATCCATACGCTCCACAACTGCTGGACTAAGTGTGTAAATGTAGGAGGGGACTATGTTGAAAAATAAATGTGCTAGGTTTTCTAAAATTGACTCCTTCTACCTTACATATCAATCACCCCTCGTATGTGCCTAAGACTTTTGCACAGTCCTGCATGTAGCATCTGTAACATCTGAAGGTACAGGACGTTAGCGGAGCATTACTAAAAAACATTAGCTATGAGCCACATTAGTCCGAGAGTGTAGCCAGGGGACTGGTTTTAAGGAACTTTCTGAGGAAGTCAATGGGCAGCTGGAGAGACTTTAGGGAAATGACTTGGGTACCAGCGGTTGAAAAGGTTTGAACTCAGGAACAAAGCCAGAGTGAGAGGAGCCCGGGCAACTGTAGGGTCTGGTACAGAGTGTAAATACAATGAGGGGCTAGACCTTTGGATGCATTCCAAACCAATATTGATGATTTCTTTTCTTAATTGAGGGTGGCAGTGGACCAGAAGCCGGGGGATGCCAGGAAGAACAGAGGGACTGGGTGAACAGAACTGGACTCATTTGAATATATAGCTATGCTTTGGATGAATTTCATTTTATGGGGGGTGTTTAGAAAGACGCAGGCCAGGGATGCTTTGTAAACAAATTAGGTACCTTGATTAAACTATTGTCCT